>NW_016107443.1:1880984-1894656 GCF_001604975.1 Cebus imitator
AAAAAAAAAAAAAAAAAAAAAAAAAAAAAAAAGAATAAGAGAATTTAACAGGTTTGCTGTATTTAAAAAAACCTACAAAAAGCAATTGAATTTATTTATTTATGCATTCATTGATTGAGATGGAGTCTTACTCTGTCAGAAAGGCTGGAGTGCAGTGGCTCAGTCTTGGCTCACTGAAACCTTCACCTCCAGGGTTCAAGCGATTCTCCTGCCTCAGTCTCCCAAGTAGCTGGGATTACAGGCATGTGCTATCACGCCCCACTAAGTATTTATTTATTTATTTATTTATTTATTTATTAAAGACTGTGTTTCACTCTCGTTGTCCAGGCTTGAGTACAATGGTGCAATCTCGGCTCACCGCAACCTCCGTCTCCTGGGTTCAAGTGATTCTTCTTCCTTGGCCTCTGGAGTAGCTAGGATTACAGGCATGCACCACCACACCCAGCTAATTTTTGTATTTTTAGTAGAGACAGGGTTTCTCCATGTTGGTCAGGCTAGTCTCGAACTCCTGACCTCAGGTGATCCGCCTACCTTAGCCTCCCAAATTGCTGGGATTATAGGCACGAGCCACTGTGCCTGGCTATTTTTTTTTTTGTATTTTTAATAGAGATGGGGTTTCACCATGTTGGCCAGGCTGGTCTTGAACTCCTGACCTCAAGTGATCCGCCTGCCTCTGCCTCCCAAAGTGCCAGGATTATAGGTGTGAGCCACCATGCCTGGCCAGCAATTGCATTTATATACAATAACAATCAGCAGAGAACATAAAACAATTATAGCTTCTAAAAGTATAGCATACCATAAAATAAACATGACAAAAGACATGTCAGAATTTTGATGAGAAAGTAAAAAATTCTGCATTGTAAATAAGAATGGAAAGTCTAAATAATTGAGAATAAATAGCATGTTTATGAAAAAGTAAATTCAATATTGTGAACATGTCGATAAATAGTTTGGTACAATTCCAATGAAAATCTCAAAAGGTATTTTTTGTAAAACTTGAAAAACTGACTAAATTATTTGTTGATGATTAGAGAAGCAGGAATAGCCAAGATACGCCTAATAAAGGAAAACTAAGAGGAGGAACTCATTTTCCTATTATCAATAACTATTTGAAACTTATAGTAATTTTTTTTCGAAACGGAGTTTCACTCTGGTTGCCCAGGCTGGAGTGCAATGACACGATCTCGGCTCACTGCAACCTCCGCCTCCCAAGTTCAAGCTATTCTCCTGCCTCAGCCTCCCAAGTAGCTGGCATTACAGGCATGCGCCACCACGCCCAGCTAATTTTGTATTTTTAGTAGATACGGGGTTTCTCCTTGTTGGTCAGGCTGATCTCGAACTCCCGACCTCAGGTGATTCACCTGCCTCAGCCTCCCAAAGTGCTGGAATTATAGGCATGAGCCACTGCACCTGACCTGAAACCTATAACAATTAAGGCAGTGTGATATACACCAACAGAAAAAGAAATCTCTGTGGAGAAACAAATCTCCTAGAAAACAAATTTTTGCGAAGGGAGAACCACTCCAAAGACCTTTTCACCTGCCCAGTACTGTCACAGGAGTAAGAAATACATTTCCATTGTGTTTCAGCCAGTTTATATTTTTGAATATGTTTTTTTTTTTAAAGCATTAGCCTCTTCTAGTACAACTGCTATTGCTTTAGAGGTCATCCTGTCAATTTTGATATTCAAAAAGTAACATCATATTTAAATTAAGATCTTTACCTGTTAAAAACACGAGGCCTTTAGAGAATTTCAACTTGAATCACCATTTGCCTAACTTACTACTGCTACTGGATGCCATTGTTCTATTTTTTTAACCCTAAGATCTTATTGCTTTTGAACTCAATGATATTTTAGATTACCCACTTATGTACTACTTTATTTGCTCATTTTCTCTTTTTTCATCTTAAATCTTCCATCTGAGATCACATCTTTTCTTTCCACAGTACATTCTGTACAAGTTCTTTTATGGGAAAGTCTGCTGGTGCCAAATTCTCAGTATAGTTAGTCCTCATTTAATGTCTTTGGTACGTCTTGGAAACTGCAACTTTAATCAGAATGGACTAAAGCAGGTCCTTGAATAATGTCATTTTGTTCAATGTCATTTTGTTATAACAGTGAGGAGCAAAGAAAATTGGTTTCATTATATGTCATTTTGCTTCAAGTTGCAGTTTCTAAGAATCTATTGACAGGGTGAAGTGAGGACTTGCTGTATTTGGAAATATTTTTATTTTGCCTGCAGTCCTGTTTTGGGGGAGAGGGGTGAGGGAGAGTTCAAGTGGCCACAGGTTTTGGTTTTTTTTTTGAGACTGAGTCCCGCTCTGTCAGCAGGCTGGAGAGCAGTGGTGCAATCTCGGCTCACCGCAACCTCCGCCTCCCAGGTTCAAGCAATTCTCCTGCCTCAGCCTCCCAGGTTCAAGCAATTCTCCTGCCTCAGCCTCCCGAGTAGCTGGGATACAGGCACATGCCATCACACCTGACTAATTTTTTGTATTCTTAGTAGAGATGGGGTTTCACCGTGCTAGCCAGAATGGTCCCGATCTCTTGACCTCGTGATCCACCCACCTTGGCCTCCCAAAGTGCTGTTATTACAGGCGTGAGCCACTGCGCCTGGCCCAGTTTTAAAAATTCACAGGAAATCAAATGCAACAAAATCAGGATAAAGTGAGACCTTGATGAATACATCCTCCTGAAACAAAGTTTCTATAAGCAAAGAGTGAAGTGGAGGCTTGTCGAGAGGTATTTTCTTTCTTTCACCTCTGTACAAGGCAGGCATCAGGTGGGGAGGGGACATGATGTTACCCCTCAGCTCCCTCCACAACAAGCCAGGGGCCTCATGTAGATGAGAGCATGATTGCACTGTGCTGAATCAGGGGACTGGCTCATCCAGGAGTGACCAAGAACTGTCCATGCTGTGGGACTGGGCAGTCCCCACCGTGCTTCCCCTGGAAAGGAAATGGAGTTTCCTACTGTTGGAAATAGATGCTCGGTGCCGCAAAGAAAAATCAGCACTGAGACAAAGGATCTTTCAGCAATGCAATTTTTACTTCCTGGACTGCAGGAAGGGTACTGTCACTAGCCATCTTGCCACGAGAGTACAGTGAACAAAGGAACACACACAAATTTATTCCTTACGCATTTGGGATTGTCTTTACTGCTGTGTCTGATCTCCGTTGGCTGAAGTCGGACCTCACAATCTAAGCTAAAACCCGATTGGCTAACAACTTAAAACTTTTTTTTTTTTTTTTAAATATGGAACGCTTCACGAATTTGCGTGTCATCCTTGCGCAGGGGCCATGCTAATCTTCTCTGTATCGTTCCAATTTTAGTATATGTGCTGCCGAAGCGAGCACTTAAAACTTTTTTAAACAGGAAAGAGCAATGGAGAGCTGGGACCTGCCTGTGAGCATGTCCAGCACAGATATCTTGGTTAAAGTACAAGGACATAGAATGTACTATGTGCCTGTAAGCATGGCATGTCTAACAGCTGCCTAGGATAGGGCTTAACAAAGTTGTTAGCACACTTATTCTTTAAAAAGACAGGAAACCTTAAAAAGGAACTTTTCTACTTCCCATACCTACCGAGGCCTGATGGGGCTCCAGCATTGCCTGACTTCTGTTTCTCGAATTCACCTGCTCAGGGGCCAGACTTCTAGGCGCTGACTCAGTGCAGACAAGAGCAAAGTGGGTAAAGTCTGGGGACATGAAACATTCTTTTCAATCTCTTAAACCTGGCTTCTTGCCTTGTCATCTTATGCTGCTGCTGCCACCTAGCTTTAACCAGATATCACCCAAAGGCCTAAAGAAAGCTGTTACAGTGGCGAGAAGCGGCAGGAACACCAGGAACACAGACGACCGTGCACAGCCCCCTTTCTCGAACCCTTTCAGCCTGACTCCATTTTAAATAAATATGTCTAATAATTTCCATGCCAGGACCAAGTCACTGGCAGGGTTCTTAAAAGCAAAGTGGGCCTGGGCATAGTGGCTCACACCTGTAATCCCAACACTTTGGGAGGCTGAGGCGGGCAGATCACCTGAGGTCAGGAGTTCGAGACTAGTCTGACCAACATGGTGAAACCCCATCTCTACTAAACATAAAAAATTAGCTGGGCGTGGTGGTGCACGCCTGTAGTCCCAGCTTCTTGGGAGGCTGAGGCAGGAGAATCGCTTGAACCTGGGAGGCAGAGGTTGCGGTGAGCCGAGATCGTGCCACTGCACTTCAGCCTGGGCAACAAGAGTGAAACTGTCTCAAAAAAAAAAAAAAAAAAAAAAAAAAAAAAAAAAAAAACAAAGTGGAAAAAGGGGAGGCCTAGGCAGATTGAGCCTATTCCGAAAGAATATCTTCATCCATCTGAGGCCTATGAGTTCTCAATGAAAGCTGTGAGGTTTGCCAAAAGCTGTGAGATTCGTTTTGCTTCATTAAAAGATTATTTTCCAAGTGGAGGCGAACCCAAGTATCCCCTGGGGCAAGTGTCAAATTATAGGTTGTGTCAACTTTAGCATAAATACTGAATTCTTACGTCTGGGGCAGTGTTAGCCAATAGAAATATCATATAAGCCACATATGTGATTTTAAATGTTCTAGTCCTCACATTAATAAAAAAGAGAAATAGATGATATTCATTTTAATATTTGACATTATTTAAATAACATTTATTTTATTTTAATTATATATATATATATATATATATTTTTTTTTTTTTTTGAGACAGGGGCTTGCTCTGTCACCCAAGCTGGAGGGCAGTGGCGTGATCATGGCTCACTGCAGCCTCGACCTCCTGGGCTCAAGTGATCCTCCCAGTTCAGCCTCCCAAGTAGCTGGGACTGCAGGCATGCACCACCACATCAGGCTAATTTTTAAATTTTTTGTAAAGACAAGGTCTCATTATGTTGCTTAGGCTGGTCTCAAACTTAAGGCTTAAGCAGTCTTCCTGCTTTGGCCTCCCAAAGTGGCCAGACTACAGGCATGAGCCACTGTGCCCAGCCTTAATAATAGGTTTTATTTAAATAGATTTCAATAGATTTGATTTTAACTGATTGTGTTAATCTTAATGATATATTTATTATTTACAATTAAAATAATATCTTTTCCTTATATAGCCAAAGCATTATCATGCCAACGTGTTAGCAATACAAAATTTTTATTAATGAGATGTCTTTAAATTATTGGTGTATTTATACATATGGCACAGCTCAGTTTGAACTAGCCACATTTGCAGTACTTGTTGGCACGTATGGCTGTGGTTACTTTTTGGACAGTACAGCTCTAGAGAAAGACCCTAGAAACCTGTAAGTGTGAAGCACTTTTGGTTTTGTTGTTGTTGTTTTGGGGTTTTTTTTTGTTTTGGCTTGGTTTGGTTTGGTTTTGAGATGGAGTTTCGCTCTTGTTGCCCAGGCTGGAGTACAATGGCACAATCTTAGCTCACTGCAACCTCCACCTCCCAGGTTCAAGCAATTCTCCTGCCTCAGCCTCCCGTGTAGCCAGGATTATAGGCACCTGCCACCATGCCCAGCTAATTTTTTGTATTTTCAGTAGAGACAGGGTTTCACTATTTTGGCCAGGCTGGTCTTGAACTCCTGATCTCAGGTAATCCGCCTGCCTCGGCCTCCCAAAGTGCTGGGATTACAGGTGTGAGCCACCGCGCCCAGCACATCCCAGGTGATTCTTATCAAGTAAGTCTGGCAAGTGCTTTAAGGAATGGACTCTAAACAATGAGCTTTTGTGCCGTTTTGATGGCCTCACAGATACATATGTAACGTTGGAGTGATAGGGGCCTCACAGGTCATAGTTCCTCCCTTTTACAGATGAGAATACAGAAGGAACTGATTTGCCAAGATTACAAGTCTGCTGGAACTAGAATCCAAGCCGACAGATGTTTCATTTTTTATTCTTTCCACTGCATTTGTATGTGTTCTTCAGACTGTCTGAATCATGGGAAAAAGCTATCAGAGTGACATTTTCCTGATCTGATGAACCTACCCCTGTCTCAATCCGCACTTGATTTTGAGGCAATAAAATACTGAAAACTGAAACCTCTACTGACTGGGCACCTGCTGTGTTCCAGGCACTGTACCGTGTGCTACTTACATATTATATGTAAACTCTGACAATGAACCTGTAAATATCATGACCATTTTGAGGATGAGAAGGGTAGGAACATGTCCAAGTTTGCAAATGGGTCAGTGGCAGGGAGAGAGCTGGAACCAGGGTCTGGTGTGTAGGCCATGTGCTTCTGCCTGTGCGTGCTAAGTCCTGGGCTGGAGATGCTGAGATGGCACCAAAAGTGGTATAAAGCTCATCCTGTGGCGTGTGACCCAGTCACCAGTGCCATGGCCCTTCCCAAGGCTGGGGAGCATTTCTGCAGCACAGCCCACCTCTTTGGAAGGGTTGCTGGTCCCCTTCAACTCTCTGCTACGGGCATGCCCTTTCGGTTCTCTGAGCCATCATAGCGTGGATGGAAAAAGTCCTTCACCCTAACCACACCTCCATCCTTAGCTCTGGGGCCTGAAGCTCTGGCAGTGGAATTCCCACATTCTCAGTTCAAATCATAGCGGGGGAAGCTTCCTCACACACAGATCTGCCATTCATTGGATCTGGAAAGTTCCACAGCTGGGGGCAAATGGTGAGGTAGCCACACCTTTGTATTTGGTTTGGCAAACATCTAGGAGACCAAGTGTTTGGGGTTGGTGTATTTTAGAACCTAGTCCATCCGTTTGGAATCAAGCTTACACCTTCTACACAGAACTCAGGGAAATGTGTGCATTGGGATGGGGGTGGTTGGTGAAAGTCTTAAAATTGGTGCACTGTGTGCAGAATAAGTGAAGTTCTTTCACTCCAAAGAAGGACAGGGAGCTTAGAGCAAAGGCGAGTTTTCTTTGGTCTCCTTAGGCCCCAGTATTTTCTCATTGAATCGAATTGAATCAAGCCAGGTGAAAATCTGCAACAAGCAATTGTTGAAGTTAGCCTTACAGGAGAAAGGAAGTAAGAACAGCAGGCAGAGAGGTGAGTATCAAAAGTGGGCGCAACCAAAGGCCTTTGCCTTTGGGACCCTGGGGAGGGGCCACAGGGATAGCTTCAAGGACAGACCAGTGGGAGCATCATCACTCCACTTGTTAGACATGCAGATTCTTGGACCGCACCCCACACCTAGCAATTCAGAAACTTAGGTTGGGGTCTCGCAGTACGTGGTTTAAACATCACTTCCAGGCGATTGTGACGCATACTCAGGTGAGAGATGCTTTTGGACAATACAGTAGTTCTCACTGAGTGGTATATTAGGCTTGCCCTGTGGGGGCTTTTTTGGAAAAAAAAAGTCAGTGCCTGGGCCCCATCTTGGATACATACTCATTTAATTGGCCTAGAGCAGGGCCTGGACAAGTGTATGCTTTAAAAGCTCTCCAGGTGATTCTAATGTGCAACCCAAGTTGAGAACCACTGCTTTAGGGAATGGGGTCCCGGATCCTCCACCTGGCCCTACCCTCACCAGGGGAGTGACCTCGGATCCTTCACATGGCTGCCTCCAGCTCTTTTCTCTCTGAAAAGGTGCTGGGAAGCCACTTGTCAACGACTTCCAGGGCATCTTCCAGCATCTGTTGTCTCCTGACTTTTTAATGATCGCCATTCTAACTGGCATGAGATGGTATCTCATTGTGGTTTTGATTTGCATTTCTCTAATGACCAGTGATGATGAGCTTTTTTACATATGTTTATTGGCCACATAAATGTCAGCCAGTGGTGACCCTAAAGCTTCCTCCTAAGTTCCTGGCTAGTGCTCGTAAAGGGGGACTAGTGCCCCTAAAGGGTAGGGTTCAAGACAACCCCCTACTCAGCATCCAGGAATAAAAGGGCTGACTGCTGAAAACTGACATCCCCAAGGAGTCAATGTGACCTGTTGAGCTTGCAGAGATGACCTTCTGGAAAGCCCTTGGTATGTTATAATCCCAAATGATGAATTAGTGGGAGAGATTTCTCCTTAGTATTGTAAAGCTGTTAACAGGCCACTTAGGAAAGGTTTCCAAAAAAGAAAAAAAATGTCTTACTATTGCAGGGGAAGGCTTTGCCTTGCTGCTCAGACTGTGGTCCATGGATGGGCAGCGTCAGCATTACCTGGCTTGCTAGAAATGCAGAATCTCAGGCTCTATCTTTGACCTATGAATAAATATCTTCATTTTTAAAATTATTATACTTTAAGTTCTGGGGTACATGTGCAGAATGTGCAGGTTTGTAACATAGGTATACACGTGCCATGGTGGTTTGCTGCACTCATCAACTCGTCAACTACATTAGGTATTTCTCCTAATGCAATCCCTCTCCTAGTCCCCTCCCCCAACAGGCCCTGGTGTGTGATGTTCCCCTCCCTATGTCCATGTGTTCTCATTATTCAACTCCCACTTATAAGTGAGAACATGTGGTGTTTGGTTTTTTGTTCCTGTGTTAGTTTGCTGAAAATGATGGTTTCCAGCTTCATCCATGTCCCTGCAAAGGACATGAACTCATCCTTTTTATGGCTGCATAGTATTCCATTGTGTATATGTGCCACATTTTCTTTATCCAGTGTATTGTTGATGGGCATTTGGGTTGGTTCCAAATCTTTGCTATTGTGAATAGTGCAATAAACATAAATATCCATGTTTCTTTATAGTAGAATGATTTATAATCCTTTGGGTATAGACCCAATAATGGGATTGCTGGGTCAAATGATATTTTTGGGTTCTAGATCTTGAGGAATCATCACACTGTCTTCCACAATGGTTTAACTAATTTACACTCCCACCAACAGTGTAAAAGTGTTCCTATTTCTCCACGTCCTCTCTAGCATCTGTTGTTTCCTGACTTTAATGATTGTCATTCTAACTGGCATAAGATGGTATCTTTTTTGGTCTTGATTTGCATTTCTCTAATGACCAGTGATGATGAGCTTTTTAAAATATATTTATTGGCTGCATAAATGTCTTCTTTTGAGAAGTGTCTGTTCATATCCTTTGCCCACTTTTTGATGGGGGTTTTTTCTTATAAATTTAAGTTCCTTGTATATTCTGGAGATTAGCCCTTTGTTAGATGGATAGATTACAAAAATTTTCTTCCATTCTGTAGGTTGCCTGTTCACTCTGATGATAGTTTCTTTTGCTGTGCAGAAGCTCTTTAGTTTAATTAGATCCCATTTGTCAGTTTTGGCTTTTCCTGCCATTGCTTTTGGTGTTTTAGTCATGAAGTCTTTGCTTATGCCTATGTCCTGAATGGTATTGCCTAGGTTTTCTTCTAGGGTTTATATGGTTTTAGGTCTTACATTTAAGTCTTTAATCCATCTTGAGTTAATTTTTATATAAGGTGTAAGGAAGGGGTCCAGTTTCAGCTTTCTGCACATGGCTAGCCAATTTTCCCAACACCATTTATTAAATAGGAAATTTTTTCACCATTGCTTGTTTTTGTCAGGTTTGTCAAAGATCAGATGGTTGTAGATCTATGGTGTTATTTCTGAGGCCTCTGTTCTGTTCCATTGGTCTATATATTTGTTTTGGTACCAGTACCATGCTGTTTTGGTTACTGTAGCCTTGTAGTATAGTTTGAAGTCAGGTAGCATGATGTCTCCAGCTTTGTACTCTCAATAAACTAGGTGTTGATGGAATGTATCTCAAAATAATAAGAGCTATTTATGACAAACCCATAGCCAATATCATACTGAATGGGCAAAAGCTGGAAGCATTCCCTTTGAAAACCAGCACAAGACAAGGATGCCCTTTCTCACCACTCCTATTCAACATAGTACTGGAAGTTCTGGCCAGGGTAATCAGGCAAGAGAAAGAAATAAAGGGTATTCAGATAGGAAAAGAGGAAGTCAAATTGTCTCTGTTTGCAGATGACATGATTGTATATTTAGAAAAACCCCATCGTCTCAGCCCCAAATCTCCTTAAGCAACTTCAGCAAAGTCTCGGGATACAAAATCAATGTGCAAAAATCACAAGCATTCCTGTACAACAATAATAGAGCAAAATCATGAGTGAACTCCCATTCACAATTGCTATAAAGAGAATAAGATACTTAGGAATACAACTAACAAGGGATGTGAAGGACCTCTTCAAGGAAAACTACAAACCATCAAGGAAACAAGAGAGGACACAAACGAATGGAAAAACATTCCATGCTCATGGACAGAAAGAATCAATATCATCAAAATGGCCATACTGCCCAAAGTAATTTATAGATTCAATGCTATCCCCATCAAACTACCAATGACTTTCTTCACAGAATTAGAAAAACTAAATTTCATATGGAACCAAAAGAGAGCACATATAGCCAAGACAATCCTAAGCAGAAAGATCTGCATTTTATCAGGCTCCCCAGGTGATCATATGTACATTATAGTTTGAGAAGTGCTACTTTGAGCATGTAGCTCTGAGACTTTTTAGATGGGGGTCTGTTATGGAGTGAATTATGTCCCCCTGCTAAAATTCATATGTTGAAGCCTTAACCTCCAATAGCTCAGCATGTGACTGTATTTGGAGACAGGGCCTTTAAAGAGGTGATTAAGGCTAAATGAGGTTTTTAGGGTGGGCCCTAATCCAATCTGACTGCGATCCTAATAATAAGAAGAGGCAGCGGGCATGTATCTCATGAGGGCACAGTGAGAAGACGGTCCTCTGCAAGCCCAGGAGAGAGACCTCAGGAGGAACCAGCCCTGTGACATCCTGATCTTGGACATCCAGCCTCCAGAACTGTGAGACAATAAGTTTCTGCTGTTTAAGCCACCCAGTCTGTGATATTTTGCTATGGTGGCCCTAGCAGACTAATATAGGGCCTCTGCTAGGATCTAAGCTCCATGAACTTTTATTCACTGATGTATATCACCAGTATCTCGTACATAGTGGGCACATGATGAATATTTGTTGAGTAAGAAAAAAAATGTTGATCCCCACTTATTTGGTATCATTAATGCAGGGGCAGGTTCATAGACTACATCTTTAAGAGGGGGCAGTTATAGGGTGTTCTGCTCATATTTAAAAAAAACAAACAAACATGGTGTGAAATGCCAAGGCATATTCCTTTTCCAAGTAAGGCCTCTAAGAATTCTGGAAAAACTACATAACATTTCCAGTACTTTTTTTCTTTGCTAACTTCTGTAGCACATTTTGCCATGTGACTGGTGTTTCTTTTAACCTCAGAGAAGACTCTGCATGCCCAAAAAATGTTTCTATAGATGGGTTAATGCCTCCCGGAGAGAAAGGGAGGAATTAGAACTACATGCTCACCAGATGCCAGGTTATCTGGAAATACGCACAAGTAGAAAACTTCACAGTCCATGGAAGCAAAGGAGACTGTTTACCTGCAGCCGAAGCCCACCCAGCTTAAATGTTCTCTTGGTGAAAGGCTGTAAAAGGAAGGGAACACCCTCACCCCCAACGCAAGTGTAACACTTGTTAAAGAAATTATGTCTTGTTCAAAGAACAGAATACTACACAGCTGTGAAAAAGAATGAGGGCACTCTATTTCTTAGATGCAACAACTTACTAGACATAGGAGGGGGAAGAGCAAGGTAGTTTTTTTGTTTTTGTTTTGAGACGGACTTGCTCTGTCACCCAAGCTGGAGTGCAGTGGTGCGATCTTGACTCACTGCAACCTTAACCTTCCGGGTTCAAGCAATCCTCCCACTTCAGCTTCCCCAGTAGCTGGGACTGCAGGAGTGTGCCCTCATGCCCAGAGAAGTTTGTTTTTTTTTTTTTTTTTTTGTAGCAATGGGGTCTCACTGTATTGCTAGGGCTGGCAAGGTGATTTTTGTGTAAAAAGGGGGCTATGTGAATTTATATATATGCCTGGATAGGTATAGAATGTTTCTGGAAGGATACGTAAGAGTGGTAATCTCTCAGGAGAGTTTTAGGGGTCTTAGAAGGAAGACTTACTTTTCATCATATACTCTTGTGATCTGTTTGCACATGTTACTATGCATATGCATTACATTTAATCTAAAATTTGCTTATGTGAAAATAAATAAACACTTGTTAGTCCAGAGCCTGAAGCAAAACACAGTGCTCAGGCTCTCTCTGGGACAAAAAGAAAAATTCTTTCTTATCTCCCAGCTTATTCTCTGTGGCACCTTCCCTGCCCTACGGTCATAATTGGTGGGTGCTACAATGGCACCTGGCCACTGCAGCAGCAGTATTCTCCTTTCCATTCAATTGATCTTTGGCCAGTATATTTTTTGATGTTCATACAAATTGGGGGCCCCATGACTGCAATCATTAAAAAGAAATCTAAAACTAATCCTTCACCCCTTAGCTCTTTCATCCCCACCCTGAGAAACTATTTTATTTTGTTTTCACTTTCCATGAAATCAGTGTGTTTAAGCATTTCCTTTTCCAAAAAAATGTCACAAAGTCCCCATGAGGTTTTAGAGGGCAGACCCTCAGCAGCCACAACCCTCTATAACACAGAGTCCTAAACCTGGAAATAAGCAACAACTAAAAAAACCCTCTAAGCCCCTAAAATAGCGGTTGTCATTGAGTCAGGAGATTAGGGTCTGGAGGCAGAGAACCTAAGGCTGATTCACACTGACTTCCTAGAACTAAATCAAAAGGAAAACCCCAACTTCCCATGCCCAAGTAACAAAAGGACCAGAGGCTACTCCCTTTGCAACCCCCCTCTTTTCTGTGTAGCAGATGAAAAATTGAAAGTACCCCTGATTGATCCCCTCTGGAAACCAGTCAGGCTGGTCATGGGCCAAGCCTTCATTAGCATAGGAGTATAACTTTGTAACTTCAGCTTCTGATTGGTCACTTTCTGCAACCAATCAGATGTCTGCATAGAGTGCAACTTTGTAACTTCACTTCAGCCTCTGACTGGTTGCTTTCTGCAACCAATCAGACTGATCACAAGCCACTACTTCATTTACATATGGTGTATACCAAGTAACCAATGGGAAACTTCTAGAGGGTATTTAAAGCCCAGAAAATTCTGTAACCCAGACTTTGATCCACTTTCTTGGCCCACTCCCACTCGGTGGAGTGTGCTTTTGTTTTCAGTAAATCTCTGCTTTTGTTGCTTCATTCTTCCCTTGTTTTATTTGTGTGTTTTGTCCAATTATTTGTTCAAAGTGCCAAGAACCTGGACACCCTCCACTGGTAACATCACCAAGCCCTATGTTAATGCTCTGGACTTTGCTTCCTAAACCAGTGGTCCTCAAATGAGCATGCATCAGAATCCCTGGGAGGACTTAAGTCACAGATTACTGGGTTCCACCCCTAGAGTTTCTGATTCAGTAGGTCTGGGGCAGGGCCCAGGAATTTTTATTTCTATCAGATTCTCAAGCGAGGCTGCTGATCCCAGTCCGGGGACCACACTTAGAATCTAGGACTTGTAAAGAATTATCCTAAGGCAGGGACTCTCACTAAAAGCTTGACTAACTCTTTTAAAACTGTACATTCTTGGCCAGGTATGGGGGCTCATATCTATAATCTCAGCACTTTGGGAGGCTAAGGCAGGTGGATCACCTGAGGTCAGGAGTTCAAAACCAGCCTGACCAACATGGAGAAACCCCATCTCTACTAAAAATATAAAATTAGCCAAGTGTGGTGCCGCGTTTTTATAATCCAAGTTACTCAGGAGGCTGAGGCAGGAGAATTACTTGAACCCAGGAGGCGGAGGTTGTGGTGAGCTGAGATCGCACCACTGCACTCCA
>NW_016107443.1:1894754-1910555 GCF_001604975.1 Cebus imitator
TTAACATTTTCTCATAAGAATTGTGCATATTCATTGAAGGAAATATCATTCAAAAATGAAAAGTAGAAAGAAAAATGTATCAGCCATAGTGCCAAAGTCCAGACCCAACCACTCTTTAAACAATTTTTTAAAAAAAATTTTATTGCAATAGTTTTTGGGGTACAGGTGGTTTTTTGTTACATGGATAAGTTCTTTAGTGGTGATTTCTGGGATTGGTGCCCCCATCACCATCCAATTGGTGCATCGCTGTACCTAATATGTAGTCTTTTATGCCTTACCCTTCCACCCTTCTCCCACAAGTCCCCAAAGTCCATGATATCATTCTTACACCTTTGCATACCCATAGCTTAGCTCCTACTTCTAAGAATACAATATTTGGTTTTCCATTTCTGAGTTACTTAGAATAGTGGCCTGCAGCTCCATCCAAGTTGCTGCAAAAGACATTTTGTTCCTTTTTATGGCTGAGTAGTATTCCATGGTGTATGTATAACACACTTTCTTTATCTACTCTTTGATTGATTGGCACTTAGGTTGGTTCCCTATCTTTGCAATTGCAAATTGTGCTGCTATAAATATGCATGAGCATGTATCTTTTTCATATGATGACTTCTTTTCCTTTGGGTAGATCCCCAGTAGTGGGATTGCTGGATTAAATGGTAGTTCTCCTTTTAGTTCTTTAAGTGGAATAACCACTGTTTTCCAAAGTGGTTCTAATAGTTTACTTTCCCACCAGCCATGTTAAAGTGTTCCCTTTTCACCACACCCATGCCAACATTTATTATTTTTTTTATGTCTTAATTATGATCATTCTTGCAGGAGTAAGGTGTATCTCATTGTGGTGGGGTTTTTTTTTGTTTTGTTTTGTTTTTTTTTTGAGACTGAGTCTCTCTCTGTTGCCCAGGCTGGAGTGCAGTGTCATGATCTCTGCTCTGCCTGCCAGGTTCAAGCAATTCTCCTGCCTCAGCCTCCCGAGTAGCTGGGACTACAGGCATGCACCACCATGCCCAGCTAACTTTTTGTAATTTTAGTAGAGACAGGGTTTCACCATGCTGGCCAGGCTGGTCTGGAACTCCTGACCTCATGATCCAACCGCCTTGGCCGCCCAAAGTGCTGGGATTACAGGTATGAGCCACTGTGCCCAGTCTCTCATTGTGGTTTTAATTTGCATTTTCCTGATCAGTGAAGTTGAGCGTTTTTTTCATATGTTTGTTGGCTGTTTGTATATGCTCTTTTGAGACTTGTCTATTCATGTTATTTGCCCAGTTTTCAATGGGGTTATTTTTGTTTTCTTGCCAATCTGTCTGAGTTCCTTGTAGATTCTAGATATTAGTCCTTTGTCATATGCCTAGTTTGTAAATATTTTCTCCCACTCCATGGGTTAAGACAGGATCTCACTCTGTTGCCCAGGCTGGAGTGCACTGGTGTGATCATAGCTCACTGCAGCCTTGACCTCCCAGGCTCAAGCAATCCTCCTACCTCAGCCTCCTGAGTAGCTGCAACCATAGGCTTGCACCAACTACTTCTGGCTAATTTTTTTTGTTGCTGTTACTTTTTATAGAGATGGGGTTACATTATGTTGCCCAGGCTGGTCTCAAACTTCTAGACTCAAGGGATCTGCCCACACTGGCCTCCCAAAGAGCTGGGATGACAGATATGAGCCACCATACCCAGTCTGGACCCGACCACTCTTGACATTTTCCTGGCTCTATTATTCCAAATAAGCCGGCTTATCCAAGTCCCCAGGCTGCTGCAGATTAAAAGCTGCTATCCAGAACATCATGGGAGTTAGGAGGGCAATTTAAAATGTCCCCAAAGATGGCCTTGAGTGGCAGCTGAGAGTGAAAGCAAGGAGAGGAAAATGTGAGTGGATGCCGAACTACTTCACCACGTGACAGAATTGAGCCTGTTCTTCACCTTGACCTCGTCATATGCACAGGGCATGATGGCACCTCTAAGGAGGGGCGTCTGTCTCAGCAAATGAGAATGGCAGAGAAAGACGAGAACTTACTAAAAGAAGGACCTGAGCCTTAGTCGCTTCCCAAAGAGAAACTTGGAGTTGAGCAGGCAAAGAGTATGGGAGAAGGCCTTCCAGGTCCAGGGAACAGGAGGAGCAGAGGTCCAGAGTCTTCCTGCACAGGCATGTAAGCAGAGCCGTCCTTCTATCACAGCACCACCAGAGGGGTAGAGAAGACCAGAGGGAAAGCCAGAGAGGGTTGGAGTCTGTGTTACAGAGGGTGCTCTATTCTCTCTTCCCAAGCTTGGACTTTATCCTACAAACAATGGGAAGCCATTGAACCATTTTCAAACCCCGGTATGATGGGAGCAAGTGTAAGCAGCCCATCAGTGGTGTGAAGAGGGAGATGTGGCTTTTCCAGTAGTCCAAGCAGAGGTGGTGGTGAGCTCCGTGCATGGGGCAGTGGGGCATAGGGGAGGATTTAGGAAGTACTCAGAAGGCAAAATCAGCAGGGCTTGGGGACTGACCGGGGTGGGCATGAGAGAGGCGGAGCCCTGGAGATTGGCTTTTTGAAGGGCTGTGTCATTGGTCTCACCTCCACTGGAGGCAAATGGGTATGGAAGCTGGGGTTTGTTCCTCAGGGAGGAAGATGTGCTCAAACTGAGCCATGGTGCGTTGGAGGTTTGAGATATTACCCTGTTGGATAAGATCATCTTCCATATTCTCTATTAATGAAAACAGATTGTATACGTCACACTTCAGAATGATTTCACTTTTTAAAAATAAGGGTTAAAATGAAAGATTTGGGCACCCAAAGGAACTAGTTTCAATTTTCCAGAAAATTATGAATGCAAATTTCCTCATTATCTAAGTCAGGAATTGCTGGGATGCAAATACGCCTTCACGGGAAGTGAACTACGTTTGTCAGGCAGCTTGTCCATCAGTAGTTTCTAAGAGCCTTTGGGATTCAGAGATTGCTTATTTCATGCATCCGAATCTCTACAAAACTGTTTTGGAAAAGCTTTGGCCTTAGCTCAGCTTTCCAATGACTTGTCCGGGACAGAGGTGAATGTAATCATCTTCTTAGAACACAAGTAGATTTCTTAGAAAAAGAGCAGCAAGGAACACCATGAACAGAATTGCCTCATGCTCTTCAGACATCTGTTCGCCACCCAGAACACTTGAGAAAAGAAATGAAAATCCACATCCAGGAAGTGAAGACTGACGAAAAGGCACAATCACCGGGGCCTGAAATTACTGTCATTGGTGGGGGCCACTTTAAAGTTCACCACAAATCATGGTGAAAAAAAAAAAAGAGGGCTTCCCTCGTTATCATTGCAGTGTTATGGCATGGAGGAAGTCTAAATCAGCTTCTTAGCATCCTTATCAGTGCTTTCTGCCTTTGATAACCTTCCCTGAGGTGTCTAAAGAGCCAATCTACCTTTGGTAAAGGATTCTTTTAAAGCGAATCCTTTTAGATGTGGTAAAGGATTCTTTTAAAGTTGGCCTCACCCCTGGATACATGTTGGAATCACTTTAGCACACTCTAAAAAGGTCTGATGCCTGGGTGTCACCCCCAGAAAGTCTCCTGTTATTGATCTGGGGTATAACCTGGGCATCACCATTTTTAAAAAGTCTCCTCAGGCGATTTTAATGTGCAGCCAGGGGTGAGAAGCCATGCATTCAAGCCATACTGCTGACACTCAAAAAACTTTTCCACAGTAGAAAGTTTTAATGTCCATACAGAAAGTACGTAACTGAATTTGCAAGATCTGAAAATATTTGAGTCAAGGCAAAAGCAAGAAAAAGAAAAACTCCCCCGTTTTGCTCAAATATTCACAGCTATGCCAGCCCACTAGCCAGTCAGACAGCTGGGCCACTAATGGCCAGCATGAACCCCAAAGTCCACATTACAAGATGTGTACCAAGCCATGTAAGTTTAGCTATTTGTCCATTTCTCTTGGTAGAGCTAAAATTGAACTCAGTTTCAAAAAGTGAGATTCCATATAGTTGTCAACTAGCACATATGGAGAACTTACTGTTTGGCCACTACTCTAATTGCTTAACATTTGCTAGTTCATTTAATCTCCCCACCATACACATACACAGTCCCACTTCACAGATGAGGGCATAGAGGCGCAGAGAAGGTCAATAAGTTACCCCAGCTCACAGTCAAGAAGTAGAAGAGTTGAAATTCACACCCAGGACCCTGGAGCTTACACTTTTAACCCCCACATCATAGAGCTGCTACCTTCACAGCAGAACCCCTAAATGAGAACGGGGTGGTGGGGGAAAAAGAATGCCACATGTGTGTCTTGGGGGTCCCAGCAGGCACCGTGTGGGCATGGTGGGTGATGCAGGGAGGAGCCAGACATCTGCCTCCAGAGCTCACCAGCTTGTAAGAAAGGCCAGGGCAAAGACACAAGACACCACCAGAGTAAAGCAAGGGAAGTGCACACATGAACGTGAATGAGGGCTCAAGGGAAGACAGGTTGCTTTTTTTTGAGACAGTGTCTTACTCTGTCACCCAGGCTGGTGTGCAATGGTGCGATCTCAGCTCACTACAACCTCTGCCTCCGTGGTTCAAGCGATTCTCCTGCCTCAGCCTTCCCAGTAGCTTGGATTACAGGCACCCGCCATCACGCCCAGCTAATTTTTTGTATTTTTAGTAGAGACGGGGTTTCACCATGTTGGCCAGGCTGGTCTCAAATTCCTGACCTCAGGTGATCCACCTGCCTCGGCCTCCCAAAGTGCAGACATGAACCATTGCACCTGGTGACAGGTTGCTTTTTTAATCAGTAAAAACTCCCTGGAGGAGGTGATATTCAAGAATAATTTCTTCTGGCTATAGCACAGGTGAGAGGTATGAAAGTTAACAGGAAGAGAAGTGGAAAGATGCTGAGGCTTTGTTTTAGGGGGCAGTTGAGTCGCTGAGTGGGGCCCTCCTCCCCTCATGACAATAGAACCCAGCATGGTCTTGCACACACAGTGAGCCTGGCTGAGCTCTCTGGAGGGAGGACTTCCAGGTGAAAATCAGTGAAGCTGGTCTCCCAGCCCTGAACTTTGCCTCCCCTTTGAAGTTTGTCCCGTTGATACCTGTTGCCCCATCTGTGCCTCTACCTTCCTCATCCTCCAAAACTCCAGCCAAACACAGAGAAATGCCTCTTTCTTGACTGCTTTTGGCAAGTTGGGGCATGCTGTCACTTCAAAGAACTTTGGTAAATCTTAAGGCAGACTAAAAGGAAAGCAGTGTATTTATAGTATTATATGAGGATGGCAATAGTCAAATTTCCAAATACCAAGTTTCCATCTCTATAGCTCAATTCAAAGAGCTATATGGGCCGCAAAGTTTCTTTATGCTTGGATAATAACCCACTCCAGACCAAAGGGCTAGTACAATCTCATCTGTACCATCTCTAGCTTCCTTCTCTTATGGTTCCCCTGCTTGAGTTGCAATCGCAAGGATTAATTGGCTGTGAAAACTGCTTTATTTCCTAAATCAAGGGGAAGCAACTCATGACCATATAGTGAATGTACTTTTTGGCTTCCAAGGGTGGTGAAAACAGCTTTTAACAGTTCTTAAGCTCACTGAAAATGCAGGCTGAACATACACCTCTTGAGTCAACTCCTCAAAGACTAAAAGGAGCAAGAAATGGAAAGAGAAGAAGGCACCAAAAGGAAAAGAAAAAGCTCTAAACTGTTTACTTGGTTGAGATCAGATTTCCCTATCTCAGATTTCTCGTAAATTTAGTTACTCAAGAGTAATTGTGGTTCTCATCATCCAGACTGCAAACATGTTAATAACAGAAAACAGCACTAATCCGGCCTTGTAAGAAAAAAACAAGATACTCACGGCATTGTTATTCCTAAAAAGACTACTCGAGTTTCTTGAGGTTGCCCAAATGAGGCAATTTCATAAGTCATTCTGTGTTTACACTGAGTTTAGGCAATGGCTACAATGGAAGAGGCCACTATGATTACTTAACGGTCTATCAGTGAGTTTTATCCAAACCCAATATCAACAAACAAAAAATTCTGCATCTTTTTTTTTTTGAGGAATCATCACTGTTCTGTTTTGATTGTCTTTGACAAGCCATTAAGAAATCATTTAGATTGGTGCTTATTATAAAAACACAGTTATTAAAATTACTTTATAGCCAGCCTGTATTTCTGAAATCTCATTCACTATATTTGAGAAGTAAATAGGCCGAGGAAAAATACTGGGAGTTTAAACTAAGGTATTGTTTAGTGATCATCCTTTTTTATTAAAAATAAGGCCTCGGGCTCCAAAATTACAGTGGCCTCTTATTGTATAGCATCATTATATTACACCATGGAATCACTGGGGAAAAAGTAGAGATACATTATTCTTCAGTGTTCATAAAAGCAAGCAAGTGACAGTACAAACCCAAAATAGACTCCAAAAGAGAACATGACCCACTTCAAAACCTTGCTTTAGTCAATTTAAATATCTATGGGAGATGTTCCAGAGAATGCAAAGGAAAAAAGTTGGGACACATCTTGGAGTGGCTTCAAGGGTTGACTGCAAGATTTGCCTCAAGAGGAGCTGGCAAGAGATGATGTTTGTGTACTGCATGTGGAGCTTATGTGTCTGTGTCCTCCTGGACTCCATTCTCATGGGAACTTGGCCCTATTTCTTCTGTCAGTTGCATCTTGAATCCTCCACGTTCAGACAAAGATGAGGCTGAAGAGCTTCATGTGGAATTGTCAAACGTTTATATCTACTGCCTACCTGTGGGACACAGGTGTACAGGATTTATTTCTCTATCCTGGGTGGGGGGCGGGGTACTTACAACCTAATTGGGTAATGAAAACTAAGTCACAGTGAAGTTCTTGCATTTTTTTCTTTCATTCTCAAATTGTATAGCTTGGAGAAAACTTTTGGATTAAGTTTCCTTGTCCCCTTCTGCAGATAAACTCTTCTGGACTCAATTTTATTAAAAGGTTTACTCAAGTTCTCACAGATGATAAATGATGGAAATAGCATCTTGGGCTTTTTGGTTTTTAGAGCAGCACTCCCTTTCTGTTCCTCACTGCCTCTCGGTGAATAATCTTCAAGTAGTCTTCTCACCAAGCTTCCAGGATGCCAAAGTCACTTGGCTTTCGTCCTCCCTGACCCAGCTCTTTCTCCACCACCCCTGCTGGTTCTTTTTGAGTTCCTCAAACTGTAAATGCTGGTGGGCCCTAGGTCTCCATCATCAGACCACCTCTCCATTTAGTCTCCCTCCAGTGCTGATTTCATCTCATCCAATTCGTAGCTTGAACTCTCGTCCATCTCCCTCTCTCTTCACTCCAGGGCTACAGATCCATCTGCCTACTCAACATCTCTCTTGGATGGCACCAGAAACTCAACATGCCCCCAGACGAACTTTTGTTTTTCCCCATCAAACCTGTTCTGCCCAAAATCTTCTCCAATTCAATAAATGGCAACTCCATGATTCTAATTTTTCAATCCCAGACGTTTGACTCCTTCTATTTCTCTTAAACCCCATGTGCATTGCATCAGCAACTTCTAATGGCTCTACCCTCAAAATACAGCCACAAAATACCACTGCTCACCACTGCCACTGTTATTATCCTGGACCAAGCTGTCATCAGTTCTCAACTAGACCATTGCAACAGCTTTGTAACTGCTCTCCCACTTCAACCCTTGATCTCCTAGAGCATATTGTTAACACCGAAGATAGGACGATCCTGTTCAAACGGAAGCCACATTATATCCTGCCTCTAGGCCAGGTACAGTAGCTCACGCCTGTAATCCCAGTACTTTGGGAGGCTGAGCTGGGCGAGTCACTTGAGCCCAGGAATTCAAGACCAACCTGGGCAACATAGCAAGACCCCATCTCTACAAAACATGCAAAAATTAGCTGAGTATGGTGGCACATACCTGTGGTCCCAGCTACTTGGGAGGCTGAGGTGGGAAGATCACCGGAGCCTGGGGAGGTGGGGGCTGCAGTGAGCTGTGTGCCACTGCACTCCAGCCTGGGCAACAGAGTGAGACCCTGTCTCAAAAAATAAATATCCCTCCTTTGGCTCAGAGCCCTCCAGTGGCTTTTCTTCCCACTTAGGTTAGAAGCCCATAGGGACCCACAAAAAGCCATGTACCATCTACTTCCTTGCCTTCACCCTCCTCCCGTCACCACCTCTGACTTCATCTCCTGCTGGTCTCTCTTTGCTCACTCTGCTCCAACACACTACCCTCCCTCAGGGCCTTTGTACTTGCATTCCTTCTGCGGGGCACATTTTCCCCCCAGACAGGCGTTCTGCTCCGTTCCCTTGTCTCCTTCACACCTTTTCTTGAAAGGTGTCATCTCAATGAGACCTTCCTTGACTTCCATATTTAAAACTGTAAGCACTCCTCTGCCATGTTGGTATTCTCTGTTCTCTTATGCTTTTATTTTTCTCAATTATATTGATCCCACCTGACATGTTTTGCACACTTGTTTATCATATTATACAGTATACTGCCAGATGACTATTAAAACCCCCGGAATACTGTGGCTTGAAGAAATTACACATGAACAGTCTAGGTCAGTGGAGTGTCTCTGCTCCAGTCATTCAGAGACCTGGGCGTTTTCCCATTGTGTTCCTCTGCCACATCCTAGGGCATCGTTCCTGTCTGCACAGTTGAAGCGGGGGACTACCAGGTCCAGGTTCTTGCTGGCAGAAAAGGGGATGTGGATATGGAAGAAGCACAGCCAGTGTCTGAAAGCCCAAGCTAGGAAGTAGTGCAGGCCACTTCTCACATTTCACTAACAAGCGCTTGCTCACATGATCACACCTAACTAAGGGTGATGGGAAATAGAGTTTAGCAGAACATCTGTTTTCTAAGGCAAAGGTGGAACATGGATTTGTAGTGGACATCTATCAACATTTATTATCTGTATCCCTTCTTCCCATTAGAATAGGTACTCCATGAGGGCAGGGATTTTTGTCAGTCATACTCGTTTCTGTATTTTGAGCACCCAGGATAGTACCTGGCACATTAAAAGAGCTCAATCAATATTTGTTGACTAAAGGAAGGAATTGAGGCTGTGAAGTTAACCCCTTAGGAGGTTGACATGAAAAGACATATCTCTCGCAGGATACCCTGGCATTGACTTTTTTGACCAGATTACCTGAGAGCTCATGAGATTCCTTCATTTGGGGAAATACGGACTGAGTCTTCTCTTTTACTGTATCTCAGGAGTGAAACAGTTGAAAAATCTGCCTCCACTAATGCAATACAAAAGCAGCCTCACCAAGGGTCCCCTATCTACGGAAAGATCACCTTGGCCACAGGAAGAAGAACATTCTCCCAGGAAGTGGGGAGTACTCTGGTTCAGTAAGAGTCCTAGAACCGTGTCCTATAGTAACTCAGGATGGCAGGGGTCAGAAGTAGTTTATTTAATCAATAAAGTACTGTTGGTTGCAATCCTTATCTGTTTCATGTTCCCTAATAAGTTTTTGTTAGAACTTCAGCTCCCTGCCTCTGGTTATTTGCTCTGCTAATTAGCCAAAATTAAAACCATCCAAACAGCCTGGACAGTGGCCTGAGAAAGGCTTGAATGGTCTGTGAACTTGAGTTCCTGTCTCTCTCCCGCCCTTCCCCTGGCAGACAGAACCCTTCCTCAACTCACTCCCTTCCCAGATACAGTATACTCACACCACAGTTTTCCTCCAAATGTTGAAAATATAGCTTTTTAAAACTTACTGGGTAACCCAAAACTCCCTGTAACAAGCTTATAGGGCCAGTCGTATTTTACCAAAAGTTTCCTAGTGCAAACAGGCGCCTCTGATGTAAGGGTTGGCTCTGCTAGGCTCCAACAGTGGAAGAAAGGAAATCACCATGAAGCCCAGGAACAGAAAAAAAAGTTTCCTTCCTTCAGGAGAAAAAGAAATCCCAACACCATTTGCAACTTAAACTAAGCAATGGAACACAACGTTCCATTTTGTGTGAATTTTGTCTTAACAGTCTTTATTTATCTAAAGTTTGTATTAACATTCTCAATGGGTGGTGGTTTTGTGATTAATTCAAAACCCAAAGAATTAAGCTCCAAAGCTGGCTAAGGTCACTTGAAACAAATAATAGTGAGGTGTTTGGGGTTTTTATTTTTGTTTGGCTCTTCACACCTCGAAGTGCAAAGATTGAAACTCCAAATACTCCAAGTGAGTTTTATAAATACAGCCGCAATGGAGGCATTATCCCATTTCCTTTTCAGATAATATATTGCTAAGTCGCAATATGTTCATGAGACTTTGGTGCAGAATCCATTCTAGTAAGAAGACCAATTGCAGCAAAGCCACATTTGTTTTGGAAATTATGCTGAGATCTGTGCTTCTGAATCATTTTTTTCTTTTAGGTGTTTTGGAAAATGGAAAATGGTAAATGCCTCAAAACTGTTTAAAGACTTTGACATTTTAATTTGTATGCTTTCGTTATTGGATCTTCTGGGGGTACTGAACAAATATATTAAGAGAGGAAAGCAGCAATGGATAAATGGAAAGAGAGTCAACATGGGGTTTTTTAAAGAAAGGGGAAATAACACACATCCTCTGCAGTACACCCATTACCTGTGAGTAATATTGGGTTCTGTCCACTTCCAAAGGATTATCTTTTGACCTGTTTTTACATTCAACTTAGTTATCTAATATCATTTTTAGTCCATTTCTTAGATTTTTGAGAAGACATATTCATGCATGAAAGGATTGTTTCATTAGCCTTCTTATATTCGAATTTCCTGAAAGCTCCTAGGTAACTCTCCCCAAATTGGAAGCGCTGAAGGCAGAGCCTGCTGTGTAGACCTGGAACTATGTAAAAGCACTTTACATTGGTTCCTTATTTAATTATTATGTTTAATAAGTGAGTAAGATTATTCTAAACAAAAAAATTTAGCCAATTCTATGGAATTTCTGTTATATTTCTCTTCCTTCCTCCAAAACCCAATTACCATTTCAGGGTTTCTTTTCACACCGCGGTTTAAGTTTGGGGTGGTAAAGGCTGTGGCTAGCCATCAATGGAAAGTTTTAGTCCCCGATTTCCAAAGAGCACCTGAAAGTTGAACCATGGAGGGAAAAAGCATCCGTCATGAAATGTCTAGAATGGGCAAATCTATAGAAACAAAAGTAGATTTGTGGTTGCCTAGAGCTGGGGAAGAGGGGTGGGAGCGACTGCTAAAGGGTTCGGGGTTTCTTTTGGAGAGATGAAAACGTTATTAGATTGTGGTGGTGGTTGCACAACTCTGTGACTACACTAAAAAACGCTGAATTGTGGCGGGGGACAGAGGCTTATGGCTGTAATCACAGAACTTTGGGAGGCCGAAGCAGGGTGATTGCTTGAGCCCAGGAGTTTGAGACCAGCCTGGGCAACAATGTGAGACCCTGTCTCTACAACAAATACAAAAATTAGCCTGATATAGTTGCGTGTACCTGTAGTCCCAGACACTCAGGAGGCTGACATGAGAGGATCAATTGAACCCAGGAGTTTGAGGCTACAATGAGCCATGATTTCGCCACTGCACTCCAGCCTAGGTGACAGACTAAGACCCTGTCTCAAAACAAAAACACCATTGAATTGTATATACTTTAAATGGGTGAATTGTAAGTGAATTGTATGTGCAAGCTGTTTTTTAAAAAAAGCATGAATGATGACTAGCTTAAAACAAAGCTTCAAACAAGTGCCAGAAACATTCCCCTGTGCGCCCTCTCCCTCCCTCTCTCTCTCTCTCTCTCTCTCTCTCTCTCACACACACACACACACACACACACACACACGCCTTTCCCCCACCCCCCCACCATACACACTCCATCCCCAGCCCCACAAAGCAGGATAGACCTAGGCTGGCCTGAATGGAAAGAACAGGCTCTTTTCAGCAAGGGAGACTGAACACACCAGAAAAGGAAATTTGAGTCATTATTGCTTCCATTTGTGAAAAAATAATTGTTTTCCAGAGTCACCACACACATTTTTCAAATGCTGAAAGCAAGCCTGTTACTCCCTCGGAAACCCGAGTGATAGACCAAGTCTCACCTCATATACTCTTGTTCACACCTTTCCTTGAGCAAGTGACGGTGTGTCATTGATCTTTAGGAAGGAACTATCCAAAATGTAGGAAATAGGTTTTTAAGTTTTATGAGAAGTGAATGTGTGAGTGGGAGCAATTCTACCAAGAAGCTATAAAACCCAGGAGGGTATGAAATGAGGAAAGTCAAGAAGGAGGTGAAAGGTATCCTCCGTATTTGACCTGCACACAAGAAGGTACAATTGCCTCATCCCCTACTCCCACTTTCTTGACTCCCATGGGGCTCCTAATTCCCATGTGTGGTGACGAAGGTGAGCTAGTGTTTGGGGTACAGGAGGATTTGCAAGAAACAAAGGAAGGTGTGTGAAGAGGGGGAGACTGGAGTGTAGGTTGGTGGGAATGTGTGTGGCTTTGATATTTACCACTTTCCTTGTGGGCCACCTTGAGAAGAGAATGAGCATCATAAACCACTCAAAATATTTGAGGGCAAGCTAACTTAAAAAATGATGGCCAGGTGCATTGGCTCCCACCTGTAATCCCAGAACTTTGGGAGGCCAAGGCAGGTGGATCACCTGAGGTCAGGAGTTCAAGACCAACCTGGCCAACATGGTGAAAACCCATCTCTACTAAAAATACAAAAAATTAGCTGGGTATTGTGGTATGCGCCTCTAATCCCAGCTACTTGGGAGACTGAGGCAGGATAATTGCTTGAATCTGGGAGGTGGAGGTTGCAGCGAGCTAAGATCACACCACTGCACTCCAGCCTGGGTGACAGAGTGACACCCTGTCTCAAAAAAAAACCCAAAAAGCAAAAAATCAAACCAATTTCCTTGCATGCTGATATTTGATAAGGAATTACTGTTAAGCATTTTAAAATAAGTAATACTGGTATTATGATTATTTACTTAGAAAAGAGTCCTTATGTTTTTGAGATACACATTGGAATAGCTATGGATGAAACCATGTTACAGTTGAGATTTGCTTCAAAAAATGTAGATGAAGATGAAGTAGGTGGTTGTAGAGGGTAAAACAAGACTGGCCATTAGTCGTTAATTGTTGAATCGTATGAAAGATGCAAGGGGGTTTGTTACACTACTCTGCCTACTTTGATACATGTTTGACTCTTTTTTGTAATCAAAAGCTTAAACATTTGAAGAAAACAGTTTTAAAAGTATTTAGAACAAAAATTGGGGCCCATATCCAAAGATGCTAAAAAAGGGCTTAGTAGAAATGAAACACTCTCCAAAATAATATTCTACAATATGAGTAAGGGCTAAAGAACTGCCAGGTGTTGGATGGAAATGCCACTCTATAATAATCAAGTTGAAGTGGACGACACCATTCCGGCAGTGACCACTCCTGTCGCCCATTTCAGAAGGGAGTTGACCCAAATAGGAAGAGGCCCAGCTGAGCCTAATTGGGAGTAGCTGGCTGACACAAGGCCTCTTGGTCTGCATACGCTGCCAATCTGAGGAGTTCCCCAGCTGAGAGCAGGAAGGAGGGACTTGGGAGAAGAATGCAAAAATAACCTTTTTTTTTTTTTAAGCTGGAAATTATTCTGTTGTAGGTTATTGTTTTTTTGAGGGGAGGAATAAGAATTATAACTAACTTGTTACCTACCCCAACAACATAAATATCCTCTATCATATGCTTTCTTATTACTTCACACTCATGCAGTTTGTCCTGTCTGTAGTCTGATACACACTGAAATTTCAACTAACTGGCATGAAACTGATCAGAACCTTCTATTAACCAGGATTTTGCTACACTCTCTGTTCAAGAGAAAATTTAGGCTAACAAAAACAACAACAAAATTAGGAGGATTTGTTTTTCTCAAATTCTGTACATTCTTACATTGAATCTGTATCTGTAGAACTGTGTTTGTAGCTGAACTCTACATCAGGGTCAGGAAACTGTTTCTGTAAAAAGCCAGACCAAAATACTTCAGGCTTTGCAGACCCATTGGTCTCAGCCACTGCTATTCAACTCTGCCATTGTAACAGCCATGCACAATATATATGAACAAATGGACACAACTGTGTTCCAGTAAAACTATTTACAAAAACAGGTGGCAGGCCAGATTTGCAGACCATTGTTTGCTGACCCTTGATGGTAAACTGTCAATTAAATGCATTGTATTGGCCGGGTGTGGTGGCTCACACCTGTAATCCCAGCACTTTGGGAGGCTGAGGCCGGCAGATCACAAGGTCAAGAGATGGAGACCATCCTGGCCAACATGGTGAAACCCCGTCTCTACTAAAAATACAAAAATTACCTGGGCATGGTGGTGTGCGCCTGTAGTCCCAGCTACTAAGGAGGCTGAGGCAGGAGAATTGCTTGAACCCAGGAGATGGAGATTTTAGTGAGCCGAGATTGTACCACTGCACTCCAGCCTGGCGCCAGAGCAAGACTCTGTCTCAAAAAAGAAAAAGAAAAAAAAAAAAAAAAAAGCATTGTATTAGTTTCCTATCACTTTTGTTAACAGATTATGACAAATTACCACTTTAGTGGTTTTTAACAACACAAATTTAATTATCTTACAGTTCTGAAGGTCAGAGATTTGAAGTGAGTCTCTCTGGGTTAAAATAAAGGTGTTGGGAAGGCTGTGTTTCTTCTGGAGGCTCCAGGGGAGAATCCCTTTCCTTGATTTTCCAACTTGTATGGGCTGCCAGTGTTCCTTGGCTCATGGCTCCTCCCTCCATCCTCCAAGCCGACTACAGCCATCTGTGTCCTTCTCACATTGCATCACTCTTACCTACTCTAGTGACTCTCTCCACATTTTAGGACCCTTGTGATACCGTTGTTGGACCCATCTGGATAATCCAGAATAATCTTCCCATTTTAAAGTCAGCCAATTAACAACCTTAACTCCCCTTGGCTGTGTAATATAACATATTCACAGGTGCCAGGGATGAGAACATGGACATCTTTGGAGGGGCATTATTCTGTCAACCACAGGACCTACTAGGAAATAATCCACTCACTAATCACACTCTGGTAGGTTTCACTCACTTTTGGGAGTTGGCTCATGTCATTGGCAATGATGAGTGTACATCGACAGCAGAAGAATAACACTTCCAGCTTTAAAAGCAGGACAGTTAGTTCACTGTGATACAGAGGACTGTGTATGCATCAGCATATATCATAGCACACTGGGGAGGTGGCATGGGACACAATTAAGAGCATGCACTTAAGGGACTTTGAATCAGTTACTTTCTCTGTGGCATCAGTTTCTTCATGTACCAAATGGGAATAACAGCACCTACCTTGCAGGGTATTGTACATATTAAATGAGATAATGGGAAACAACTAACCCAATGCCTAGCCTATCATTTATGCTATTTCTGCAGAGCTGCTGGATTCTACTTAGAGTTGAATCATGTCCCTTTTTACACAATAACCATATGGAGAAAGCATGCTATGGCCTTATTTCCCTGCAAGGCAAATTTTGGTTCTACCCCTACTGTAGCATTATAATTGGGTCCTAATTATCAAGTCTAAAGCAACATTTAGATGGCCTTAAAATAGCACTGTATTTGAGCACCTAGTTAATAAAAAACCTTCTGGGATGATAATACTTCAAAATGTTTACTCTCAAATTACCCTGGCAGACCATTCACCGGGAATGCTGCTGAGGGCTTGCCAAGAACAGTACTTGTCATGTGTGAAAAATAGATGCCAGAAAACCATTCAATAAATGCAGTAGCTTTTATAGTCTTAGGAAATGGTATTAAATTGCTTTATCCAGGGTATGCAATAAAGCTTGTTCAAATATAAAAGCAGAATTATTTTTCTCATTTTGAGAGTCAATCATCAGATGTGTTC
>NW_016107443.1:1910666-1914080 GCF_001604975.1 Cebus imitator
TCTTACTCTGTTACCCAGGCTAGATGGAGTCCAGTGGTGCAATCTCGGCTCACTGTAACCTCTGCCTACCAGGTTCAAGCAATTCTTCTGCCCCAGCCTCCCAAGTAGCTGGGACTACAGGTGTCCACCACCATACTCGGCTAATTTTTGTATTTTTAGTAGAGACAGGGCTTCACCACATTGGCCAGGCTGGTCTTGAACTCCTAAGCTTGCAATCCGCCCATCTCAGCTTCCCAAAGTGCTGGGATTACAGGTGTGAGCCACCACACCCGGCCAAAGTATTCTTAAATATCTTCTTGGCATCTATTAATTATTTTTGTTTTGGCATTTTATAGAAGTTGGGGAAAATCAAAACTTAGCTGCCCAAGTCCACCAAGGAAGCTAATGACAAACTAGAAAAAGAAATCCTAATTCCCATCTTAATGCCCTAACCACTAATATTCTCATATGTAGTGTTAAATGAAAACAACATTCCCTCATAGAGAACTTCCATAATCTCAGGAGAAATATTGACATATTGCATCTGAGTCATTTTTCTGTGGTCTGTCTGAATATCAAATTCTGAAGCTCTCCAAGCTGTTCCAAATGCTCACCTATTTTTTGTATCTATCTAGCCAGAGCATCTGGGATGAAAAAAGCATTCTCAAATGCATGCTAATTTCAACATTCAGATGGTTTTTCAGGGCAGTTCACGTAGAAAGGAATTATTTTCTTTGAAGAAAATTATTCCGACAACTAATAGTTTTCTCCTTCCTCATCCCTAGGGCTTCCCATGTTTTTTGAATTCTCCACTTCAGAGTAAATCCTTAAAATGAAGCTGACTCATGTGCCCCATGATTAATCGTAACTTCTTTTCCTTTCCTCTTCCAGATCCTTTCCACAATGTGAATATTTCCTGCAGTGGCTAGCCAAGATTCTTCTGCCAGTCAAAACTAAGCGCAAGATGACCACATTTTTTAGTAAGTGAAAGGTCTTTTAAAGTGGATTCCAGGTCTCCGGTGAACTTGGAGACAGCCTACTATCTAATTGTATTTTTAAAAATCGAATTCTGAGAGCAATAAGATCAGAAAAGGGCACAAAAATGGGTAAAGTCATTGTCAATGACTTCAACCAATTTAGGTCTGTATTGATGGGATTTGATGATTTGCTTATCAAAATAGACCTATAAATATAATCAGAAGTTATTTTGCATTCAAGAAATGTATCTAATTTAACCAGATTCCCAATTTAAGCCCTTGGAAGAACTGGCCACAGGCATAAAATAATGCAATTGCAATGCTGTGAATACTCCAGAATTTGTTCCTTTTTCATATTTATCACTGTTGTTTTATAACAATATCTTGTTTCTTTTAGCTGACACATGTGTTGAGAAGTATGCATATCAGAAAAGAAACTCACATTTTTAAAACAATAATATCCAGTGGTAGTAAGAACACAAAATGAGCCCCAGACACTTGGGATGAGAAGTGGAATGGCCTTTCTGCTACTTGGCAATAATGTATCAAAAGCCTTAAAAATATGCAACACCTTTAACCCAGAAATTCTGCTTCTTGAAATGTATTCTGATAAAATCATCAGCAAGGCACAGGAAGATATACACTTTTGTGCAGAGCCTCATCACAGCATTCTCTACGATATCAAAATACTAAAAACCCATCTAAAAATAGAGAATCCATTAAACAAATTGTTTAATTGGGATAATGAATAATATGGGATATAGCTAGCTGTTAAAATTATGTTTTAAAAGAATTTGGTGAAAAGATTTAAGATATAGTATTGAGTTAAAAATAAATTATATGCAGTATGTATACAGTATGATTCCAATATATATGTAATTTTATGTGTAATGTGTGGGTGTAGAAAAGAGAAAAAAGGATGCAAGGATGTGTCCTTGATATACCAAATACAGTGAGAGTGATTATCTCTGGGTGTTTCTGTACTTTCTGTCCTCTCTACGATGAAGATATTTTGCTTCTTAGGATCGTAATACAGGTTGGTGTTTTTTATTTCAGAAATAGGCTTTGGCAAGAAACAATCTTTGTTTCTGGTCTTGTTTCCTTTGTTCGCCATTTATCACCTTAAGTACTTACAGAGTGTCTGGTTCTGAGTAGCAGGGCTGGCCTGATGCCAGGTGTTTGAGTATATTGGTATATTAGGAGACAGGACAGCAGTGGCCAAGGGAGGGAATAAGGGGGCTGGGGAGACAGGGGTGAGGAGCAAAAGAGAAGCAGCAGTTGTGATGTAGAGATGGATGGTGTCTTTTCTCTGGACACAGTCACGCATGGCTCAGGGGATGCCTGAAAGAAGCCATGGGAGCTGGTCCAGGGTATCAGGCCAGATCTGGCTACTGTGTTGTCTTGGGCATTGCCAGGTGAGCCCCAGCTTCAGGGATGGCCTTCTGGTAATGTGGTCAGGAGGCTTAGCCTAGAGTGACAGAGGAACCTAAGTGGCAGGCATCTGGCTGTGAGGGGACCCACTCACTGGGCTGGAGTCAGCCATGGGCCTGGAGGTAGGCTCGCATCTTAGAATGATTGAGATATTATACAAGATGAGGATGTGGAGGCTGAGAATCCAGCCCCCACAACTACTGGGAATGTGTGGGGTGGGGCCTTGTTTGGATGCAGGCAAAAGCCCCATTACCAGAATCAGGACCAGGACACAAAGTTGAGGCTAAACTAGCAGCAGTGGCTACTTGATGCCACATCTCAGAGAGCTAGACTACACTTGCTGGAATCTCTCCTGCCAGTGTCAGAATTGGCAGGGACAACAAGCTGGTCTAATAAAGATGGATCTGCTGAGTGCAGTGGCACACACCTGTAATCCTAGCACTTACAAGACCAGCCTGGGCAACATGGCAAAACCCCATCTCTACTAAAAATACAAAAATTAGGCCAGGCACAGTGGCTTACACCTGTAATCCCAGCACTTTGGGAGGTCGAGGCGGGCAGATCACTTGAGGTCAGGAGTTCGAGACCAACCTGGCCAACATGGTGAAACCCTGTCTCTACTAAAAATACAAAAATTAGCTGGGCGTGGTGGTGCACACCTGTAATCCCAGCTACTTCGGAGGCTGAGGCATGAGAATCGCTTGAACATGGGAGTCGGAGGTTGTAGTGAGCTGAGATCACACCACTGCACTCCAGCCTGGGTGACAGAGTGAGACGCCATCTCAAAAAATTTTTTAAATGCAATCACAAAAATTAGCCAGGCATGGCAGCATGTGCCTGTAGTCACAGCTACTCAGTAGGCTGAGGTGGGAGGATTGCTTGAGCCCAGGAGGTCAAGGCTGCATTCAGCTGTGATCGTGCCACTGCACTCCAGCCTGGGTGACAGAGTAAGATCTCTGTCTCTTAATGTATTTATATATCTTGGGACCCATAAGGAATTTACCAGTGAGCAAATTGTGAGAGAGGT
>NW_016107443.1:1914090-1924657 GCF_001604975.1 Cebus imitator
AAAAAAAAAGGAAAAGAAAGAAAAGAAGGAAGGGAGGGAGGAGGGAGGAGAAAGAAAAGGAAAGAGAAAAGAGAAAGAGAGAAAGGAAAGAATGGAAAGAAAAGAAAAAAGGAAAGAAGGCAAGAAAGAAAAGGAGGAAAGAAAGAAACGAGAGAAAAAAAGAAAAGAAGAAGGAAAGGAAGGGCAATTAATTGACCTTAGTTGTGGGGAAACCAGGCAGGATATAGCATACAAGCATTGAAGTGGAATCAGAAAATTCTGTCAGAATTGTGCCTGTTGCAGTTTAGTTTACATTCAATAAGACAAGTGAATAGACATCCTCCATGTGGCAAAAACAGGAGGCCTTTAGCCATTCCTGCTCAAATCCCTTTATGATGTCCCTAATAAAGATACAGACACACAGCAGTTCATCTTGGTAATGTCAAGAATGTGTCAAAAATTAAAAGTTGGTCTATACGCGCTGTATCTTTGTTTTGCCAAATAAAGGAGAAATATATATAAGATGGACATTTTAGTATTGCTACACCAATGTCTCTACTAAAAACTCAAAAGTAGAATTTCTAACTCAGTAAGTTTCAATGAAAACGCCATACTATACAAAAGATTCCAGCTCATCTGTTGTTTTTATAAAGAGTATTTGGTATTTAAATATTTTGCTGGAATATAAGATTGAATTTTACAATATTTCTTTCCTTCAGATCGAAAAGTTGAAGATGTTACTATAAACTTTACTGGAAACAAATGTCTCTTGATGACAGTCCACATTTGATTGGCTTTCCCAGAAGTACAATTTCTACTCTATAGAACCTTATTTCTGTGGCTTATAACTAAAGCAGTGATTCTCAATCTTGGTGTCCCATTAGAGTTGCTTGGGAGCTTTTATGATTCCCAGAGCCCTTGCAGCAGAAAAATGAATCAGAATCTCTGGTGGATAAAACTCAGGCATCAAGATTTTGTAAAGGTCCCCAGATAATTTAAATATGTGGTCAAAGTGGAGATCACTGGATGAGAGTGATCATATTAATGTATTATCCAAACCAGGACATCTTTAAGAGTGAAAGGTGACACTATTACTGATTACTTTGGGGCAGTAAAGTAAGCCAGTTAAGTCCTAGCTATACTGGGGTATACGGTCACTCTAGTTTTGGCCATCAGCTAGTGTCACTCTTGTCCCTTAACATTTACAAAAGCTCATATGAAAGCTCCACACCCCTTGGGAAATCCCAGTGTTTCTGGAATCCCTTGAAAATCCTTTTAATTTCTTTTAATTCTAATTTCCAACTTTGGTTGAATTCTCTGCGTAGTCTCTTAGAGCTTTATTTTGTCTCATCTTTACTTTGAGAATGGCTTAAACAGGAGACCCAGGCCCTTCTCCTGGTTCTCCATCCCACTCCCCGGAACAAATTCCCTGAGGCATCTGGCTAGATCTAGCTAGAGGTGATCATATTGAATCACCATATAGGAGATCATTTTAAATGTAATACATTTCCTTGTGCCTAAAAAGTTCCCTCAGCCATTTCTACTGCCTAGGACTCCAGTCTCTATCATATTTCCTGACTCTTTCTCTTTTTTTCTTTCACATGTCCTCATTACACTCCTGAATTCTTGTCCCTTTCTTATTCAAGATGATTTACCATCTCTTTAGTGTTTCATTCTAACCTATGTCATAAGGGCTTCCCTGTCTGTATTTATATATTAGTTGAAGGGTTTAAATTGGGATTGAAATTCTTTATTTACTTGTGACAATACGTGTTCCACCAAACAAAGCAGCCATAAAGCAGCTTATCAAAGGCCTTTCTCAAAAGACAGTTCCCTCTTTTAAAGAAACTCAAGTCCCAGCTGGAAAACATATTTTTGTTCACTCTACTGCACACTCAGATATCCTTGGTGTCAAAACTTGCTAGGAATCCACTAGAATGGCTAAAATCAAAACAACTGACAATGCTGAGTGTTGGCAAGCCCATATAGAAATTGGAATTCTCATAGCTGCTAGTGGGGATGTAGAAAGATACAACCACTTTGGAAAACTGTTTTGCAGTTTCAATAAAGTTTAACATATATCTATCTTTTGACCCATCAATTTCACTACAAGGTGTTTACTCACAAAAAACAAAAAATATGTCCCCAGAAAGATTTGTGCAAGAATGATCATAGCAGCTTTATTCATACTAGCCCCAAACTGGAAACATCAACAGGAGAATGGATAAACAAATTGACACATCCATACAATTAAACAATTAAATACTACTCTCACCCATAGCATGGATGAATCTTACATTATGCTGAGTAAAAACAACAACAACAACAAAAAACCTGGACACAGGAATACATATTATACAGTACTATCTATACAAAATCCTAGAACAGACAAAACCAATCTATGCTGATAGAAATAAGAAAGATGAGAGAAATTTCTATAACTTTTTTTTTGAGATGGAGCTTTGCTCTTGTTGCCCAGGCTGGAGTGCAATGGCATGATCTCAGCTCACTGCAACCTCTGCCCCCTGGATTCAAGCGATTCTCCTGCCTCAGCCTCCTGAGTAACTGGGATTACAGGTGTCCACCACCATGCCCAGCTAATTTTTGTATTTTTATTAGAGATACGGTTTCACCATGTTGGTCAGGCTGGTCTTGAACTCCTGATCTCAGGTGATCCACCTGCCTCGGCCTCCCAAAGTGCTGGGATTACAGGCGTGAGCCACCTCACCTGGCTGAAATTTTCTATGTCTTGTGCTGAGTGGTGAATATAATTGTGAAAAAAAAAAAAAAAAAAACTCATCTAACTGCATACTTACAAACTATGCATTTTATTATATGTAGGTTATATCTCATTGTTTTCAATCAGAAAGCAATTACCACAAATGTGACCTGCTATGACACATTTAGGTCTTAAAGTGAGTATTTTACACCCATAGAGGGAAAGGTGGGAATTAACATTTGGGGCCTGCTGTGTAACAGGCTCTGTGTGAGATTTAACATAGAAGAATTAGACTTTCCCATAAAATACTAGATAATCCTAGGAACTAATTCTGTGACGTTTCTTATCAGGCCCTTTCAAGAGCAACCATTTCAGGCATTTTAATGGCAGATGGAACTTCTAAGGAATTTTCATTTCTAGGTGGACTAATAGTTTTCCCACTAGTTCACCTTGAAAATGACAGTAATGTACATCCAGTTTAACACAACAATAAAGTATTTCTGTATACATGCTTGATGAATTTCATGTCAACGAGATTATATTTCGCAGTGGAAGGGCTTAAATCAGGATTGAAATCCTAAATTTACATGGGACAATGATAAGTGTTCCACCAACTTGAAAGCACATCAAACAAAATAATAAATTACCCTTGGAGCCACAATGAATCTTTTTAATACATTTTTATTTCAAGAATATAACAATCCAGGAAAATTCCAGATGTTCATTTTATAAAGCCAAAATGAAGAATAGAACAAGAATAATCTATAAAACAGAACTTGCTATTTGGGGTAGAAAAATGAAGTGTGCAGGAAAAGAAAAAAATAAATGTAGCTTTTCTATTACTGTTTCGTACTCTACTTCTCTAGATCTATTTGCTTTATATATTTAGGTGCGCTGATGTTCCATGCGTATATATTTACAATTGTTATATCCTGCTGCTGAATTAACCCCTTTATCATTATACAGTGACCTCCTTTGTCTCTTTTTAGTTTTTGACTTAAGGTCTATTTTATCTGATATAAGTATAGCTACTCCCATTCTCTTTTGTTTTCCATTTGCATGAAGTATCTTTTTTTGTCTATGTGTGTCCTTACAGGTGAAGTGAGTTTCTTGTAGACAGCATATAATTGGGTCTTTATTTTTATCCATTCAGCTATTTACCCATTTACATTCAAGGTTATTACTGCTAGGTAAGGACTTACTATTGCCATTTTGTTGATTTTATTTTCTAGTTATTTTGTGGATTCTTTGTTCCTTTCTTCCTTTCTTACTGTCTTCCTTTGTGATTGGGATTTTCTTCTAGTGATGTGTTTTGATTCCTTGCTTTCTGTTTTTGGTGAATGTACTATAGGTTTTTGGGTTGTGGCTGCCGTAAGACTTACAAAAAATATAACAGGTTATTTTAAGCTGATAACAACTTTGATTGCAAAACAACCCCAACTTTATACTTTTACTCTACTCCCCTCACCCACATTTTGAATTTTTGATACCACTACTTACATCTTTCTATATTGTATATCACTTAACAAATTATTATAGTTATTATTTTTAATAGTTTTCTCTAACACTCATACTAAAGATATAAGTAATTTATATACCACCATTACATTATTAGAATATTCTGAATTTGACTGTGTACTTACATTTACCAGTGAGTTTAGTCTTTTTAAATGTTTTTATGTTATTTATTAACATTCTTATCTTTCAGCTTGATGAATTCCATTTAGCATTTTTTCTTTCTTAAATAAAAAGCATAATTTAATAAGGCAATAAAAATATTTAAAATTAATGTGATAACACTGAATATTTTCTAATTGTTTAAAGACCAATTGTTACCAATAAATTATTATAGCATCACCTGTAACTACAAAAAACCACCCAGAAATACTTCTATCTAGAATGGAAAGATATCTTACCACACTCTCATGACTGATTCTGATCAATTTTATTAATATTAAAATCCTGAGCAGGGTACATATTTAAGCGAATAACATTTGAGGGGAAGCTACCCTTATATGCACTCATGCCCATTTTGACCTCTTCTACAAGTGATAAAAGCTCAGTGTAACTGGTTTCCCTAATCAAGAGAATCCTCTCCAATAAAATTAATGCCCAGGAGACCACATGAGCCACCTTCTTCACAAGTGCCAATTGACCTCTCCAAATCCTTTGCTTTTTTAAAAAAGACATCTTTTTCTTTCTGACTGGGCATGGTGGCTCACACCTGTAATCCCAGCACTTTGGGAGGCCAATGTAGGCTGATCACTTGAGGTCAGGAGTGTGAGACCAGCCTGGCCAACCTGGTGAAACCCCATCTCTACTAAAAATACAAAAATTAGCCAGACATGGTGGTGGGTGCCTGTAATTCCAGCTACTCAGGAGGCTGAGGCATGAGAATCACTTGAACCTAGGAGGCAGAGGTTGCAGTGAGCCAAGATTGTGCCACTGCACTCCAGTCTGGGTAACAGAGCAAGACTCTGTCTCAAAAAAAAAAAAGAAAGAAAGAAATCTTTTTATTTCAGTAGCTTTTGTGAGTACAAGTGGTTTTCAGTTACATGGATAAATTGTATAGTAGTGAAGTCTGAGATTTTATTGTACCCATCACCTGAGTAGTGTACACTGTACCCAATATGTAGTTTTTTATCCCCCGCCCCCACTCTCCCCCCTCTGAGTCTCTAAAGCCCATTATATCACTCTGCCTGCCTTTGCATACCTATAGCTTAGCTCCCACTTGTAAGTGAGAAAATAAGGTAGTTGGTTTTCTATTCCTGAGTTACTAATGGTCTCTAGCTCCAACCAAGTTTCTGCAAAAGATATTATTTCCTTCTTTTTTTATGACTGAGTAGTAGTCCATGGTGGGTGTGTGTGTGTGTGTGTGTGTGTGTGTGTGTGTATGTGTATGTGTATGTGTATATATATGTATATACACCGTGTTTTCTTTATCCACTCATTCGTTGATGGCCATACTAGTTGGTTTCATAGCTTTTCCATTGTGAATTGTGCTGCGATAAACATATGTGTACAAGTGTCTTTTTGATCTAATGGCTTCTTTTCTTTTGGGTACCCAGTAGTGGGATTGCTGAACCAACAGTAGATCTACTTTTAGTTCTTTAATAAATTGCCATAATGTTTTCCGTAGAGGTTGTACTAGTTGATATTTCCACCACTAGTATACAATCTTTAGCATTTCTTGTAAGACAGGTTTGGTGGTGATATATTCTCTTAGCTTCTATTTGCCTATGAAAGTCTTAATTTCTCCTTCATTTCTTAAGGTTGGCTTTTCTGAGCACAGTATTTTTGGTTGGCAGGGTTTTTTAAAGTTTTATCACTTTGAATATAACATCCCATACTCTCCTGGCTTGTAAGGTTTCTGCTGAGAAGTTTGCTGCTAGACATACTGGAACCCCCTTATATGTTATTTACTCCTTTTCTCTTGCTGCTTTCAGAATCTTCTCTGATTTTTGACAGCTTGATTATATTATGTCTTGAGGTAGTCTTACTTGGATCGAATCTGATTGGAGACCTTTAACCTTCCTGTACCCTGGATATTTACATTTTTTTTCAGGTTTGGAATTTTTCTTCTATTATTTCTTTAAATGGGCCTTTCATTCCTTTATGTTTTTCTTCTTTCTCTCTCCTGAACTCCAATGACTCAAAAATTTGCTCTTTTAATGCTATCCCATAAGTGTTATAAGTATTCTTCATTCCTTTTCATTCTTTTTTCTCTTCTAACTGCATATTTAAAAATAATTTTTGAGTTTACAAATTCTTTCTTCTGCTTGATCAATTCTGTTCATTGATGAACTCTATTTGCATTTTTCATTTTGTTCATTGTATTTTTCAGCTCCAGGAGTTTTGTTTATCTTTTAAATTATTACTTCAATCTCTTTGTTAAGTTTCTCATTCTGGTCACTTATTGTTCCCCTCATTTCTTTGAATTTTTTCTCTTTATTTTCTTAAAGTTCACTGAACCTCCTTAAAACAATTATTTTAAATTGTCAGGCAGTTCATAGATCTCCATCTCTTTAGGGTTGGTCACTGGCACTTTATTTTGTTTCTCTGGTGATGTCATGTTACGTAATCGTTCTTGATCCCTTTGGCTGTGCATTGATGTCTGTGCATTTGAAGAAAGAAGTAGGTGCTTATTCCAATCTTTGTAGGCTGACGTTGTCTGGGAATGCACTTCAACAGTGCCTGTCTAGATTCTGGGCAGGCCATCTGGTGTGCTCCTTATGCTCAGGATTGCTGTGGCCATTGCAACACTAGGGGGTGCCCTAAGCCCACTATAGCCAGTGTGGCACTGGGCTGGAATTCTGTGGAACTGAGGCTGGTACAGCTTAGCCCTGAAGCCCCATGGTGTACCTGAAGCCCCATGGCCACCGAGGCTTGCCTACTGTTGAGGTTTGTCTGAAGCCCAAGGTCACTGTAGTTGGTTACCAGTGATGTAGACTGCAGATTGGTTCTACCTTGCATGGGCTATGGGTTCCCACCTGCCTCTAGGGCAGGTCTGGAGGCTCAGTCTACATGTACTGGCCTGGAGTCAGGAGCTGTGGGGATCTGCCTGGTGCCAATTTTACAGTGGTAGGCCCTGTATAAAGGTCCAAGGCAAAGTCCTATGCTTACTTTCTTCTCTTTTCCCCAAACAGACAGTATCTCTCTTTACTCTTTAGTACCTGGGGTTGGGGGAGAGGTGACACAGGTAATGTAAAACTGTTCTTTCTACACTCTTCAATGCACCTTTTCTTATTATTATGCTATAACCAGGTAGTGTGATCTTTTACCTGTTTTTTTAAGCTCTCATGAAGGTATTTCTGTGTGTGGATGGTTGTTCAAATTGGTGTTTCTGCTAGGGAATGATCGCTGAAGAGTCCTATTCTGCCATCTTGTTCCGTCCTCTTTTCTTAAGAGATAAACATAGAAGATGAAAGGTTTTTTGGGGGTGGAACATATCATCACTGTGCTTGTTGACTGACTCTGCAGATATGGCCCTTAGCACTTTCATTAAGTACAAAATGATACTTACGATTTCAGGGAACTTACTTTTTACCATTCCATACTTATATCTTTTGGAAAGAAATAAAAAATTATTTACTCTCAATTAGCAGTACTTTTCCCTTATCCATAAAAGAAAGTCTAAACTTTAAGTCTGTTATTTGAAGCTTTTTATAATCTGATCAAAAGTTTTATACTTTTTTTATACTTCTACTACTTTTCTACACTTGCTCTTTGGTCCAGCTGACCCTGTCTACTTGATGACTTCAGAATGACTCCAATTCTCATCTCTAAATTTTGTTCATATTATTATTCCTACTAGAGTGGCAAAGTAGAAAAAGCATACATTAAGTTTATTCTCACTCCCCATTTGGCCACTTATTAGCTATGTGATCCATTTATTAACCATGTGAGCTTGATCAGGTCTCTTAATCTTTCTTAATACTGATTTTCCTATCTTTAAAATGAGAATATTAGTACCTATCTCTGTTCTGACAGATTAGTACTCTAAGTATTAAATGAGATGGCTGATATGTCTGACATGTCATCCAGGATAAATATTACTTTCCTGTCAGATTTTATCTTCACTTCTGCCTTGAATTTTCCACCATCTCTAAGCCTTCCTAAATCCTATTCTTCTTTCAGATTCCTGCTCAAGTCCTACATCTTGAAACCTAGTCAAACCACCCACTTCACCACTGGGTTGGCCATTAATATCATACTGCCTGATGTTGCTGTTTAACTTTTTACTAGAATATCTTGTCTCCTCTGTGGTCTTATAAATTCCACAAGAGGAGGAACTATTTTTGTGTTTATTATACATCAACCACAGTGCAAGTTCACAGTAGGTTTTAATACTGTGTTTCTTCATTTGGATGGGGGAACTCAACCAAAACTCAATGGCAAAGCCAGCTACATAGGTGTGTGATATGGTTTGGCTTTGTGTCCCCACCTAAATCTCACCTCGAATTGTAATCCCCATAATCCCCATGTGTTGTGGAAGGGACTCAGTAGGAGGTAATTGAATCATGGGGGCAGTTTCCCCCCATGCTGTTCTCATGATAGTGAGTGAGTTCTCACAAGATCTGATGGTTTTATAAGCATCTGGAATTTCCCTTGCTTGTGCTCCCTCCGTTCTGCCACCCCGTGAAAAGGTGCCTGCTTCTCCTTTGCCTTCCACCATGATTGTAATTTTTCTGAGTCTTCTCCAGCAATGTGGAACTGTGAATCAGTTAAACCTCTTTCCTTTATAAATTACCCAGTCTCGGGTATTTCTTCATAGCAGTGTGACAATGGAATAATATAGTGTATGACCTGTGCAGACACACAGGTTCCTATGTTTGGAAGGTCCCCAAGCTTGATTTAATGCTTGGCTGTTACTGTCTTGGAATTCTTAGTAATTTAGGAACAAAGGCCTTGCATTTTATTTTGCATTAGGCTTTGTAATTATGTAGCCAGTCATGTATGGCAGTCTCCCTGATTTGAGGACACAGAATTCAGTATGCAGAGTAGCCAAGGTAGATAGAATGGAAGTAACATAAAAGAGAAAGCTACATGGAGAGAGGGCTCCAGAGATTTGCAGAGAATTCCTCTCAAATCTTCAGCTAAGTACTCATGTGTGTATATGTATAAAGGGACTACCCAAGTCTAGAGAAAGAATCACTGGAAGGGACAAGATATAATAATCACCAAAGTTTCTATATTAATATTAAAGTTGATTTCAAAGCAAGGACCATTCCCAGAGATAGAGAGGGCTTTTTCATAATGATCAAAGAGGACATAATCCTAATTGTTTATTTAGCATTATTTATCAAGAGGACATAAAAATCCTAGATGTTTACATACCTAATAACAAAGTTGCAAAACACTCAAGGTAAAACTTATAGAACTGGAAAAATAGAAAATTCTACAATTATGGTCAGAGATTTCAACATACCTACCTCAATAGTTGATAGAACTAGTAGACATATAAAATCAATAAGTATATAGAATTGAAAAACACTGTCAACCCACTTGACCTGATTGATATTATAAAACATTCTACCCAACAACAGCAGAATGTACATTATTTTCAAGTGCATATGGAAACTTTTAGCAAGACGGACCCTATTCTGAGCCTGCTTTAAAATTCCTGCACAGGGGACTGTACAGGGAAGTGCCAGGGTCAGTCAGAAGGCCCAAGGAGAGGTAGGAACTGTGTGCAAGAGCCTTTATTGAGTTTCCTTGAGCAGGAACAGTGAGACAGGGCAAGCAGGCTTAAAACTGGCTAATTTAAATAATTTCAGCCTGCTCTGGCCGTAGTAGTTGTCTGTCCCTAGTTGTCTGGTACCTGGCCCTGGGATGGCTAGGGCAGATGGGCAGAGTGGCCTAGATTGTAAGCGCTCCATAAAGGAGGTGGTTGGGGTGTGGGCTCTGGATTGGTTGGTTTGCATATGAAAAGCACAGTCCCAGGCTAGTTGTTTGCTATCTCTAGGAACTACCTAGCCCTGGTAGTGGTGGTTCTTCTAGGGTCAACAAGGCCCTAAGATGTCAATGCATCAAAAATACAGAAGAGGTTGGGCGTAGTGGCTCAGGCCTGTAATCGCAGCACTTTGGGAGGCTGAGGCAGGCAGATTGCTTGAGCTCAGGAGTTTGAGACCGGCCTAGTGGGCAGCATGGTAAAACCTTGTCGCTACCAAAACATACAAAAAAAGAAAAAAATTAGCCAGGCGTGGTGGCCCCCACCTATAGTCCCAGCTACTCACAGGCTGAAGTGGGAGGAATGGTTGAGCCCGGGAGGTCAGAGCTGCAGTGAGCCAAGATTGTGCTACTATACTGCAGCCTGGGCAATGGAGTGAGAGCCTGTCTCAAAAAAAAAAAAAAAAAAAAAAAAAACAG
>NW_016107443.1:1927608-1954361 GCF_001604975.1 Cebus imitator
AAAAAAAAAAAAAGTCAGCTACAAAGATGAAGATGAAAAGGCAAGCCACAGTCTGTGAGAAGACAGTTGTAAGACATATATCTGACAAAGGACTTGAATATAAAACATGTGAAGAAACTCTCATACCTCAATAAGAAGACAAGCAATACAATTTAAAAACTGGCAAAAAATTTGAACAGATACTTTACCAGAGAAAATATAAAGATAGCAAATAAGCAATGAAAATATTCTCAACATCAATGATCTTTATGGAAATGTAAATTAAAACTCAATGAGATGCTATATTAATTAGCTAAGGCTGCCATAGCAAAACACCACAGACTGAATGGCTTAAACAACAGAAATTTATTTTCTCATAGTTCTGGAGGCTGGAATTCCAAGGTCAAGGTGTCTGCTGGGTTGGTTTCTTCTGAGGGAAGTGAAGAAAGGATCTGTTCAAGGTCTCTCTCCTCGACTTGTAGATGACCATCTTCTACTTACGTCTCTTCAGATGATCTTCCTTCTATACATATTTATTTCTGTGTCCAAATTCTCTCCACTTATTATTATTTTTTAAGACAGTGTCTCACTCTGTTGCCCATGCTGGAGTGCAGTAGCATGACCAAGGCTCACTGCAGCCTCGACCTGCCAGGCTCAGGCAATCCTCCTGCATCAGCCCCCCAAGTAGCTGGGATTACAGGCATGTGCCACCATTTTTCTCCCTTTTTTTAAGGACACAAGTCATATTGGATCAGGGCACACCCTAATGATATCATTTTAACTTGATTACATCTGTTCCTATCTCCAAGTAAGGTCAAATTCTAACATGTTAGAGGTTAAGCCTTCAGTGTATGGATTTGTGGGGAGGGGGACGCAATTCACCCTACAACATCATGCCTACATATTCGAATAGCTAAAATTTAAAAGATGTGTTGGCAAGGATGTGGCACACCAGAAACTCTCACACTGCTGCTGGTGGGAATGGAAAATGGTACAATGACTTTGGAAAAGAGTTTGGTGGTTTCTTATAAAGTTAAACACATACCAAGAAAACCACACAGAAATTCCCCTCCTAGGTATTTGCCCAAGAGAAATGAAACCATATGTCTATGTGAAGACTTATACAGTAATATTCATAATAGCTTTATCTGTAATAGCCCCGAACTAGAAACAACTCAAATATCCCACAACAAAAGTCAATGGATAGACAAGTTATGGAATATTATTCAGGAACAAAAAGGAATAAACTATTGATACAAATAGCAACATGGATGAATCCCAAAATAATTGGTCAGTGCAGTGAAAGTATCCAGACACCAAAGATTTCATTTATGTAAAACTCTAGCAAAAGTAAACTATTAAGTAGTGAAAAGCAGCAGATCAGTCATTGTAAATGGATGAAGAGATAGGGGAAGGGAGAAATTACAAAAGATCGTGAGGATTTATTTGTTATTTCAATTGTGCTGATGGGTTTATATATATATATATATATATATATATATATATATATATATATATATGTGTGTGTGTAAAATACACCTATGAAACCATTGATGTGTATATATATAAAAAATATATACATACACATATGTTAAAATGCATCAAATTATACTTTTGAAATATGTGCAATTTATATCAGTTAACTTCAATTAAGCTGAAAATAAAAGGAGGTAATTATACCAACTCTTTTTAAAAAAAAAAATCTGATAACGCTAATGCTATTCAAATTGCTATAGACTATAGAAAAAAATTAAATTTTTTATATATAAGTTGGACTAAAATCTGATAAACATTTCAAATACATACAGTATAACAGTCCAATCTCAATTATGTATTTCAGTCAAAAATTTTGAATAAGGTACGAGCAAACAACTGAGTAGCATATTGATCAAATGACTAAGTACAGTTTACTCAGGATTAAGAAAAATTCAGTATTAGTAAATTTTTAAAATATCATTTGTCATAATAATAGATCTGGTGGGAGATGAAGTGATCCTCTCTTTAGACACTGAAAAAATATTTAGTAGAAATTAGCCACTATTTTTGCCACTATTTTTGGTAGAAAAAAATACACATAAAAAATAGGAAGATATAGACTCTTGAAGATGTGCACACATACACACAGCTATCTTTTGCCAAAAGCCAGCATATTACTTAAATGGAAAAACACTAGAGCCTTTCGCACTGAAGTCAAGATCAAGACAAAGAAAGCCATTATTCGTCACTGTATTTGGGGTACAGTTGAGCACAATTAGATGGGGAAAGAAAACAGAAGTATAATAATTATAATAATTGGGAAGAGGTAAACTATCAAAAGAATCAACTGAAAAATGATTACAAATATTAACAGAATTTAGTAAAACAGCAGGGTAAAAATTTAATAAGCAGTCATATGTCCAAAGAAAAACGAAAAGGAATGATCATGCTTAATAAGTAATAAAAAGTTCTCCACTACCTAGGAATGAAATTCTCAAGAAATATTAATATAAAATATCTATGAAAGCAAAACTTTGAAGGACTCACCATGTTCTTCATGAAGAATTGCCTTCATGAATATTTTTTTAAATAAGAAAAAGACAACTCTTCAAAAATGGGCAAAAGATCCATAGCATTTCACAAAATAAAATACAAACACCCAATAAAGGTATGAAAAGATCCTCAATTTCATGAGTTATCAGAGAAATACAAATTAAAGTCAAAATTAAATATTATACACCTGCAAGACTGGCAAAAATGGCAGTCTGACAATATCATGTTCACAAAGATAAAGCATAAGGAGAACCCTCATAACCAGGTGTATGAGTGTAAATTGCCACAACTGTGGCACTTTGAAAAGTACAGTTTGTCATTGTTTTCTAAAGCTGAAGATTTATATTTTCCCCAGATAATAAACTGTTCAGAAACTTGCCCACTTATGTACCAGGACACAAGTAAAAGAATAGCAGCATTGTTCGTCATAGCCCCAGATTGGAAACCACCCAAATTTTCATCAACAATAAAATGATACATTAAAGCGGTATATTCTTACAGTGGAATACTGCACAGCCATAGAAATGAATGAACTAGAGCTACGTGAACAACCCAATGAATGGCACAAAGCAATATTTTGCATTCTCACAAAAGAATCTGTACAATATGTTCCCTTTTAGAGAATGTTCCAAAACAGGTCAGACTAAATTACCACATAGATGATGAAATTATATGAAAGTGAGAAAGTGATTATATTAAAGGCCAGGTTCCTTTTAGGGCAAGGGAAAGGAAATAGTAAGGAGGGCTTGGATGCTTAAAATGTCCTTTTTTTTTTTTTGAGACGGAGTTTCGCTCTTGTGACCCAGGCTGGAGTGCAATGGCGCGATCTCGGCTCACACCGCAACCTCTGCCTCCTGGATTGAAGCAATTCTTCTGCCTCAGCCTCCCAAGTAGCTGGGACTACGGGTGTGCGCCACCCCGCCCAGCTAATTTTTGTATTTTTAGTAGAGACGGGGTTTCACCATGTTGACCAGGATGGTCTCGATCTCTTGACCTTGTGATCCACCCGCCTCCGTCTCCCAAAGTGCTGGGGTTATAGGCGTGAGCCACCGCGCCCGCCCTCTTGTTTCCTTTTTTTAAACTCAAATTATATTTAGACAGGTGTCTACTTTATAATGTTTCATTATGCTTCCTATTTAAGTTTTGTGTACTTTTGGCCAAGTTATTTCAGAATTTCAAGGGAAAAAACCCCACTACAATAGTAAGATGTGCTAAGTCTATAAAAAGATACCAAGAAAACAGGAATGGCAGATGGTTCTTAAATATGAGACAAAGTGCTCAGCCTCACTTGTAAAAAAAAAAAAAAATAGATGCAAATTAAAATTATACTCGGATACCACTTTTTGCTTATTAGATTGGCAAAAATCCATAGTACATCTTATTAGGCTGTGGGAAACAGACATCCTCATATATTAAATCTGCATGACCCCTGTGGAGGGCAATTTGGCAATATCTATTAAATTACAGATGTATACTATCATTTCATCCAGTAATCCAACTTTTGGGAATTTCACCTAACGTATACCCTTTATGTCTAAAACGATTTAAGTACAATATTATTCAAGCACTATTTATAACAGCAAGTAAATGAAAACCACTCAAATGCCCATCAGTTGGGAACTGGTTACATAAATTATGGTACACCTGTGCAATGGAACCCATACAGCTAAAGCAAGGCAATGAGGAGGGTCTGTATGTACTGACATGTAAAACTCTCCAGGATGCATTATCAAACAAAGGAAAGGATTCAGAACATTGTGTATAGAGGCTACATTTGTTGGCATGCATGTAACCACTCTGGAAGGATATATATAATACTAAAAGATGGTACCTATAGGAGGGTGGGGAGTGGAGAATCAGTGAGAGATGGAAGTGGGAAGGAGACTTCTGCTATATAACCTTTACATATAATATATATTATATATAACCTATACATATAAAATATATGAATTATATATTTTTATATATAATATATATATTCTATATAAAATTATATATTTATAATATATTAAATTATGTATATTTTATATATTATATATAGATGTTTGAAATAAGTAGATATAATATCTATTCAAAAAGTTAATTTTTGTTATCTGAGACAGGGTCTTGCTCTGTCTCCCAGGCTAGAGTGCAGTGGCATGATCTCAGCTCACTGCAACCTCTGCCCCCTGGGTTTCAGTGATTCTTGTGCCTCAGCCTCCTAAGTAGCTGGGATTACAGACATGTGCTACCATGCCCAACTAATAAAAAAGTTAAATTCTCAAAGGAAAATTTATATAAACACAAAAATGTTTCCCAGCGGAACCATAAGTCTGTTGGTGTTTGGGGATGGAGAAGAGACAAATGACTTCGCACTCTTAGGTGAACAGGACTGTCTGAAAACAAAATGACACAACTCTAATAACCAAAAATCACTGGAAAGTTCTTGGATCACACTGAAATACCGTTAAGAGCCCCTGCTACCTTGTGGCAAACAAGGTATCAACAGTCATGGGTTGATAAAAGCAGGAAAAGTTTATAAAAAGTTTCCTTTTTATATCCCATTAAAGTTGAGACTGGTCACTAAACCTTTGCAATTGTGAAGCGTATCAAAGGACACAGAATTGTGTCTGCATTTCCTGTTTAGTTAAACTTGAAGTTTCATTATTCTTTAATTGAATGATACATTGCCAGAGGTTAAATAATTTCTCTTAGATATCAGTAGGAAGCTTCTTTACTGATAGATACTAGCACCTGAGTAATATTTATGACTCATGAGTCAATTCCACTAACATTTCCTTGCTTGGAAAATTCTATGATCTGGCCCAAGAGATTTCTCAATCTCTACCTCTTTTAATTCTATTGTATCCAACATGTCAGGCAATTTTCTTATGTAGACATTTTTCATTTTAAAACTGCATCATGTCATCTTTTAAAAATTTTCAGTGATAATCATGAAACCAAATTTAAGTTAAAATTCAACCATGGCTGATATCACAAATGCCAATACTACCAACATAACATTTACGTGGTCAGATCATTACTGTATATGACATAGACAATCACAACCACATCACAACTTGCTGCTTTGCTGAAAGGCTGGCAAATTTTCTTAAACATGTATTGCCCTTTTGGAATTGTTAAAATATTTTAATGGCTGACATTATTGACAAGATATGTTCAAGACTTGTTAAAGTTAATTTACATAATTTGCATCAGTACCTCTAGGATATAGTTTAGGGACTAGGTAGTAAATTTCAAAGTTTGTAGGTAAATTGACTGAATAACATGAGTTAAGATTGTATTTAGCTGCATATAACCTAACTGTGGTGACATACCAAATAGGGTTTTATATTTCTCACATTGGTGGAATTCAGAGGTTGGCAGTCTGATCTGCAACCTGTCCCAGGATCCTTCCACTTTGAACTCTACCATCCTTAGAGTGTGGTTTTCCATACAGTGCTTGTCACCCAATGGATACGTGATGGCGACTCCATCACCAGCCTTATGGCCGCATTCCATAAGGAATGCTTCTGGAAAGCATCAACAAGACAGGGGGGTGGGGGCAGCATCCATATCAGAATATCACACACATTCCCAGAAGCCCCTTGTTGACATCTGTTCAGGTCCCATCAGCTACAATGTGTCACCTGGCCTTACTTTGCTGCAAGGGAATCTGGAAGGATATTTTTAGCTAGACACACTACCTTCCAGAACAAAAGTGTGTCAAAGAGAACATGGGCATTGAGTATAGATATCTTGCAATATCTTCCCTGTCATCAAGAGGTTAAGACAAGTAAAGGACATGTCTCCTTACTGTCAGTTAAATGCCCCAAGATTCAGAGGTGGGGGCGCTGAGGAGAAAAATGGAAAATAGCATATTTATGCAACAATATATTTCATTCAAAACTCCCACTGTTTTTAGATACAAAATTAGCTCCTGTGTTGGTTATTAAAGAAGATTCAGGTTATATAATCCAGAATCCTGGTGTAACCCTGGACCACATGTGATTGTTCAGGATCACCATGAACTACACCTCATTCCACATGGCTATTCTTGTTTCCAGTCACATTATCTTCTCATGTTCGCCTCAGAAATGGGTGGCAAGACAGAACTGGTCATTCACTGCCCTGCAAGAATATTTCTATAAAGGTTTCTGGCCTAGCTCATTAACAATAATCTTGGAAGAGAGTCTTAACTGGAAATAGCTGTCATTGGGTCTACTTTGCAGAGGATCAGGGACCCAGAATGGGTCTTTCAGTCCTGTAACTAAAGAATACAGACTTTAGCATGGCCTGTATCAGATCAACTGAGTTCAGTTTTCTGGACTCCTCAAGATTATCATTAAAACAAAGATTTTATATGTGATTTACAACAATTAGACCAAGAAAGCAGACTGAACCCACGTGCCAGCCTTCCCTTCCACCCTTAAAGCTGTTGAAATGACCAAACAGATATATGCACGCAGTTTTGAAAATAATTAATACATGTCAGTGCTAGAAAATAGGAATCCCTGAAAGAGAGAAAATGAGATTGAATAGAAAGCTAGAATAAATTAGAGATTTTAGAAATTAAAATTTGGATTGTTGACATTATCTACCCTGCATCTCCTAGTTATTTATAAGAAGTTTTAAGAGAGGGGCCAGGTGCGGTGGCTCACACCTGTAATCCCAGCACTTTGGGAGGCCAAGGTGGGTGGATCACCTAAGGTCAGGAGTTTGAGACCCCAGCCTGGCCAACATGGTGAAACCCCGTCTCTACTAGAAATACGAAAATTAGCCGGGTCTGGTGATGCATGCCTGTAATCCCAGCTATTTAGGTGGCTGAGGCAGGAGAATCGCTTGAAGCGGGGAGGCAGAAGTTGCAATGAGCCAAGATTACACCACTGCACTCCAGCCTGGGTGATAGAGTGAAACTCTGTCTCAAAAAAAAAAAAAAAAAAAAAAAAAAAAAAAAAACCCGAAACAAAACAAAAACAAATTTTCAGAGAGGAAATAAAGTGTCTTAAGCCCATTTTCTAAGTAATTAGCACCTCCCATATTAGTAGTTTAAAAATCACAGAGTACAACTCTTTTTTAGAAAATATATTTTATTGTACTATAGGTGCTGGGGTACATGTGCAGAACATGCAGCATTGTTGCATAGGTATCTACATGGCAATGTGGTTTGCTGCTGCCTCCATCCCCATCACCTATATCTGGCATTTCTCCCCATGTTATCCCTCCCCAACTCCCTACCCCACACTGTCCCTCTCCTGTTTCCCCCCAACAGACCCCAGTGTGTGATGCTCCCCTCCCTGTGTCCATGTGTTCTCATTGTTCAACACCTGCCTATGAGTGAGAACATGCGGTGTTAGATTTTCTGTTCTTGTGTCAGTTTGCTGAGAATGATGGTTTCCAGATTCATCCATGTCCCTACAAAGGACACGAACTCATCGTTTTTTATGGCTGCATGGTATTCCATGGTATATATGTATCACATTTTCCTTGTCCAGTCTATTATCAATGGGCATTTGGGTTGGTTCCAGGTCTTTGCTATTGTAAACAGTGCTGCAATGAACATACATGTGCATGTGCCTTTATAGCAGAACGATTTATAATCCTTTGGATATATACCCAGTAATGGGATTGCTGGGTCAAATGGAATTTCTATTTCTAGGTCCTTGAGGAATCGCCACACTGTCTTCCACAATGGTTGAACTAATTTACACTCCCACCAACAGTGCAAAAGTGTTCCTATTTCTCCACATCCTCTTCAGCATCTGTCGTCTCCAGATTTTTTAATGATCGCCATTCTAACTGGCGTGAGATGGTATCTCAATGTGGTTTTGATTTGTATTTCTCTAATGACCGGTGATGATGAACATTTTTTCATATGTTTGTTGGCCTCATGTATGTCTGCTTTTGAAAAGTGTCCGTTCATGTCCTTCCCCACTTTTGAATGGGGTTGTTTGTTTTTTTCTTATAAATCTGTTTTAGTTCTTTGTAAATTCTGGATATTAATCCTTTGTCAGATGGGTAGGTTGCACAAATTTTTTCCCATTATGTTAGTTGCAGGTTCACTCTAATGATCATTTCTTTTGCTGTACAGAAGCTCTGGAGTTTAATTAGATTCCATTTGTCTATTTTGGCTTTTGTTGCCAATGTTTTTGGTGTTTTAGTCACGAAGTCCTTGCCTATGCCTATGTTCTGAATGGTTTTGCCTAAGTTTTCTTCTAGGGTTTTTATGGTGTTGGGTCTTATGTTTAAGTCTTTAATCCATCTGGAGTTAATTTTAGTGTAAGGTATCAGGAAGGGGTCCAGTTTCTACTTTCTGCACATGGCTAGCCAGTTTTCCCAACACCATTTATTAAACAGGGAATCCTTTCCCCATTGCTTGTTTTTGTCATGTTTGTCAAAGATCAGATGTTTGTAGATGTGTGGTGTTGCCTCTGAGGCCTCCGTTCTGTTCCATTGGTCTATATCTCTGTTTTGGTACCATTACCATGCTGTTTTGATTACTGTAGCCTTGTTGCATAGTTTGAAGTCAGGTAGTGTGATGCCTCCAGCTTTGTTCTTTTTGCTTAGGATTGTCTTGGCTATGTGGGTTCTCTTTTGGTTCCATATGAAATTTAAGATGGTTTTTTCCATTTCTGTGAAGAGGGTCATAGGCAGCTTGATGGGGATAGCATTGAATCTATAAATTACTGTGGGCAGTATGGCCATTTTCATGATATTCATTCTTCCTAACCATGAGCATGGAATGTTTTTCCATCTGTTTGTATCCTCTCTTATTTCCCTGAGCAGTGGTTTGTAGTTCTCCTTGAAGAGGTCCTTTACATCCTTTGTTAGTTGTATTCCTAGGTATTTTATTCTCTTTGTGGCAATTGTGAATGGCAGTTCGTTCTTGATATGGCTCTCTTTAAGTCTGTTATTGGTGTATAGGAATGCTTGTGATTTCTGCACATTGATTTTGTATCCTGAGACTTTGCCGAAGTTGCTTATCAGTTTAAGGAGATTTTGGGCTGAAATGATGGGGTCTTCTAAATACACAATCATGTCATCTGCAAATAGAGACAATTTGACTTCCTCCTATTTGAATACCCTTTATTTCTTTTTCTTGCCTGATTGCTCTGGCTAGAACTTCCAATACTATATTGAATAGGAGTGGTGAGAGATGGCATCCTTGTCTAGTGCCAGATTTCAAAAGGAATGTTTCCAGTTTTTGCCCATTCAGTATGATATTGGCTGTGGGTTTGTTGTAAGTAGCTTTTATTATTTTGAGATACATTCTGTTGATACCTAGTTTATTGAAAGTTTTTAGCATAAAGGGCTGTTGAATTTTGTCAAAGGCCTTCTCTGTGTCTATTGAGATAATCATGTGGTTTTTGTCTTTGGTTCTGTTTATGTGATTGATTACGTTTATAGAATTGCGTATGTTGAACCAGCCTTGCATCCTCGGGATGAAGCCTACTTGAGCATGGTGGATAAGCTTTTTGATGTGCTGTTGCAATCAGCTTGCCAGTATTTTATTGAAGATTTTCACATCTATGTTCATCATGGATATTGACCTGAGGTTTTCTTTTTTTGTTGAGTCTCTGCCGGGTTTTGGTACAGCTTTAAAGAGTACAGCTCTTTAAAGGTGAAGATAAATCATATTAGGGTAGAATCACTACCAAAGTTTTGGATTTGGAAAGGACTTTAGCCATTCTGAAAGAATGAGGCAAGTCTGACCAGTTTACTAGTCCAGCTGGAAAGAGATTCTTGCTTCTATAGTGTGATATGGTTTGGTTTTGTGTCCTCACCCAAATCTCATCTTGAATTGTAATCCCCACATGTCAAGGGAGGGACCTGGTGGGAGGTGATTGGATCATGGGGGCGATTCCCCTAGGCTGTTCTTAGGATAGTGAGAGAATTCTCACGAGATCTCAAGGTTTTAATAGTAACAGTTTTTCCTGCACCCTCTTTCCCTCCTGCTGCCATGTAAGATGTATCTTGCTTCCTCTTCAGCTTCTGCCATGATTTTAAGTTTCCTGAGGCCTCCTCAGTTATTCAGAACTGTGAGTCAATTAAACCTCTTTTCTTTATAAATTGCTCATTCTCAGGTATTCTTTATAGCAGCGTGAGAATGGACTAATACATAGTGCCCAAGTGATTTGCTAGCAGCCAGGAGACGGAGGTTGCAGTGAGCCGAGATCGCGCCATTGCACTCCAGCCTGGGTAACAAGAGCAAAACACTAAAAAAAAAAAAAAAAAAAAAAATCTGTGAGGTTCCATGTGGTCCAAACAAGGCTTAAGCTGTGACAGATGCCAAAACTACACTGGAAGCCTTGACAGAACCAGCTGACTCTTCCATATAGTTTCCAGCTTCTAGGCTTTTCAAGTCTTAGCTGGAAATACTAGAAACAGAATCCCAGTCTTTTGAAGTTTGTCTAGCAAAATCACTTTGTGATTTTGTGCTTAAAACAAAAAAGCATGAATTTGATTCTGTACAACAAATTAATGTGTAATGAAATGATTTAAAATTTACTACATTCATTATCTGCTCACAGTATTTGGCATGATTACAATAAAACTCCATTAGATAAATATGGAATGATCTGGATTCAGAATTATCTGATTTCTTAATGAAGAACAATAGGGCATTTAGTTGGTTAAGAAACAACAGTTCCTTTGAATTACAAATTAACTCAATATTAGTGTTGTGGTTTTAATGCGTTTAATGTTTGATCACAGTGGGAAGTCTACTAGGCTTGAGACAGGAAATCTGAATTCTAAGTCTAGGTCTGTTACTACATGCCTCATGAACTTAAACAAAGCAGTTAACCTCTCTGAACTTTGGTTTCCTCATCTGGAATATGAAAGGATTGGACTAAAATATTCTTCAAGGTTCTCTTCCTACCTCTGAAATACGGTGGCTCCATTTCTTCTTTTTCCCCCAGAGCTCTTTGATTCCCACACCTCCCTCCTCTATTCCAGGCTTCTATGTTACTCTTGCCTCTACTTCCCCCACTGCCGAAGGTTATTCTTTGTCACATCTGTCATCCTAGGCAGTAGTGCCTATCCCAGGCTTCTTCCTCCTGGACTCCAATGAAAACTTCCTCTGATGTGTCCCATTTTCTCAGAGCCATTCTACACATGGATTTCCTTTTCTGAATAACAGTCCCTTCACCTAAAGGAGTGAAATGACACTGAGGATATGAGCTACTGTGTCCAGGTCAAGGTTGGGGAAAGGTCAAGTTCTGCTGTCTGTTCCATGCTGCCAGAGCCTGTTCCATGAGAATCGAGGCTTGCGTGCTTGCCTCTAATGTGGGTCTGTAAGGAGGGTCCTGGTGGTTTGAGAGACTGAGGGTGAGAGATGCCTGCCTGGCTTTGAATAAAAACAAAGGGAAAACCTTTTCCCAAAATGCATAAACATCAGCCTATTCAGGCCGGGTGTGGTGGCTCATGCCTGTAATTCCAGCACTTTGAGGGGCCGCAGTGGGCAGATCACTTGAGGTCAGGAGTTCAAGAGCAGCCTGGACAACAAGATGGTGAAACCCCATCTTTACTAAAAATAAGAAAATTAGCCAGGTAGGTTGGTGCACACCTGTAATCTTAGCCACTCTGGAGGCTGAGGCACAAGAATTGCTTGAACCTGGGAGGCAGAGGTTGCAGAGGTTGCAGAGATCACGAGCCAAGATCGTGCCACTATACTGCAGCCTGGGTAACAGTTCGAGACCCTGTCTCAAAAAAAAAACCAGTCTATCAGTCATTTAAAATTTTAATTTTAACTTCTGCAAATGAGGTAGAGTATATGTAATTGCATGTATGTACATAATGTACAGGATCATAATAATTTATATCTGTACTTAAACATAAGTGGTTTTGTTTTGATTTTTGCCTTTGGGGATCTCACCCCAAACTCTTGGGTGTTTGTGTAATTCTCTCTTGGGTTCTTTTCCCCATCGTGGGCTTTGAAGGAAGCTTGCCAGGCAATGGAGACACCAAGGCACTAAGAGTAAATATTACTTCACAATCTCCTATACTGCTGTCCTCCCAACTCTAAGAGTCAGTTGACATATTTATCTTATAACCCTGCATGTCACAATACCTACCCTGCCTATGACCCAGACACGAGGCCACAAAGTGCATGCGTGATATTTACAAGCTCTCCTGAACCCCAAATCTTCTCTCCAAAAACCAAGTTCCCCCGAGCATCTCCCTCTTGGCTGGATTGGCACAGTTGGAGTGTATATTTATGCATGTGTATGTTTACCCTACAGGCTAAGTGATTACATCTTTTCTTTTAAAACAGTTACTTGAGAAATATCTCCTGTGTATAGCCTGAAGCTTGATTTTTCACTTTAATCAAAACATGATCTCTCACCTATCAATATCTTGGCCCACGTGTTGTTATGCCACGGCAGAAATCCTGAGTATGAGAAAACCGAAAGGCAAGGAAATTCTGTGTCGTCTCCCTTGGTATTCCACTTCCCCACCCCCACCCTCATGTCTAGACATTGCGGCAGGCTTCTCAGTTACCACCCTTTTTTTTCCCCCACATTTCATTAATTGGACAAGTCAAACAATAGCTAATCTGGCAATTCTGTACAAGTTAAAACACTGGAACATGTTACCCTGCATTGCCTGCCAAATCACACTAAAATTTGGATCCATGAACGTGCTGAAAGACTTTTTTAAAAGTTTGTCCTGCCTGGCTTCCTGCTTTTTTGGCCAACTTCTATAAGGGATCAGAGGAAGTTGTTCAAGAAGCAAATCAACAACAACACCATAAACCCCACCTCCTTGTTATTTTTCACAGTTAACTGAAATCCAGAGTTTGGGGGCGGGGGAGAAAAGGAATGAGACAGAGCGTCCCCACACCCTGAGATAATTGCATCAGGGTGGAAAAATGAACACCACACCCAGGCGGTCAGATTTCTGGGGTCACTTAATCATGCTCTGCACACCTGTGCTAAGAAGGCAGTGCAGCTGCAGAGACAAATGCTATTAGACGAAGAGGGCAATGATCCTGTTCCTTGCTAGATTTAGCTGCTTCCAAATGTCCAAAATGAGCTCAAACAGTCTTTGAAAAGTGAAGTGAAGCAAAAGCACAAAAATGGTCTCTGCAGTATACTCTGCCAGAGTCAGTCTTGGGGCCAAAACTTCTCTTCCACACTGCTTCAACCTGTGCTCGGGCTTCCAGTAGCTCACAGGACCTCAGTTCCCCATGGCCATGGCATTCTTCAGATGCTCTATGCATGGGGCGAGCTATATACATGAGGGTTTCCAGCAGCCCCCAGAAGCACCTTCAGATTTAGTCCCTGTAAATATCATCAACTCTGTCTGCACCTCCTCCTCCTGGGTTTCCTCACTGATAGTATTCCCAGTAAATGTTACTAAGAGGTGAGAATATGAACACTTGCAGGAAGCAGAACAGTGATCATTCCTTCATCACAGATTTGCATGGAAATCCAGGAAATGAAACAGAAAGGAAGTTGATCAAAGAACTGCTTTAGGTTTGTAGTCTGATTTCATGAAAGCTCAGTCAGGAGACCATAGTAGACAATCTCAAAGGCCAATTCAGTCCTGAAATGCATTTTTTTTTTTTTTGCCTGCACACTAGGATTTGGCTATGGATTGGGAACAGGATGTAGTATACCAATGCAGGCCATGAGCCTGGCTTCTGATCTTCCTGGGTTCAAAAGACATGGTTGGTTGCTACATCCCTCCATTGATTTGGTCTATTTTACAGCTAGAAGCAAAGATCCCGTGTTTGAGCAGAAATCCTGGGGTGGTTCTGAGATTGCCATTAATGATCCCAAACCTACCCTGGAAGTCTTCAGAGGGACATAGCTATCCATCTCTCTAGGGCTCTTAGAAGAGGACCTGGGGTTGGCCTGGAGCCTCTGAAAGCAATTACCAACAAAGCCCATTCCCTTGTGGGAATATACTTCAGTCTTTACACTTATCTAGAGCTAGCACGGATGATAAAGCAGGTTTGCTATCAGTGCCCTGCAGCCCCTGTTAGAGCCCACAGGCCCCATGTTGTTCTTTCCCTTTCTTCCTCCCAGACATTTAATACACTCACGTGGCCCCTGCGTGGTCCAGCGTATTCCACCAGCTAGATGAACCCTGGTGCCTCCCAGCCACCATCACACCTCACTTGGATCTTGCAGCAATGTCTGGTCTTTAACCTCCTACAATCTGTTTTCTATCCTAGATCACAAATCTTATCATGCCATAGTCTTTCCTAAAACCCTTCCTTGGCTTTCCATTAGCATTTGGTTGGACGGCACGCTTCTTTCCATGGTGGGCTTGTCATTTAACACCTGGCCTCTGCTGCTCTCTCCAGCCTCACCCCTTGCTACTTTCCTACACACATGCCAATACTCTCTGCAGAATTTTCTTTAGTTCCTTTACTGCACCATGCCTTCCGGCCTTCATAGCTGCTATTCCCTCTCGTGGAATACTCTTTCCTTTCTTCTTTGCCCAGGCCACCTTTGACATGGGGTCACTCCTCATCATTCTCCTCCATGAAGCCCCCTAATTTCCCTAGGCTGGTTTCTGTTCTCTTACAGCCACCTGTATGTCCCCAGTCATACCTCCGTGTCACTACTTCGTTGGTTGCTTGTCACCTATACAGAAGGCTCCACGGATACAGAAACTTTACCTGTTTTGTTTGCCATCAATCCATTCAGGCACCTGGATATATTCTTACTGCCATGCTTAGCAGATAGTGGAAACTCACCATCACCTTTGGCATAATGGATCTTGAAAAATAACAATACTTCCTAATATTTCCACTTTGGGGTCTACAACATTACTTCCTTTGACACATCATCTTGAGAGGTAGGCAGATGAGCTCCACCTTAATATATCAGTGTCCTGGGGCTCAGGCCTCGTGTTAGTTTCTGAGGATACAAAGATGATGAAAGCATGATCTTTGTACCTGAGAATCTCAAAGTCTAAGCAGAAACAAAGTGTGAGGAGTTGTAATGAGGTATAAACAAAATGTGAAGGAAGCAGAGAAAAGCTACTGATGTGACTTGGAGAAGGTAGAAAGATCACAGGAGTCCTTCTTGTCTTCCTGCAAGCTTCTACTGATGCTTTGAGAATAGCTTACCTGTTATGCGGTCCTTGTCTTTTCTCCTCTCTATCCCTTTTTGAGGCTCCCTCAGTTCTACGTAGAACAAACTGAACTGTGGTCCCGTAGCATACTCCTTTTATGACACCTATCAAGTTCCTCGAGTCTAGGAAATTTCTGTAAGTCAGGAAAAGTGAGAGGCAGGCCCACCAGATGGCTGCTGCATGCAGGCTGAGGAGCCTCTAGAGAGAGAACTTAATCCCAGACACACTGAGCCCAGTGGGAAACCTGAGTCATCAGGCAGGAGAGGCTATCCACAAGCTAAATGATGAGAAGCAATTCTGAGGACAGCGGGATGTCTGCCGCTCAGATTTTCATACCTCTCAACCTCCAATGCAAACTCACAGCTGGAGTGTGAGCTGGAGGGCTATGAATAAAAGCCAAAAGAATGGTTTCACCAAGAACCTTTAAGAGATTCAGATATTGGCTACATGCTTTGGGAGCCCTCTAACAGACTGAGACATAAAGGAGAAATGGGCATCCTCTCCCTTTATCCACTGCAGGTCACTTCTCTGGTACTACAGGGACCCCAATGAGCCTGGAATAGCCCCTGGCCAAGCAGCAGTGACACTCAGCCAAGACTTCAATGCCCTAAGTAGAAAGACAAGCACCCAGTGGGACAAGACAGATCCCTAGGGTAGTACTTACCTTGTGGGGCTTGATGCATTAGTTAGTGGGTCATGAAAATAAATTGGTGGCTCATGACCAGCAGTTTTTAATAGACTAGAATAGGATGGAAAAATCAGAGTGCTTCACAAGTAGTGTTTTATGGAAGTAGAAATATATGTATATGCAAGTATGTGTGCATGTGTGAGTATATGTGTATACTTACTGCCATGCTTAGCAGATTTAGCAGAAACTCACCATCACCCTTGGCCTGATGTGTATAAATGTACTGGGTCATTATGTAAAATATATCCCTTCCTGTCGACCATGGTCAAAATTACAAACGAATTGCCTGTGGACCAGCAGTATCTGATAGAAATGGTAGTTAACTTAAAACTTGTATTTAAGTTCATAAATATTCCTAGATGTAACCAAGAGGGGTTTGTAAGAGCAAGCTGCAGGATCCACTATAATAGCCACTAGCACATGTGGCGATTAATGAACTGAAAGTAACAATTCCATTCCTTAGTAGTACCACCCATATTTCAGATGTTCAAAAGAGGCTAGTACATTTTTTGCATATACCTTATTGGATAGCACAGATGGAGAACATTTCCAGCATCCAGAAGGTTCTGTTGGACAGCTCTAGGCTAGAGGTTCCATATCAGCAGAAGCAGGGAAGAATTAGTGAAATATAGGCACTTACTGTTCTGGCTTCTGCCTATACCCACAGACAGATGAGCCCTGGGAATCCTAGAGAAATGATATGCTATCTACTTCCCCACAACCTATTCCCAGCCTGTCCAGCTGGATTGTGAGACCCTTGAAGATGGACACTGTGTCTTACTCATCTTTTTTTTTTTTTTTTGAGATGGAGTTTCTCTCTTGTTGCCCAGGCTGGGTGCAATGGCATGATCTCAGCTCACTGCAACCTCCACCTCCTGGGTTCAAGCAATTCTCCTGCCTTAGCCTCCTGAGTAGCTGAGATTACAGGCCTAAACGACCATGCCTGGCTAATTTTGTATTTTCAGTAGAATCGGAGTTTCTCCATGTTGGTCAGGCTGGTCTCGAACTCCTGACCTCAGGTGATCCACCTGCCTTGGCCTCCCAAAGTGCTGGGATTACAGGCGTGAGCCACTGCACCCAGCCTGCCTTACTCATCTTTGTCTGCAAGAAGAAGAGCAAATTTAGGGAACTGAGAGAACGGAAGCTGAAGAGTTGAGAAGTTTCAGCTGAAAAGCTAGAAGGTTCAGTTTTAGACATGTTAAGTTTAGACATGTTAAGTTTGAAGATTAGGAGACATCCAGAAAGAGCTGTTCCCAGGCTATGGTTCTTAACCCTGTTTCTGTGTCAGAAGTTAAAAACATGCAAATGCTTAGGCCTTGCTCTAAATAAATTGGATCAGAAATCCCAGGGATGGGGTATGCACACCTACGTGTTTTTAAACTTCTACAGGTGATTGTGAGGCATAGTCAAGATTGACTCCATCATTGACCCCAGGCAGCAAAAAATACATATATAGAACTTGAAAAAAAGGTTAAGCTGGACATTAGATTTAGAACATTAACATTCAAACTGAACTTATGCAAAAGGAATGGATACATTCACTCACGGAGACTGAAGAACAAGAAGAGAGGAACAAGCACAAAACCTAAGATGGAAAGAGGCAAGACTAACAAAGGAGCCTGAGAAGTGGAGGTCAAAGAATGAAAAAGGAATATCAGTAAGTGTGCATTTAGATGCAAGTAGCAGAATGTCCTAGCTCACATCAGCTGAAACAATAAGGAAACTGATTATGTCACATACAAGAAGTTCACTAGCATGGGCTCCAGGCATCGTACATGAGGGCTTCAACTTCACTTCTGTGCAACTTGTCCAGAACAGCATTGGCTTCCTCCCCCGGCTGGAGGGGAAATGACTACACAAGTTTTTAAAGCAATTGTTCATTGTCATAGCAGGACAGAACCACCACGATTGACTTAGACTAACCGTATTTGGGTTTGAATGAATGTTGAGGTGTCAATCACAGTAAACATGACAGAAGGGAAGCAGATGAGTATCAGAGAAGTCTAAGGAGAAAGTAGATGACCTGCAGAGTCAGAAGCTGCATTGAGGTGAGAGTGAATACTTTGCACATAGTAGAAGAGAATTATTTTTGATAAAACATATTGCCTGGTGGTTGATCATGATAAATTACCCTTATCTAGCTGGAACCATGGCATATAACAGCTCAGAATTCTAGCAATTCACTCAAAGGCAGAGATCAAGAAACAAAGAGGGTCATAGTAAAACAAGAAGAAAAAAAATGGAAGGTCAAGAATAGGGAGAAACAAAAAGAACTTTTTAAGTTGCCATTAACAGCACAGAAGACATGTTACCGTCATATCCAACCAAGAAAATAAAAGTTAAATCAATCAGAGAACACATATTCCAAAGATCCAGATTTAAGAGCAGCTGTAACTTGTGACTTATGGTAAATTTAAAGAACTTCAGTGTCTTGTTTTACTTAGTGTTGTCAAGGCAGCCCCATGGCCTTGAAAACTTTGGCAAAGCGATTTTTGGCCAACAGAGAAGCCATCTCTCAACGGTCTCCGTTGGCCATTACCCACTGTGTAGATCAGTTCCTTGATTCTATTCTCAGAACAAGTTTTCCAACACATGATAAGTTAATGAAAACACACTGAGAATTGTAAGATAATTGAGTTTCCATCTGTTTTCACCTGTACTCAATTGAGGATACCAGACCATAGCCCAGGCAATACATAACAGAGGCCAAGGGATACTCCACCCGTATTTTATAAAGTGCCCATCATGCCAATTTTAGCATTGCAGCTGTAAATAACAAGACCCAGAGTCCCGGGCAGTGATCTCATTCTCAGACATACATCCGAAGCTTAAAGACAACCAGTGTGTTGTTCGGGATCACTGTATTACTGTGTGTGCTGAGCTCACTAAAGCTCATGTGGCCCCGCTTCATTTCCTAAGAGTTCCTATGTACATTCTCCCCTCCCTTTTCCATCTGGGAATTGCATAAACTGTTTTCCAGGGGCCAAAATGTAAGAACCATGCACTAGGAGATTTGGTAAGAAGTAGGGGAGCCACATCATCTGTACTGGTGTCGTCTGCTAGTTTCATTTTTGTATTACTCAGTGGGGAATTTAACAGCAAAGCACACTAGAGATGTCAATTGAAAACTCTCCTTAAACTCTGTCAACAGTTTCCCATGGCTTTTGCAATAAAGATCAAATTCCTAGCATGGCTTACAAGACCTTGCAGGGTCTGCCAGCCCCTCCAGTATCCACCATGCCGCCCCCTACTTCTCACTGTCCTCTGGTTCCCTGGCAGAGGAGTCCCAGTTCCCTCTTTCTAGAACACTCTCTACCTCACGGGTAGTCTTCACCTACTTTATTTTTAATAATGCTGAAAAGTTCAACCTGAAAATTACTTCCTCAAAGAAGCCTTCCTAGATTAGATTAGGATCATCCATTATACCTTTTCCTACTATCTGTATTTTTTCTTCTAGGACATTTATACACTTGTGTAGTTAGTTCTTTAATTTCTGTCTTTGGCAGATACTGTAAGTATAATATTTTGAGTTTAGTGATCACTCTCCTCAGCACCCAGCCCAGTGCCTGGCACATTGTAACTCAGTAAGTATCTTGTCTACCAAACAACTGCATGTGTGAGTTGCCATTCCTCATCTCCATTTAAGCTGAAGTGGGGTGATTCTAAATTCCAACCTGTTCAATATTGAAATAGTGCAAAAGGTTTTTTCTTATGCTAGTTACATTCCATCTGATTTCTTCTCCCTTTGTTCAAATGCTTTTTTTTTTTTTTTTTTTGAGACAGTCTCGTTCTGTCGCCAGGCTGGAGTGCAGTGGTATAATCTCAGCTCACTGCAACCTCAACCTCCTGGGTTCAGGTGATTCTTTTGCCTCAGCCTCCTGAGTAGCTAGGACTATAGGCGCATGCCACCATACCCAGCTAATTTTTGTATTTGTGGGTAACACCCCCCATGGGCACCGAGGAAGGAGAACTGTGCAGACCCCAGGCACAATTAGTGCCTGAAGTATAACTCACTGCTTACTTATATCTAGCTTATATATATAATCATACTTAGTCCCGTACAATATTTCTGTATAATCATATAACTTACTGCTTACTATATCTAGCTTGTATATATAATCATACTTAGTTCCATATAACCTTTCTATATAATCATATAGGTATTGTAGTCGGAGCTGTACCAACACATTTAGTGCTGATTTATAAAATCCTACTATATAACCATATAGTAGTTTAAAATAGGAGGAATGCCTAGAGCAGTCACAGAACAGAAGCAGTATGTGGGAAAACAACCAGACCAGGACAAGAACCAAAGACCCAGGTGGTGGGGTCCCTGCCTGAAAGGGCATATGCTGTATGGCAGGCTTGGAGCAAGAGCTTCTCCTCCTGATAAAGGAGTTGTAGAACCTTGCATCCAGTTCCTGTGGAAAGTAGGCCTCAGGCCTGAGATCCTGCAAATAACTGAGGAAGAAGAACCCCTCTCGTGTGACGAGTCACGGCAGCTGTGCAACCTGTCAGTCTTTTCTCGCTTCTTTGCTAGCTCAAATCATCCTCCCATAAATATCTTAAGAGAAGAGTACAAGTCTGTCAACTCCCACTGCATTGGCTTACAGTATCCTTCTATTAGAAATCCTTTGAAGTCTCCAGCCCCCAGGTAAGAAGTGTTGCACACAACACCTGTTGCATACAGCCCACCTCCTTGTCTCAGCGACCTAATGGGGGTGGACCCCTTTTCTGTACACAATCCTCTACTATTGCGCACAGCACAGCCCCCTACTGCGCACGGCCCACCTCTCTGCCCAGGTGACATAATGGGGGTGGCCCCCTCTCTTGTGACTCACGTGATTATGTATGCCCTATCACTAAGCCTATAGATGATGACCTCACTTACAATCCTTCCCCCTGCCTGTACCTAATAAATACAGATGTTTCTACGCGTTCGGGACCTCACCTGTCTCCGCTCACAGGTGGTGTGGCCCCCTGAGTCCAGATGCTCTTCACCAGTTCTTCAGTGTCCTGTCTTTTTACTTCTTGGATCCTGCACCTCAGCACAGCATAAGGGACACCTCATGACCCTGTGGGGCCCAACAGCCCTACAGTATTTTTAGTAGAGATGGGGTTTCAGCATGTTGACCAGGATGGTCTCAATCTCCTGACCTCATGATCCGCCTGCCTCGGCCTCCCAAAATGCTGGGATTATAGGAGTGAGCCACTGAGCCTGGCTCAGACACTTTTTAAATAACAATTTGAGAAAAATTTACATACCATATAATTTACCCACTTAAAGTGTACAGTTCAGTGATTTTTGGCATATTCACAGTAATGCAGTCATCACCACCATTAATTTTTTATATGCTTTGGCTTTGTATCCCCACCCAAATCTCATCTTGACTTGTAATCCCATAATCCCCATGTGTCGTGGAAGGGACTCAGTAGGAGGTAATTGAATCATGGGGGCAGTTTCCCCCATGCTGTTCTGGTAATAGTGAGTGAGTTATCACAAGATCTGATGGTTTTATAAGCATCTGACATTTCCCCTGCTGGCATTCATACTTCTCTTTCTGGCTGCCGTGTGGAAAAGGACATGTTTGCTTTTCCTTCCACCAGAATTGTAAGTTTCCTGAGGTCTCCCCAGCCTTGCAGAACTGTGAATCAATTAAACCTCTTGCCTTTATAAATTACCCAGTCCCAGGCAGTTCTTTATAGCCACATGAGAACAGACTAATACAATTTTAGAATCCTTTCATTACTCCAAAAGGAAATCCTGTACCCATTACCCAGGTATTCCTCCATTTTCTCCCAGACCTGGGCAACCAATCTACTTTCTGTCCCTGTAGATTTGCCTATTTGGGACATTTTATATAGATGGAATCATATAATATGTGATATTTTGATGGAATCGTATAATATGTGGTATTTTGTGACTGGCTTCTTCACTTAGCATAATGTGCCAAGATTATACCATGTATCAGTACTTCATTTCATTTTATTGCCAAATAATACTCCATTCCATAAATGCGCACTTTATCAGTTGATTGCCACTTTAATTGTTTCAGCAACGTTTGGTAGTTTTCAGAGTACATGTTTCACACTCCTTTTGTTACATTTATTCCTAAACATTTTATTACTTTTGATGCTATTTATAAATGAAATTATTTTCTTAATTTCATCTTTGGATTATTCATTACAAGTAGATAGAAATAAAATTGATTTTTGTATACTAATCTTGTACCCTACAACCTTGCTGTTCAAACATGTTAAAGGTGTCACAACCTGGAATCTGAACTATCTGTTCTATTTCTTTCTTTCCTTTTTTTTTGAGATGGAGTCTCGCTCTGTTGCCCAGGCTAGAGTACAGTGGCAGGATCTGGGCTCACTGCAACCTCCGCCTCCCAGGTTCAAGTGATTCTTGTGCTTCAGCCTCCCGTGTAGCTGGGACTACAGGCGTGTACCACCACACCCAACTAATTTTTGTATTTTTAGTAGAGTTGGGGTTTTGCCACGTTGGCCAGGCTGGTCTCAAATTCCTAACCGCAGGTGATCCGCCTACCTTGGCCTCCCAAAGTGCTGGGATTATAGGCATGAGCCACCCTGCCCTGCCTATCAGTTCTATTTCATCTAATTAATCACATCTGGGTTGAAATCTTACTGTTGTTCAATATTCCTCTTCATGTGGACATCTTATTTTAAATGAATCAATTAAATTGTCATATTCAAAGGACAACTTGTCTGATTATAAAATGCACAGGCCACACTTCCTTTTGCTGAGAGCTCTAAAGATACTGCCCCATTCCCTTTTGGGTTAGACATGGCTATGGAGAAGAAATTAAACCAGTCTGCCTGTATCCCTCTTTTGTGATTGCCTTCTTTCTGCTTGAATGCTTGATTGAAACTCAATTACTTAATAGTTCTGTATCTTTTTCCTAGAATGGAGGGGTCCTCATTCTAGATCCTCAGCAGAGTTCTCAATTTCAGTAGATGTGATGTTGACAATACTTTACCATGCATATTCCAATTTTGTCAATTGACTCAATAATGTTTATTATACCATATCCCCTTGTAATGCAAGATCTTCTGTAAGTTCATGTATTGCATTAAGTTGTCATCTTCTTTAAGCCCCTTTCATATGATTCAGTTCATTGGTGTTTGTCTCTTATGACAATGACATTTTAAGAGTACAGATCGTTTGCTTTTTTAAATAGAATGTTCTTTAGATTCCAGTTTTATATCCCAGCCAGAATATCCAGAATACTATATACATGTTGTTGTATCTTTCTCAGGGTCTCACAGCCATCTGATGTCTAGCTGACCCTCATTTGTGATGTTAATTCTAATCCCCTAGCTGAGATGTTTCCCAATTCTGTTGATTGGGTAATTACTAATATTCTAAAATGTTAACATTTGCCTTTTTCCCCTGTTCCAGCTGCATAATCTCAAATGTTTTCTCTGTCAGCAGTTTGATATTATACTTTGTATCCATTTTCCTTGCTGTTTCTAATTAATTCATTCAACCTCTAACAGTATTGTTCTGGCCCTCTGTATGTTTCCTTATCTCTAACATCTCCCTTTTTAGCCATATCTGTTGTTTCAGCACTTCATCTTGTTTCTTAGTCTTACTTTTATTTTCTCATTCTGTGTTGGCAGCTGTCCAGATCTGTTTTTCCTGACAGGATGTGACCCCCTTCCAATTTACCTAAAATTTATTTATTTTTCTCTTATAGCTCCAATTCGAGGTCTAAATCAGGTGGTCTATGCACTTTTCTCTACTCAAACACTATGATCATAGGGGAGGAGGCAGAGAGTTCAACTGGAATTGTGTGTCCCCAGTGGACATGGACTCTGCAGAATTTCTTCCATGTCCTATGCTGGAAGTTCAGACCTCATACTTGGGGAGATATCCTGTTCCTAATACGTTGCATCTTTAGGCTTGAAACATATGCTTCAAATTTTAAATGAATCTATAGTAAATGACACACTCAGGGAATTTTATTTTTTTTTTCCTAGAGTTTGTTATTTTTTATTGTTTATTTATTTATTTATTTTGAGACAGAGTCTCGCTTCTTAGCTCACTGCAACCTCTGCTTTCCAGGTTCAAGCGATTCTCCTGCCTCAACCTCCTGAGTAGCTGGGACTACATGTGCCTACCACCATGCCTGGCTAATTTTTGTATTTTTAGTAGAGATGGGGTTTTACTATGTTGGCCAGGCTGATGTTGAACTTCTGACCTCAAGTGATCCACCCGCCTCTGCCTCCCAAAGTGCTGGGATTATACATGTGAGCCACTGCGCCCAGCCAGAGTTCGTTACTTTCCTTGTCAATTCTCTTCTCTCTAAATTGAGACTTACTGGTAAGAATTTGAGTTTTTGTTGATTCACCTTTTTCACCCCCAGTATGACTTCAAGTGACTGTAGGTAGAGGTAGGGGTGAGGTTAAGAGCAGTGGTGTGGCGGTAAATGTTTAACTGCTGACTCTCAAAAATAAAAATCCCTAATGCATCAGGTATACCAGTTTTCATAGGATAAATACTCCCACCATAGCCAAGTTCAAGCTGCCAACGTGACATTACTAAATGTGGAGCTTGCACATATATCATCATTATATGATATTCCTACCACATGGACTAAATGTAAATAGCCTTGGGAGGATAGATAAAACCAAGGTGAAGTAAAACAATTGGGAAGTGATGATTTCTGAGAATTTACTACCTTTGCCTTAAATATGACTTATTAATTGTAAATTTATATAATTTAATCTGTAATAATTTCTGTGTTTATGAACTGGCTCAAAAGATCTCTGAGACCAGACCCGGTGGCTCACGCCTATAATCCCAGCACTTTGGGAGGCCAAGGTGGGCAGATCATGAGGTCAAGAGATCAATATCATCCTGGCCAACGTGGTGACACCCCTGTCTCTACTAAAAATACAAAAATTAGTTGGGTATGGTGGCATGCACCTGTGGTCCCAGCTACTCGGGACGCTGAGGCAGAAGAATTGCTTGAACCCGGGAGGCAGAGGTTGCAGTAAGCTGAGACCACACCACTGCACTCCTGGCAACAGAGTGAGACTCTGTCTTAAAAAAAAAAAAATCTCCGAAAATTGGACTGTGGACTCTGACAAACCCCAGTATGAAATTGCTCCAAAACACCACTGAGCCCAACATAAGGGCCCACATTATCCATTTCTTCCTCTGGCCACCATTTCTTTATTTTTATTTTTTACTTTTTGGCATGAACTTGTGCCCCTTTTCTTCTATGGTTGCTGTTGTTAATTTTTTGCTATTTTTTAAACATTGCTTTTTGTTTGCATTAAGGGAAAGAAATTCTGTGATTGGCTTCATCCTGCCATCTTCATTTCCAGATCTTACTCTTTTTCTCACTCTGCAAGTTTCTCTTGGTCTTTTTAGGTTTTATGTACGATTTGGAACTGAGAAGAAAGTAATATCATCTAAAATAGAAATCATAAGTCTTAGCTAAGTATAAACACTAGCCAGAGTTGGAAAAATAGTAACTTAAGCACTCGAGTTGAGGAGAGTTAACAAAGAAACAGTTGTAGAACTATGTAAAAATTTCAAACAGACAATATTCAATGATAATAATGGAGATCATTTACCTTGAAGAAAGAAAGAATCATTTTCCAACACATGGCAGATGGCCAGCCTCTTACATGTTACTTTGAAGTGTCAGTTTTGCTGATAGGTGCCTCAGTGTACCCCAGATCATGTGAGCTGGTCAAATACAGATAATTTATTTTATGTATATGTTGGGCAAATTATATATATATTTATATACACACACAACACACACACACAACATATATAATTTTTTTAAAAGTTCTATATTGAGAAATTAAGGGTGCTTTTAAAGGATTACTTATTAAATGATTCCTTACTGAATCAAATCATAGATTCTAGTCAATATTTCCAAAAATGCAAGTTATTCTCAGCCCTGGCTGGACATTAAAATCACCTGGGGAGCTTTTAAAAAGCACCAATGCCAGAACCCTACTCCAAAAAATTGTGATTGAATTGGTCTAGGGTAGAATTATGCTATTAGTATTTTTGAAAAACTCCCCAGGTGATTTTCATCGGCAGCCAGGGTTGAGAATCCCTGTCATAATGTAACATTTAGCTTTTTATTAACACACCAGAGAATCTACTAAAGTAAATATATTAGCCCCATAAGACAGTAATGAATAGGAAAAATGGTATATTTCCTGGAGATATTTAAAGAAAAACAAGATAATCACATCATGAAGGTCTGTTTTGGCTTGGCCTCCAAATGTTTTATAATATTTTTAAAACCTATGCAATGACGTATGGAGCAAAAGTTTAACCATTGTAATAATAGCTTGAAGCTGCATACTAAAAAATAGTATGTTTTCAGTTTGTCTTTTGGAAGTTCAGGATTGTCACGATCAGGACATCAGCATGTACAGTTATTCATCAGGTGGGGAGAGACCCCCTGAGCTTTCTACAATAAAATCCTAT
>NW_016107443.1:1954675-1974979 GCF_001604975.1 Cebus imitator
GCTCTTATTGCCCAAGCTGGAGGGCAATGGCATGATTTCAACTCACCACAACCTCCACCTCCTGGGTTCAAGCGATTCTCCTGCCTCAGCCTCCTGAGTAACTGGGATTACAGGCATGCGTAACCACACCCAGATAATTTTGTATTTTTAGAAGAGACGGGGTTTTTCTGTGTTGGTCAGGCTGAAACTCCTGATCTCAGGCAATCCGACTGCCTCGGCCTCCCAAAGTGCTGGGATTACAGGTGTGAGCCACGCCTGGCCTACTTTTCAAATTAGATTTGATGATTGAGTATATTTAAAATAATATAGATACATTTCTATATTAATCAGGACTCTTTTGGTTGCGCATAAATCCAATTAACTTAAAGTTAAGAAGAAAAGGAATTTGTTGGGTCAATTGACTGAAAAGTCTAGAGATAGACTTCAGGCAAGGCTGGGTCTAGGGTCTCCAACAACGTTGTCGGATACTGGTCTTGTCCTTTCCATCTCTCTTTTGTTTTCCCTGCCAGTAGATGCCATTCTCAGGCAGATTGTCTCCTCGTGGTGGCAAGCTGGCTGCCAGGGCTCTGGACTTTTCTACAGCTGTTCAGCCTCACTCCATCTCAAGAGTGCCAACAAAACTCATGAAATTCAGTCTTACTGGCTTGGATTGGCCTGGTTTGGGCCCCTCCTTGAGACAATCTCCATATGCACTGGGGTACCCTATTCTGACTGCCCAGGCTTTTGTCACATTTATCCCTGGAACCGGGGTGGGGTCAGTTGCACCTGATTAACATGATTGAGGGTTGGGTAGAGGGTGGTTACCCAAAGGGAGATCGCTATCAGAAGACTTGGGATAGATGTTGAGCCAAGAAAAACAGGTTCACCATGATTTAGACAAATTATTTCAAATTAAACTTCCCCATCTCTCTTTCCTCCAACTTCCCATACAGCTACAACCATGGAGGCTTTATGGTATCTTAGAAGTTATTTTCTTTCTGAAAACTGAACTATGTTATCCTATATCCCTTTGGTATTGTGATTAAATATCTTTGGATAAGAGTGAGGTACTTAAGCAGTAAATGCTGAAGTGGTTGTGCTATATCAGGTCACTACTGAACTTTGGTATATTACCTTTTTATTTGCCTCAAGACAGCTAAAATTCATTTGGTATGAGAAATGCAGCTTTTTGAAGCATAGATTAACATGGCTAAAGATGCTACTCTCTAACACTCTTTAGTCACATAGACAAAAAGCCTTATGTCCAAGTTTCCCTTGAACCCAAAGCAGATGTCTTCAGGTTATTTTCAAACTAGAAGGAAGCACACCCCGAATGGATGAGAATATCAATATAAACTACTTCGGAAACACCGTCGGTTTCCACGGTTCTGAGGTGGACTATTAGAAGCAAGTTAGGGACCAGTATTGAAAGAGTTTCTGGTTTCTATTTTGTTAGTCCCAGTCGTCATGGCAACCAACGGGTTCTACATAAAGCCTGGAGCCAGCAGACATGTAATGGAATACATTCCTCCGTGTGAGTCAACCCTTGTTGAAAAGGAAGCAATCACCCTGTTATGGAAATAAATCATAAACTCCTATGAACTGCTCAGTGTTGAAATAAGCAACTTTTTTGGAATCACATTTCCCCTTCCTCCCACATATTTTTGATGATAAGTAAGTTGGCAGTGCTTCCTTTCTGATGAGCCTGTCCATTCCATCTTTAAGAAGGGGCGTGGTAATCTGTGGCCTGCCTGTAGATAGTCAAGGTTTTAGCCAGGATCAGATGAGAAAGTGCGTGAGAGAACTGTGAATGATGCGTTGGGCTACACTAACATGACTAGTGCTGTTGGTTAGGAGTCCTTAACATTCAGAAATTGAAGTTCCAGATATTATTCTCACCCACCCCTGAGCCATTAGAGACGACTTCCTATGACATACCTACTGATATTTTGTTGGGTCTAAAAACTCAAGTGACGAAATTCCGCTATTCCCCTGGGGCATCCTGTTCCACCACAGAGCCGGCAAGTTCATGCCAGTAGAATATAATGTTTAATAGCTTGGACTTTGGAGTCAGACAGACGTGAATTCAAATCCCAGCTCTGCTGCTTTGTAGCAATGGGAACTCAGGCGTGTTACTTACCGTCTTTGCATTTCAGATTCTTGTTTATAAAATGGAGGTAATAGCATCTACTTCATAGAGCTGGGAGGAAAAATCAATACAATAATGTTAATACAATAATGTTAATAAAAGCACCTAGCAGTCTCTGGCACATAGGGGCAAATCGTTGTTATTGGCTTTATTCTCTTGGGACATGACCATCTTTACTTTCTTGCTAATTCTTGTTGGAAGTGTTTCCTACCATATTAAATTATTTTTCTTCTTGATTTTCTTTTGCTTTCAAATATGATTTTAGGGTGGGTGTGGTGGCTCACGCCTATAATCCCAATACTTTGGGAGGCAGAGGTGGGAGGATCACTTGACCCCAGGCGTTCAAGACCAATCTGGGCAACATAGTGAGACCCCATCTCTACAAAAAATGAAAAAAATAGCTAGGCGTGGTAGTATATGCTTGTAGTCCCTGCTACTTGGGAGGCTGAGGTGGGAGGATCCCTTTAGCCCAGGAGTTTGAGGCTGCAGTGAGCTGTAATTACACCACTGTACTCCAGCCTGGGCAACAGAGCAAGAAACTGTCTCAAAAACGAACAAACAAACAAACAAACAAACAAATAACCAAATGCTATTTTAATACTTTTTGCTATTTTAATCATCACCTTTTATCTCATTGATTAGAATAAACACAAACCATTGATTGGTTTATCCTTGAAAAGCAGATTTCATAAAAGATTCTTAGCATCTTTAGTTACTTATTGTGCAGTATTATTATTACTAGCTTTGCTGGACTATGCTGACCCCAACTCACCACAATGTTTTCATGGGACCTCCTTGGCTCAGACATGAGGACATCGTTAAAGCATCAGTGGGAGAACTCACTTCTGGCAGGCGGGATAATGCAGGTCAGCAGTGACAGCCATACGCTCCCTGATGCCTTCACTTGGCAGGGAGCTGGACTTGCATGGTCTACAAAAGCCACATTGCACAATTTTGGCAGCAAGTTTTACCCATTATCTATCCATCACGTGGACAACCTAGTTAGATGCCTGTAACTTGGGCCTGAGCTCGTCATCATTCTAGTGTCATCAGCCTGAGCCGACCAGTTTCTGCTTCTAGGAACGTTCCTTTCGAGAGGGGTGGAAATTCCACCAAACTCCAGAGTTCTTTCACATTTCTGAACTGGTGAATCCTTGAGCAGATTCTTCTAATAGACTCAGAAGAACAGAATTTGAAGCTGCACATTTGTATAGGGTCAGTTTTTCCAAGAAACGTAGCCTTCCCTTTGGATAATTAATTTGGAAACATTGGCGATCCCTTCTACCTGGCCACATTTGTTTTCTCCATCTTCTTGGAGACTGACCTTAAAATAGTTTCTCTATCTTCATCCTTCCAGCTATTTCATGTATTATTTTCCAGTGTCTTCATTAATTTTAATACCAGGCTGATTTTTCTCTGCCATAAAAGGTTTTTAGGTTCTTACAATGATAGCTCCTTGATTCCTCCTGAACCTGCTTCTCTAGCACAGAGTACAGTTAAACAAAGGGGATTTTTACAAGCATGCCACATCCCTTAGTGACCAACATGATAAGTAATACATTCTTGGCCTCTGCTTCAGCAAGCCTCAATACTTGGGTTGTGTGGGGAGGGAGGGGGTACAGTAGTCAATTCCCAGAACAGATTTTTTCCTCTTTACCCAAAGACACCTTGAGGACCTCATGTTCAAGTCAGAACTATTTGGGTGAAAAGGAGACCAGACACGATACCTTTGTGTATGGTAAAATCCTTCCCAAATAGCATTAGACTCTCATCTCTGCTTTGCACTTGCTAATGGATCGGTCAAATGTAGATTACACTACCCTTGCCTCGGTCTGTACTCTGAACCTAAGACTGCTTTCTTTTAGGCTGGGCATTTCTTTAGTTAGAACTACAATCTGAAGGGGAAAATGTTTTTGATTAGAGTCTGAGGCAATCTTTAAAAAGACTTCATGTGCTCCAAAATTATTTTATTCCATCCGACCAAATAGCCTGGTGTCTATTTTTAAAAACATCGCTTATGCCCTGCAATAAACTTGCCATTTTCAAAACACCACAAACTCTAAGGCAATAATATTTAGTGATTTGTAGTGATATTGGTAAACTGGGGTATTCCACTTAATTGGAGTGTGGTTTTTCAATTGCAAAGTTGTAAACATTATTTAACACCAATTTCCTCACTAATGGAGCTGTAATTTCATGCAGAGAAGGGCTTCTGATCCTCAACACCATTGACATTTGGGCCAGATAATTCTTTGTTAGGGAGTAGTGTTCAGGGTCCTATGCATTATGGGATGTTTAGCAGTACCCCGATCCCTACCTGCTAGACAACAGAATTCCCATTCCAGTTGTGACAACTAAAAATATCTTAGGACATTGCCAAGCATCCCCTGGGGCACAAAACAGCCCCCTGGTTGAGATGCACTGATGTACAGGACCCGGGTACACAGTCTTTGCCTTGCTTGCTTTTCTGGACTATGAAAATCTTAGCGTCTAATGAAAAATAAGAACACATTAAGTCCCAGAATGTCCTATTTTGACTCTATTATTATAAAATCCTTTACTTTTCTTGTTTGACATTTTTAGAAAAGCAATGACATTTCCAAATATAGTTATGATATATAAACATTGGTCCCTGCACATCTCTCCTCTCTGCTAACAGGTCAACAAGAGCAGGACTTTTCGTGAGGTTTTCCAGGAGCTTGAGGGCCCCTCTCTGGCCTAGTTCACTGAGGTCCAGGGTAAAACTACTCATCAGCAAAGTGACTAATCTACGGCCCCATTAGCTGAAATAGTCAGTGAGGGGAAAAGGAACGTAATGTTTCCTGTGTACTGTTTTCTCTTTTAAAGTGGAATATGCAGTTGTCTAATGAGTGGCCACATCCAAGTTGGTTTTACAAATTGGCAAGTTTGGTCTTTGCTGTCCAAGTATTTCTAGGCTCATCAGGATTTCCATAGGCCCTGAAGTAAAAGGAAAATGGTGGCATCCCATGCATTGTCTGCTCTAATAACTGCTACTCTAGCCCACCTCCCCTTTCCTTCACCATCCAGCTTCTTCTTGCCTTAGGCCTTCTTGTTATTCTGTAGACCAGCTGACCATTCCACCCACTTCCCTAACCCTGGAAAGGCAAAGAAAAGAGCAGTAACCAGAACCTGGAAGAGTAGCTGTGGAGGCCGCCATCTTGTGGGAGCTGCTTGCTACACCACAAAACCCAGCAAGCCGTGTTGACCTAACACGGAAGGGACCTAGAGAATAAATAGCCCAACCTCACTCTCTCTTGCCCCCCAGTTCCTGCCACTACCTTCTATTGGTCAAACCCAAATAGAAGAGGGAGAGCAAGGGAGCCTGATGATGCCATCCATATGGGCAGCCTTCCTGGGCATACAGCAGAGTAGAGGAGGATGAAGAATGAATCTGGGGAACAAAAGGAAGATATCTAGCCCACATTGGAATCCCAATGAATATCTGAAGCCCTCGGAGTAGGGAAAGATGTCACGTGAAATTTCTCCCCTGGTAATTCCCCTATGTCCTCTAGGGTCGAGATAAGCTGCCTTAAAGTACGATGGAATTTTTCAAAGCCTTCTAACCCCCTGCAGAGGGTTCCATTGCTGAACTACGTAGAAATAGACCCAGCTTCTACAAACACCATTCCATTCTATATCTTTTCCACTTACTCGTTGTTTTTCTGATTTCTGCATGAATCTGTGGGAAGATCATTTGCTAATATGTTTTCTCCTCACCTTGGTGTTCACAATCACTTCAACTCTATGTAATATTCTTGTGTAAAGCAAACCTTTAAAATCAGCTTTATTAAGGTATATTTGACAAATAACAAGCATTTCACTTCACTTAGGAGATCATGAATATTCCTTCATAGGAGAGTGTGGGCATCCCTAGCACGTGGGTAAACTGCAGGCTTCTGGGTTTTTGGTTTGTTGGTTTGGATGGGGAGGGGAGTGTTATTGGGTTTTTTTTTTCTGAGAAGCACACAAAATCACACTGCTTTCTGAAAAAGGTACCATCTCAAATTAATAGCACTACAAAAAAATGTGAAATCCTAGTGAACAGCAGAATGACATTGTATATACCTACATAAATTTGAAGTATCTCTCAAAGCATCCCCACTACTTAGAAATATCAGTGACAGTGTGGTTTCTGATTGACTACTAAGAGAGTTTTACAAGATATGATTTATAAGCTAATTTAAATATAGCAATCATCATCATCATCTTCTTCTTTTTTTTGAGACAGGGTCTTGCTCTGTCACCCAGGCTGGAGTGCAGTGGCACCATCATAGCTCACTGCAGCTTCAAACTCCTAGCCTCAAGCAATCCTCGCACCTCAACCTCCTGAAGAGCTGGGACTACAGGCACATGCCGCCATACCTGGCTAGTTTTTAAAATTTATTATAGAGACAGGGTCTCGCTTTGTTGCCAAGGTTTGTCTTGAACTCCTGAGCTCAAGTGATCCTCCTGCCTCAGCCTCCCAAAGTGCTGAGATTACAGGTGTGAGTCGCCACACCTGGTAGCAGTCTTCTTACACAGCAAAATAAGTAAATCTCACAAAGAAAATGAATATGCAAAACTACTGTTCATATCATCAAAACACAATTGACAAGAATAATGGGGGAAGCTGTAGGAGCTACCCTTCAGTTTACATTGAAATCTACAAACATCATTTTGAGATGGTTACACCTAGATAAGTCATTAATGCCCATTAATAAGTCATTTTTATTTTAAAAGCATATTTGAATTTTACCACTAATATATGTAAAGCAAGAAACCAAGTTTAACCAACTTCAATGATTTTAATCTTAAAAGTTCAGATTAACAAATAATTAGCTTTTACAATTGAAGTGTAAGCAGAGATAATCCCTGAATATTGTCATTCTCTCTATCCTTACTGTTAAGTTTTTAACAATTACATTTAAATTTATGTGTATGTTTGATACACACAGATACATATATAATAATGTAGCTTGTGTTTTTGTTTGAGAAAATTAAAATTATGCTCTGGCATTATGCGAAAAAAAAAAAAAGGCCTGAATTGGCTGCCACACCTGAAGTTGACACAAAATCTGCTAATCTACATACTCTTCAGATTCTGCTGTGAATTTCTAATTTCTGGTAGGGCTGAGGAACAAAAGCCATCTATATGCAAGACCAGTTTTACATGTAGGTGAAGTCAGTGGTTTATTATTTCAATAGAAATTAATTGAGCTCCTCCTATATGGGGGACCCTGTGCTAGACGCTAGGAATGTAGTGTAAATGCAACTGGAAATGCCCTGATTATATTTCAATAGAGGAGACTGACAACAGGTCAACAAATAAGTGGGCAGTGGCATTCCAGGGGGTGATAAGTCCTCTGATGGTGTGAAAGGATAGGAAGTGGCTAGGTGGGTGGCTGTCTTAATAGGATTGTCAGGGAAGGCCTCTCTGAAGAGATGTTGTTTAAGCAGATATCAAAATTGGTGGCCTATAATTCCAACGCTTTGGGAAGTCAAGGCAGGAGGCTCCCTTGAGTGCAGGAATTTGAGACCAGCCTGGCTAATGTAGTGAAACCCCATCTCTACAAAAAAATACAAAAATCAGCCGGGTGTGGGGGTGTGCATCTATAGCCCCCGCTACTCACAGGAGGATCACTTAAGCCCAGGAGGCTGAGGTTGCAGTGAGCCATGATCGCACCACTGCACTCCATCCCAGGTGACAGAGCGAGCCATGTCTCCAAAACAAAAACAAAAACAAAAACAAAACCCACTAGTGGAAGAGTGAGCCATGACAGTATCTGGAGAGGAGAGTGTTCTTAGCAGAGGGGATGGCAAACGCAAAGACCCTGATGTGAGAATAACCTTCATATATCCCAACAACAGCAAGAAGGCCAATGTGGCTGGTCTGGAGTGAGCAAAACATGGGATCAGAGGCAGCATGCAGATTGTGCCAGGCTTTGTACACATGGGATGGCACTGGGGTTTCATTCTAAGTGGAATTTAAAAAATGATTGGAGGATTTTAAGGTGAGGAATGATCTGATTGAACTTGAATGAATCGTTCTGGTGTCTGTGTGGAGAATGGATGATGAGGAGTAAAGGATGAAAGGAAAGACTGTGAAATATTCTAAGTAGGAGATGATGGTGGCTTTCTACGACGTGAAATTAGAAGCATATCAAGAAGATCTTTAGCTGGACATGGTGGCACACACCTGTAGTCCCAGTCACTCATGAGGCTGAGGTGGGAGGATCACTTGATCCCAGAAGGTCAAGGCTGCAGTGAGCCGAGATCGTGCTACTGCACTCCAGCCTGGGTGACAGAGCGAGACCCTGTCTCAAAAATTTAAAAAAAAAAAAAAAAGTCTCAAAAAGACCTTGTCCTAAAATATCTTCCCTACCACCCACCACCCATTCTAGAAATTCCCTCACACATATACTACAATCAGAAGGATACAAACATGATTAGCACGGCACCCATGCGAGGTAGTGGTTCATTTGTTTAGATTAAACATGACATTTTTCTGGGCATTCCTTGAAGTTGCAGACATATAACATCAGTTCCCCAGCTGTGTAGTACCAATAAGCTTATCAGGGCATTTTCTCTTAGGGCAGGCTAGAATGGGCCGCGTGGTGGGAAACCCTGGCCTTAGCAGAAAGAAAGAAAAATGGAAAAAACTTCTTGGGTGGAGGAAGAAGTCTGTAGTAGGCACTGAATCAGTATCTGTTGAAGAGAAGAACCTTTCCCTTCATCATTGTCTTACCCAGAGCTGACCCAGCACGTTGAGTAGGCCACCAAATGGCTTACGGTCATGAACACTGAGGACCAGGATCAAAACATAGAAGACATGTAGGTGTGGACTCAGCCTGAATAGACCAGACAGGTGGGTGATCAGCTGGCATTACTCCCCACAGCTGCTCCAGTCCTGCAGCTTGAAAGGCAGGCAGGCCTGTGTGAGGAGCTGCTTCACCTGCCTTCCAGAAGGGCTCTGAGGACACAGGCCATGGCTATACACAGCTAGGGATACCCAGTAGCCTCTGAGCCCATGGCCATGACCCTCTTGAGGTTGTGCAGCTGTACACCCCTGAGCTCTCGAAGACAGGCCCGCAGGAGGAGTGAGAGGCCTTGTGGACATGGACTCCGAGCTAGGACACACCATTGCTTTGCAGAGCAAAGCCCTGCAATCATTAGTACTCACTCCACATACAAAAGGACTCCCTGCCTGGGTCATGGTTTGTACCCGTTTTGTTCTGCTTGTGCAAGAGTACGATTTAGGGCTGGGTCTTCCCCACCAACGGATCCTGGTGATCATAATCATCAGAGGTAAATACGTGTACTGTCCTGACCTGAACGTTCATATTGGTTCACTCACCGGGTCCCAGCACAGTGGCAAAGAAGGTACTACTGTCTCCATTCTCCAAGGGAGTCTCAGAGAAGTTAAGTCATTCACCCAAGATCCCAAACCTAGAACCCAAATCTGGTCTTCCTCATGCCAAATCCAAGGTTTTCTCACAATCCCAGCTCACAGTACAACAGGTAGATCGGGCTGGGCGTGGTGGCTCACACCCATAGTCCCAGCACTTTGGGAAGCTGAGGCAGGCAGATCATGAGGTCAGGAGATCAAGACCATCCTGACCAACATGATGAAACCCTGTCTCTACTAAAATACAAAAAATTCGACGGGCATGGTGGCATATGCCTGTAGTTCCAGCTACTCGGGAGGCTGAGGCTGGGGAATCACTTAAAACTAGGAGGCGGAGGTTGCAGTGAGCTGAGATAGCACCACTGCACTCCAGCCTGGTGACAGAGCAAGGCTCCGTCTCAAAAACAACAACAACAACAACAAAAAACAGGTAGATCATAGGACATTATAAATTAACGTATGCTGGAAAGAAAGGGAGGGAGACATCAAGTGGGAGGCGAGTGATTATGTCATATCTTTAGAGAACTGATCAAACAATCAATTAAAGCACTTGGGTACCAACCAGTTCTCTAAGCTCAATTTCTGAAAATTTTGGCCTCTGATGATACAATTATTTCCTGTGTGGAAGATCGTTAGACATCAAATCAATCATGTTGGCAAGATGGACTTTAGGGAGTTTTAACTCCTTATCCACCCTTCCTCCATCCCTACCTCCCACCCTTTTCAGGGTAAGTTTACATTTAATTCTGTATTGATCAGGGAGCCAAAATAAATATATATTTAACTTTCTAAAAAGAAAAAAAAGCTAGATGTTTGTCAAACCTCTATTGTTTGTAAAGCAAAGGGCCAAGGGCCATGGGGAAGCCATGTTCCTTGGAACCTCAGAGTTTAGAATGTAGTGTAGGACTGAGTCTAATTTACTTAACCTCGTGACACCTTCACCTTCTTATATATGAATGGAGATGATAGTGCCTACCTCATAGGATTGTTGTGGGGTTTAAAGGATAATCTGCCATATACACTAGTGCTTAATAGATGCTCAAAAACATATAGCAATGATTCCATTCCTAGAAGAATCAGTATGTTCTTAAGTAACCACATTGTATTAGTCTGTTCTCACATTGCTAATAAAGACTTACCCAAGACTAGGTAATTTATAAAGGAAAGAGGTTTAATGGACTCACAGTTCCACATGGCTGGAAAGGCTTCACAATCATGGCAGAAGGCAAGGAGTAGCAAATCATGTCTTACGTGGATGACGGCAGGCAAAGAGAGAGAACTTGTGTAGGGGAACGCCTGTTTATAAAACCATCAGCTCTCCTGAGACTTATTCACTATCATGAGAACAGCACGGGAAAGGCCTGCCCCCATGATTCAATTACATCCCACTGGGTCCTTCCCACAACACGTGGGAATTGTGGGGGCTATACTTTAAGATGAGATTTGGGTAGGGACACAGCCAAACCATATCATATATCTAGCAATAGATATTAGAGGTGTGCAAAAAGGTGGCTGATTTAACTTCTCACTAAGATGTAAAGGGCTGGCATTGGACTCCTTCCCTAGTAGGTTTTGGTAGAAAGAATGGAAGGGTAGGCTTCTGAGGCAGGGAGCACTGCCAAGAAGAGGAAGAACACACAATGGGAAACAAGGTGCCCGAAAGGCTCAAATAAGATGTTTGATTTGAGGGCAGAAGCAGGCAATAAGACACCAAACCATAAACAAACCTGGTCTGAGTATTTGTTTTCTTTGTTCTGCACCTCCTGGAAGCAAGTAAAGCAGGGAAAGGAAGGAATTCTGAAAAATAAAGGCTCATGTTAGCATCAGTCCCAACTCGCCAAGCCAACCTGTCCTGGAGATTTTTAGCTGGGCATCATTCATCTTCATTGCCCTATGGGTTCTGGTCAATGGAAACTGGTTTGCTCTTAGAAGGATTTTGCAAACTGACTTTAGTCTCTGACATCTGTACTCTCTTGCTTCCCTTAGAGCTTAAAATAATATTTAGGGACTGTCTTGAAACACTGAGTCCTATCTGGTTCTTTAGTTAGGTTCTTCCTCCATCATCTCATCCTGTCCACAGAAGGCCCCAGCTTCTGTGTGACAAGCAGGCTGCAGGCTACCCTGGTCAGATGGTGCTTCGTTGTATTATCACTGACCCACTTCACGCTTTCATATTACTGCCTAGGCTTCTTGGGATCAGAGCTTGAGGCCCCCATCCAAGATGACAGCACATTAACTTGTGCTGTCCCAGAGAAGGCCCTGTATAACCTGAGACCCCCATTACTGTGACTGGAATGAGTGAAACCAAAACACACACTTGATTGGAAAGGTCTTGGTAGAGCTATTTCAAAAGCATTTCAAAATCACACAAATCATGGGAATGTCAAATAGTGCAGCCTCTGTGGAAAACAATTCTGTGGTGTCTTAGTCTGTTCTGTGCTGCTATTAACAGAATACCTGAGACTGGGTAATTTTTGATGAACAGATGTTTACTGGCCTACAGTTCTGGAGGCTGCAAAGTCCAATATCAAGACACTAGCATCTGACAAGGGCCTTCTTGCTGTGTCCTCACATGGCAGAAGGTGAGAAGGAGAGATAGAGGGCAAGAGGGGAAACAAACTCACCCTTTTATAATGGCACCAATCCCACCCATGAGGGTGGAGCCCTCATGGCCTATTACCTCTCAGAGCTCCCGTCTCTTGATACTGTTTCAATGGCAATTAAATTTTAACATTCATTTTGGAGGGGACAAACATTTAAATCATAGAAGATGATAACTAAATAAGTTAAACGTAAACTTACTGTATGACCCAGCAGTTCCACTCCTGGGTGTATACCCAAAAGATTTGAAAACAGGTGTTCAAACCAAAACTTGTACACAAACGTCCATAGCAGCACTATTCATAAATAGCCAAAAGGTGGAAAAAACACAAATGCCTATCAACTATTCTACTCTGTTTTTTACAAGTTTGACTTGTTTAGATTCCACAAATAAGTGAGATCAGCAGTATTTGACTTGCTATGACTGGCTTATTTCATTTAGCGTAATGTCCTCCAGCTTCATTCACAGTGTTGCAAATGGCAGAATTTCTTTCTCTTGTGGGCTGAATAATACTCCATCATATATCTATATACCACATTTTCTTTGTCCATTCATCCATTAATGGACATTTAGGTTGCTTCCTTATCTTAGCTATTGTGAATAATTGCTGCAATGAACATAGGAGTGCAGACATTTCTTCAAGATACTGATTTCATTTCTTGCAGGTGTATACACTCAGAAGTGGGATTGCTGAATAATATGGCAGCAATTCTAGATATAGCTAAGCATGGCTCCTACTCTGGGCAATGCTGACCTAGCAGGAAATGAAGCTGTTTCGACCAGCAAATTTATTTTTAAAGCTTCTCATCAGCCCCCAAGTTCCTTCCACTTTCCCAATTTCCAGATACACACACATCTTCCCTGAGGAAGCCCTTTTATGCATTTTCTAGTTCATTGCTGTCTTGAATACTGATTTTGATTTGATTGTATCTATGTTTCTGGAAGGAGGCAGAGTAACTAGTATGGCACATCAAGAACTTCAGCCTCCTTCAGATTTCCCTCTCCACAGCTACCTGTCTTGTTGGAAGGGGTCTCGGAAGCTCATTCACCCTTAGGTTCTAGTGACTGATAATGGGCCAAGGGATAATCTGTTCCCATGATATTTGCATTATTTGAAGAAAAACAACAAAATTCTCCCTAGCTTCTTTTTTTTTAAAGAAGTTATTAAAGAATATTAGGAACATTTCCACAGTCTTTGTCTTTTAGAACATTAAAAGTTCATTATAACTTTTAACGTTTAACGTGCCTCTTCTTAATTAAATAAAATGTTCTCCATTTTGCATTTGTCTCATGTTCCCTCATGACTGGATTACAGTCATGCATTCCTAGTGAGAACATTATGTAAGTGACAGAATGAGTGAGACACACTGTCCTCCAGGTGTCACGTTTGGAGGTCCGTGATGTTCACTTCCTTCTCACTGTGTGTTAATTTTGATCACCCAGTCAAGGCATTGTTGGATTTATCCACTGTGTAATTATTATTTTCTCCCTTTCAACTAATAAGCAATCTGTTGGAAAATACTTGAAGACCATGTAATTATCCTGCTCCTAAAAATGTCCCAGATTAAAGGAGCATGAGAAACATGGCACCTACATGCAATGCCTGATCCTAGACTGGATTTTGTACTGGTAGTGAAAAATATTGTAAAGGATGTTATTAGATCAGATGATGAAATGGAAACACAAATACTTATAAAAATATTAACATTAGCCGGGCATGGTGGCTCACACCTGTAATCCCAGCACTTTGGGAGACCGAGGTGGGTGGATCACAAGGCCAGGAGTTCGAGACCATCCTGGCCAACATGGTGAAACTCCATCTCTACTAAAACTACAAAATTAGCCAGGTGTGGTGGCACACATCTGTAGTCCCAGCTACTCAGGAGGCTGATGCAGGAGAATCCCTTGTACCCAGGAGGTGGGGGTTGCAGTGAGCCGAAATTGTGCCACTGCATTCCAGGCTAGGCGACAGAGTGGGACTCCATTTCAAAAAGAAAAAAAAAAAAAAAAACTTATTAAATTTCCTGATATCTCAATAACTGAACTATGGTTATATAAGACACTATCCTTTTTCTTAGGAAATGTGAACTGAACTTTTATATAAATGTAAAATTACTTCCTAATTTTAAAATAAACAGTATTAGGAAGTTCACAAACCCTCTGGGGGTTGGGATGAAGGTGGCAGAGGGTTGGGCTCAAGCACAAAGCATCCAGGAACATTCCCAAACTATCACTGGTCTGCTTCAGCCGACAGTAGACAACTAGGACTCAATGCAGACCCTGCAGCTCTCAGAGATGACAGTGAGAGCTGGATGCTACCTCTGAAGAAGCAAGTGCATCCCACCCCCAACACCAGAAGATAGGTTCCTCATAGCACCTGCTCCCACACATTTCTGACACAAATCCAGGTCTTACCCAGGCACGTCTAATTGGTGGGAAATAGCTGCAACTTCCTTCTCCAGGGCTGAAAAGGTTGAGCCTGGAGATCAAGGCTGCAGTGAGCTGCGATTATGTCACTGCACTCCAGAGTGGGTGACAAAACAAGACCCTGTCTCAAAAATATAAGTCAAAAAATGTATGATTTCAATCTTTATGAAGTTGGCATCCATGTGGAAAGTTATCCCACATATAAAGGTGTTCAAAAGATGCCAGGTGTAGAATAGAAAAAGAAATTTAAAAAAATAAAGAACAAAAGATGCCAGGTGGCCACAGATAGGACAAATGACCACCCCAAGAAAAAAGTTCTTCTCTAATGATGACTTTTGTGGCCTTGCCCCAGCCTGGGTCTGAGAAGCCTTCCTTGTGCTCTACCAGTCACTTCTTCACAGAAACAGCTGCCCTAAGGCTGGCCCCGAATCAGTAGCCATGACTTACTCATGGTGCAGTTAAAATCTATGCCAAGATGCAGATAGAACTCAATGAGGCATCACTACATATCCACTAGAATGGCTAAAGCATAAAAGGAAGGCTGACATGCCAAGTATTGGTAATCATGTGAAAAACTAGGAGTCTCACATGTTAGTGGGCGTGTAAATCGGTACAACCACTCCATAAAATCTGAATTTGTGTACACTCTATGATTGAGCATTGCCATTGGTTATATACCACTCCTGACACACAACCAACAACAGTGCATTCTCACGTCTACTACAAGACAAGTACAAAAGTATTATCATTGTTTTTTTTTTTTTTTTTGAGACAGGTTCTCACTCTGTCACCCAGACTGGAGTGCAGTGGTGCAATTTTGCCTCATTGCAACCTCCGCCTCCTAGGCTCAAGCAATTCTCCTGCCTCAGCCTCCTGGGTAGCTGGGACTACAATAATCCCAACACTGTGAGAGGCTGAGATGGGAGGATCATTTGAGCCCAGGAGTTCGAGACCAGTCTGAGAAACATGGCAAAACCTCATTTCTACAAAAAGTACAAAAATTAGCCAGGTGTGGTGGTACATGCCTGTAGTCTCAGCTATTCGGGAGGTTGAGGTGGGAAGATCACCTGAGCCTAGGGAGTTTGAGGCTGCCATGAGCTGAGATCATACTACTGCACTCCAGCCTGAGTGATAGAGTGAGATCCTATCTAAAAAAAAAAAAATGGCATGGTTATTCATAACAGACAAAAACTAGGACCAACACAAATGTCCATCAGAAGTAAAATGAGTAAATAAATATTGCAAGGCTGGGCACAGCGGCTCACACCTGTAATCCTAGCACTTTGGGAGGCCAAGACCAGCAAATTGGTTAACCTCAGGAGCTCGCGACCAGCTTGGGCAACATGGCAAAACCCCATCTCTACTAAAAATACAAAAATTAGCTGGGTGTGGTGCTGCATGCCTGTAGTCCCAGCTACTTGAGAGGCTAAGGCAGAAGGATCGCTTGGAACCTGGAGGTTGAGATTGCAGTGAACCAACATGGTGCCAACTGCACTCCAGCCTGAATGACAAAGTGAGACCCTGTTTCAAAAATATATTGTGACATAAACAAAATAAAATACTACACAGCAATCAAGAAAATAATGAACTATCCCTACACATAATGATATGGATGCATCTATCCAACAATGTTGAGAAAAAGAAGCCAGACACAAAAAAACATATCCTGTATGATTTCATTTACGTGAAATTCAAGACCAAATGAGTATGTGACAATATGTCAGAGTAGCAGTTTCTCCTGGGATAAGGGTGGGATTTACTGAGAAGGGGCACGAGGGAACCTTTTAAGGTGATAGGAACATTCTGTATCTCGATCTGGGTGGAGGTGTCATAGGTATAGATCCATAAAACTCAAGCTGCGCACTTATGATCTGTATATTGTGTGAAGGGTCTACTTCAGTTTTGCAGGGAAGAAGATTACAGAATGAGAATTACAGATTCTTAGAACTTCAAGAAACCTTTTTAACTGAACAAAAGAAAGAATTGTCATCTGAGGCGAATGAGGCCTCCTGAAGCTCTGATGTGACTTTTGTCACTTGCATAGTGTTTTGCTAGTCACAAAGAATAGAATGGCTCATTTGATCCAACAACCTTAAGAGAGGGGCAGGGGTGTGCATTTCTCTTCATTACTAAGAGAGGGATCTGGAGCTCTGAGAGCTTAAAAGGTCATTGAAACTCTGTGCTTCCAGCTCCTAATCTAGTGCTTTTCTAGTGGTGGTTATAAGCGCTGATTTCAACATGACATCTAAATACAGCAAGTGATCTCGGAAGGGGAAAAAAGCTATAAAGGACATTATTGGGACCATTAGTAAGATTTGAATAGAGACTCTACGTAGAAGATAGTATCATGTCTACCACTGTTGAATGTCTTGAAGTGGATAATTATATTGTTTTTTCATAAGAGTTTCCTTGTTCATAAGAGACACATCCTGATGTATTCAGGGTGGGGTAAAAGGTTATCATGTCTACAACTTGTGCTCAAATGGTTTATTTAAAGTTATGGAGAGAGAGAGAGGGAGGGAGGGAGAGAAAGCAAATGTGGTAAAATGTTAACAATACATAAACCCAGGTGAATGGCGTACAAGTATTTGTTGTACTATTACTGTTGTTACTTTTGTGTATCCATATAAGTTTCAGTATATGTGCTGCCAAAGCGAGCACGTACATTTTTCTAAATAAGTTTTAAAAATTAGAGGAAAAATATAATTTTCAGATAAAATCTAGTTGTGCCTTCTGTGCTTGTCACATAAAACCCTAGTTATCTTGGACACTGTATAAGAAAATGACAGAATTTCAATTCCTAAGAAATGTATTAATTGCTTCATTTCATCACCATGCATGTAAAGCATCCTTTCTTATATTTACTTAAATTCAATTAAATTCACTAGAATTTAATTGAATTTAATTGAATTGTTTGCTCTGCTGGGACGGGTTGTAGTTATCATAGAATACGATGGAATGTTCTTTGATGAGGGCCTGAGGGAAGGGGAGAAGGCAGCCTCATATTCCCTGCTGCCTTGTCAATGCCCCAGGAAGGTGGCAAGACCTGGAGGGTATAGCCATGTGATATGCTAAGGGACACTGGCTCCCAGGGATGGGGTTCCAAGTTTTGCTGGAGTCCCATGAGCCAAGTGTGTCTTGGAAGCACCAGAACTGCTGGGCTTGAAAGAGAACTAGGACCCCGTCCCATATGGGAAAATGGTCAGTGGCCATAAAACAATTGCACAGCCCTAACGGGGAGAAGTGTCAATAACTGAGCTCAAATTTCCCTCCACCATGGCAAGATGGGTGCCTAAAATTGAAATTAAGTTAAAGTAAATAGTTTTATATTTGAATTTTTAGGCTGAGGATTACTCCTATTACATTAAGCAGCATGTATTGAAATGCATGATAAGCTAAATACTTTATATTGATGATCATGTTTTGTCCTCACAACTCTATGACTTAGGTAAAATAATTCCCATTTTACAAATGGGGAAACTGAAGCTTAGAGGGTTTCATAGCTACTTGCCTGAAGTCACTCAGCAAGTAACTGGTAGAGCCAGGATTTGAACTCAGGCAGCCTGACTTTAGAGTCTAGGCTCTTATCCCCTCTGCCATGCTTTTGGGTAGCTGCCCATCTACCCATAAGGCCAATTCTCCCTGTGTAATTCCCACTTCTAGCTCCCAGCCTGCAAAATAGAACCTGTGGTTTATTAAAGGAAGATACTACTCTGTGATGTAAGACAAATGTCAGAAGCCTATCCCAGCTCAACAGAGCACAGGAAAATTATTCATTCCATCCCTCTCAGTAGGCAGCCAAACTTTCCATACTGCAGATGACTAAAAGATAGAGCTGATTGTGCCCAGGAGGGCAGGACTCTACTGCCAAATGTCCTGGCTGGTGATGCTCTCCCCTCCTGCAAAGAGTGAGGTTCTTCCAAGCGGCATTGGTGTTCTCCACCTCCCCCGCAAGTGTGTGACTTAGGTAAGCCTGCCAAAGTCGCACACTGCGCCTCGTCCGGGGCCTTAAAAGAACTGGTCCTGCACTGACGGCAACTTGTGAAGCATAATGAATTGCAGACTCCTTCTGGAGATGCTTCAGCTCCTGGATGTCTCAGATGTGTGGCCAGCATGGAGCGCTCCTTGGTGGCAAGGATCCTTCCGCCTCCAGCTAGAGAGGAGGTCCAGATGACAGAAAGCAAGGGTATCGCTCGGATAGAGCGTGGCTTTCCCAAGACTCAGTGGAGCAGGCTCATATGTATGAATGGGACTTTGGGGAGCCTACCCTTTCAGCAGATCCAAACCACACAGATCACAGAGATCTATGGAAAATAACATCTTCCTCATGAGTTGACTCAGCGTTAGCAACGGTCTTTAGTTTGGCTCAGTGGCGTTCTGGGTGGAGAAATGATGCAAAGAGCTCTTTCTCTCCAAAAAGGGGGCAACAAAGTCAGCAAAGGACATACTCTGTAACCTAAAGAAAGGCCCTCCCAAGATAGCATTTGCATTCTGTTCAGAGAAGCACCATGGGCTTTTGTTCTGCACCCAGTGTTTCCAGTTATATTTATTGCCTATTATATCAAACCATAAAACTAATATGGATACAGCTGCCTATAAATTTGATGCTTCCCCAAACCCTGAGAGGTAGCTGTCATATATCCCATTTTACAAATAAGTAACCAAGTTAATATAGGCCAAGATGATTTTAATTTTAATCAAGATCAAGTTAGAAGCAGAGTACATTCAATAACATGGACAAATCTCATAGATATTAAGTCAAATGAAAGAAGTCAGGCAAGAAAGAACACATACTATATGATTCCAGTTATATGAAGTTCAAAAACAGGCAAAACTAAGCCATGGTGAAAGAAATCAGAACAGTGCTTACTTCTGGGAAGGTGGATTGACTGGCAAGAGGCATGAGGGAGGCTTCAGGGATGCTAGAAAGTTCCATATCTTAATTTCAGTGGTAGTTCCACGGGTGTAGTCATATACAAAAATTCATCAAGCTGTACTCTTTAAGATTTGTGCACTTTACTGTATTTAAATTATCTCTCAAAAAAGAGGTCACAATTTTAACAGAAATCTTACAGAAAATATAAGAAACTGTTTTGAGGATGCAAAGCCCCAAATTAACAATCAGCCTTTATTTAGCTGGGTGTGAGCAAATGAGTTTATATCAGTTGCCATAAAAATTTAGTTAAGCTGTAGTTATTCTGTATGTTGACAACATAAAGTTGCCCTTAAAAAGAAAATAAAACAACAAAAATCCAAAGAAGCTTCCTGAAACCTTGAAAGGTTTGCTTGTAAGGACTGTTGACTTGTAAACTTGGAGCTATGAATGCTTCTTATAGGAATTTACATTTCTTAGAATGTTTACTTCACGTTCTAGCCTCTTATTGCTATGAACGGTTGATTTTACTCAACGACCTTTGATTACCTGGATGGCCATGACTGTGATCTAATTCTAAATACAGTCATCTGTTGCCCAGCAATGGAGATAGGTTCTCAGAAATACCTTATTAGGCAATTTCATCTTCGTGCAAACATCATAGAGTGTACTTACACAAACCTAGATGGTGTAGCCTACTACATACCTAGGCTACATGGCATAGTCTGTTGCTCCTAGGCTATAAACCTGTCTAGCATGTTACTGTACTGAATACTGTAGGTAACTGTAACACAATGTAAGGATTTGTGAGATAGTCATTTTTCACCTCCATTATAATCTCATGGGACCACTGTCCTATGTACATTTTT
>NW_016107443.1:1975135-1979702 GCF_001604975.1 Cebus imitator
AGCTGGGATTATAGGCACATACCACCATGCCCAGCTAATTTTTGTATTTTTAGTAGAGACGGGGTTTCACCATGTTGGCCAGGCTGGTCTTGAACTCCTGACCTTGTGATCTGCCCATCTTGGCCTCCCAAAGTGCTGGGATTACAGGCTTGAGCCACTGTACATTTTTTCATTGACTTAATCGTTGTTATGTGGTGCATGGCTGTAATTCAACAATGCATTTCTGGGAATTAAGAGCATAGTTAAAGGCATTTCTCCCTGAAAGACATTTAAAAGATAAACACCATGACAAAACAGATTAACTTAAAACACAAAAGAGAATCCTGAATCCTAGAGCTGAGGGGTAAGATAACTAGTCCAGAGTCGCAAGACTACCAAATGTGAGAAACAGGCTTGGAGTTTAGAGATTTATTTTAAGATTTATTAATGTGATTATGGAGGCTGGCAAGTCCAAAACCTGCAGGATAGACCAGTAGGCTGGAGACCCAGGGAAAAGTGAATGTTGAAGTTCAAGTTTGAAGGAAGTATGCTGGCAGAATTCCTTCTTGCTTGAGGAAGGTCAGTCTTTTGTTCTATTCAGGCCTTCAACTGATTGGATGAGGCCCACTCACTTTATGCAGGGCAATGTGCTTTATTCAGTCTACCAATCTAAATGTTAATCTCACTCAAAAATACCCTTATAAAAGCACTCAGCATACTGTTTGACCAAATATCTGGGCAAAATGGCTAAGGCAAGTTCACACATAAAATTAAACATCACAAGTCCCTCCGTTGTGAACTTGGTATCCATATGCATCTCCTTAAGCCACACTTCATCTCCAAATAGAGATAATAACAAGGTCATAATTCCATCTAACATGATAGAACCAGCCTGCATACAACTGAAAACCCACGAACCCCTTCCCCAGAAGAGAAGGTAAAGTCTTTGATGTTTACCCTTCTCTTTGACATCCCATAACTTAAATACTATGAGGTAAAGTTATTAATACCTAAATACTATAATATAGAATCAACACATCTTGTGTTAGATAATAAGGGGATAAGAAAGGGAAAAAAAACAAAGATATTCCACATACACACAGTCACAACAAAATAAGAAATACGACAATTACAGTTCTGGTTTCTATACTAGTCACATAGTCATAGCTGATATTTATAACTACCTTCCTTCACTACCCATTCTGTATTTCCTTTGCTCTAAGAATCCTATCCTCATACAACAGCGTCCAAAGGCTAGACTTGGGAAGGAAAGTGTCTCTTTTCTTTCAAACTTTTCTTAAAAGTCAGGGAAATTTTCCCAGAAGTCCCCAGTTTACTCATGTCTCATTAATCACAACTGCCTTCCAGGCCCATGCTGAAACCTGTCAATAGCAAGCAGAATGGAATTGCCATGATTGGCTTAAATTAAGATTCTTCCCAAGAACTGAGGGGCAGGGGTGTCTGACACATGAACAAAATCAAGGCTCTCTTCAAAAGAAGAAACGCAAAATGGCCTAACCAAGATGCAGCCAACAGTATCTGTCATACAAAGTCATGAACAAGACAAGTACAATATTACTACAGTTCAACAACGTACTAGAATCCTAGACAAGGCATTAGGACAAGAAAAAGAAATGAAATACAAATAAAAGAGGAGAACATTGTCAGACTATATGCTGACAGTATGATTTTCCAGCGAATCCACTGAAAATGAACAGACGTGTTAGCGATGACAAATTATAAGTTGTAATAGAAAAAAAGATCCCATTTTCAATAGCTACAAAAATGATAAAATACCTTTGAGTGAGTCTAAGAAGAAATGCAAAAAAAACCAAGAAAAAGCTAAGTAATTGACATGTATTTGCAGTAGCAAATTAAGTACTTAACCCTCTCAAGATTAAATATAATCCTCTCAAGAATCCAAAGAGCCAGCACTCTTATTATTTCCTCTTGCCCTGTGAAGAAGCTAGAACACAGATTAGCTACTTTATTTAAGGTTGCACAGCTAGTAAGCATCAGAGCCGGGAACAGAACCCAAGAAATTGGCTCAGGAGCTGGTGTTTGAACTACTATATTATATCAGCTTCTGAAGAGAAATTGGTGAAACCTGACTGAAGCATATATTGCAAGAGAATTTTTTTTTTTTTTTTTGAGACAAGGTCTCACTGTAATGTCCAGGCTGGAGCGCAGTGATGCAGTCACAGCTCACTACAGGATCAACCTCCTGGGCTCAAGCAATCCTCCTGCCTCAGCCTCCCAAGTAGCTGAGACCACATGCATGCACCACTATGACCTGCTAATTTTTGTATTTTTTGTAGAGATGGGGTCTCGCCATGTTACCCAGGCTGGTCTCAAAATCTCCGGCTCAAGTAGTCCTCCCACCTCAGCCTCTCAAAGTGCTGGGATTACAGCCGCACTGTGCCTGAGGATTTTTCAGACCTTCATAGGATGATTCTAAAATTCACATGGAAATAAGAATGTGCTGGAATAGGCATGAAATTGTTTAAAAGAAGAGCAATAAGGGAATGCCTTTTCCTACCAGATAGAAGAGCATGCTATATAGCTATGATAATTAAAAACAGTACAGTATTGGCACAAAAAAATAATAGAGCAATGGAAAGGAATTCAGATCCCCTAATAAAGAGACTCATGTATATTTGGAGATTAAGTACAAGCCTTTGAGTGACCATATGTTTTCATCCCTCTTGGGTAGATACCTAGAAGTCAAACTTGGGGCAGAAACTCTGTTCTGGTCTATGGCTGCAAACATCCTTGGTTCAAATCCTGGCTCAACCACTTGCTAGAAGGGCCTCCATGTGCCTGTTTCTTCATAAGTAAAGAGGAAATGCTCAGAGTACCCACCTCATAGGATCTCTATGTGAGGGTTAAATGAGTTAATATTGATGATGTTCTTTGACTGGTACCTGGTACATAGCAAGTACAATTGAAGTGTTTGTTAATTAAACAAATAAAATAAATACAGTTGATCCTTGAACAACATGAATTTGAACTACGAGAGTCTATTTACACACAATTTTTTTTCAACCAAAGGGATATTGAAAACACGGTATTCTTGGGGCTGGGTACAGCGGCTCACGCCTGTAATCCCAGCACTTTGGGAGTCTGAGGTGGGTGGATCATAAGGTCAGGAGTTTGAGATCAGCCTGGCCAATGTGGCAAAACCCATCTCTACTAAAAATACAGAAATTAGCCAGGTGTGGTGGTGGGCGCCTGTAATCCCAGCTATTCAGGAGGCTGAGGCATGAGAATTGCTTGAACCTGGGAGGTGAAGGTTGCAGTGAGCCCAGATCACACCATTGCACTCCAGCCTGACTGACATCTCAAAACAAAACAAAACAAAAAAACAGTGTTCTTGGGATGCACCACCTGCAAATACAGAAGGCCAACTTGTTCTACATGGGTTCCACAGGGCCAATTGTGGGACTTAGGTATTTGAGGAATTTTGTTATATGCAGTGGGGAGGAGGGTATCCTGGAACCAATCCCCAGCCTATACCAAGAGGTGACAGTAGATAACAGCAGTGGTAGTTCAGATCAGTGGGGAAAGGGTAGCCTATGCAATAAATGGGCTGGGATAATTAGCTATCCATTTGAGGAGAAGAGTTTGGATTTCCATATCATGTCATTCAAGCCAACACATGTACATGCACATATCCATAAATTCCAGGTGAGTAAAAGACATAAAAATATAGAAACAGTAGAAGAAAATGTGGAATCTCTTTATAACCTTGGAGTTACGAAAGGCCTTCTTAAGACCAAGAAAACCCTCCACAAAATAATTAATGGTTGATATGATTTGAGATGAAATGATTAATAAGTGTAACTGCATCAAAACTAAAAATAAGGCCAGGTGCCGTGGCTCACTCCTGTAATCCCAGCACTTTGGGAGGCTGAGGTGGAAGGACTTTTTGAGCCCAGGAGTTCAAGACCACCCTGGGCTACATAGTGGGATGGCATCTCTAGGAAAAAAAAAAAATTAATTAGCTGGGCATGTGATGCATGCCTGTAGTCCCAGCTACTCAAGAGGCTGAAGCAGGCAGATTACTTGGGCCCAGGAGTTCAAGGCTGCAGTGATTCATGATTGCACCAATGCACTCCAGCCTGAGCAACAGAGCGAGATACTGTCTCAGAGAAAACAGAGATTAAAAAATATATAAATCTGTACAACAAAAGACAGCAACATAGACAAGGCTTAGAGACACGACTGGAATAAAATATACACAACATATGTGACAGGGAAAAAATATACCGCACATATAAAGAACTCTTAAAAATTCATTAGAAAAAGACACCCAAAAGAAAAATGAGCAAAGGACATAAATAGGCTATTGCTATAAAAAGCATATAAGGCCGGGCGCGGTGGCTCATGCCTGTAATCCCAGCACTTTGGGAGGCCGAGGCGGGTGGATCACGAGGTCAAGAGATCGAGACCATCCTGGTCAACATAGTGAAACCCCGTCTCTACCAAAAATACAGAAAATCAGCTGGGCATGGTGGCGCATGCCTGTAATCCCAGCTACTCAGGAGGCTGAGGCAGGAGAAATGCCTGAACCCAGGAGGCGGAGGTT
>NW_016107443.1:1979826-1981229 GCF_001604975.1 Cebus imitator
GAAACTGTGTCTCAAAAAAAAAAAAAAAAAAAAAAAGCATATAAGTTGCTATTGCTACATGCTACATTACCTTTAAAATAGCAGTGCGGGCTCACAGTCTCATCACTCCAACCCTGATATCCAAAAAGTTCTGAAAGTTTAAAGGATTTTGCTGATTCGTGTGGTGGTAAAATCCAATTCATTCTGAATCCATCTGATTCCAAAACCTTACCTGAACTGACATGAGCTTATTGAGAGTGTTTAATAGTCTTAGAGTTGCTATAGAAAGCATTCATTGGGTTGGATTTTTAAAGATGCTATACAGACCCCGTTGAAATATAAATGATCAATTACTTAGGAAAAGATGCACAAAATCATTAGGAATGGGGAAATGCAAAGTAAATAATCATGAGATTATTATTATTCCCCCATCGGATTGGCAAAACTTAAGAAGTATGACATCAGGGGCTGTGAGAGGTGCTTTCAGATACTACTGTTGGGGATGTAAACTGGGTGTGGTCCACAGACCCTTATTTGAAATCCATAGGACCAGCTGTGTTTCAGAGTTTACAATGTTTCTAATTCTAGAAAGGCAGTGCAGTGTGCCCACCATATGTTGCATAATACCCATGACGGGGTCTTGGAGTGATGAGATTGTGAGACTGCACTGCTGTTTTGAAGGTAACGTAGCAATGGCAATAAAATCTAAAATATGCACACCCATTGACCTAGCAATTCTACTTGCTGATATATACCCTAAAGAAACACCCTCAGCCTAGGCAACATAGTGAGACCCCTCTCTACAAAAAAATACAAAAATTAGCCAGGTGTGGTGGCTCACACTTGTGGTCCCAGCTATTTGGGAGGCTGAGGTGGGAAGATTGCTTGAGCCTGGGAGGTCAAGGCCACAGTGAGCCGTAATCATGCCACTGCACTTAAACCTGGGTGACAGAGCAAGACGCTGTCTCAAAAAAGAAAAACACTCACATGCTTTCTTAAAGAAACATGTGGGAGGATGTTCATTACAGCATTACTTGCAAGGATGAAAATCTAGAAGACAAGGAAATGCTCATCAGTATTAGAATGCTTACCTAAATGAAGATGGCCCCATACATTGGTATGCAATGTAGCATTTAAAAGAATAAGGGAGGCTGGGCGCGGTGGCTCACGCCTTTAATCCCAGCACTTTGGGAGGCTGAGGCAGGCAGATCACGAGGTCAAGAAATCAAGACCATCCTGGCCAACATGGTGAAACCTCGTCTCTACTTAAAATACAAAAATTAGCTGGGCTTGGTGGCACGTGCCTGTGTTCCAGCTACTTGGGAGGCTAGTCAGGAGAATCGCTTAAATCCGGGAGGCGAAGGTTGCAGTGAGCCGAGATCACGCCACTGCACTCCAGCCTGGAGACAGACTGAGACTCCATC
>NW_016107443.1:1981376-1984260 GCF_001604975.1 Cebus imitator
AGAAAAAAAAAAGTTTGCCAAACAATAATTGCTATTATCACTTATGTAGAGAGAAAAAAATACGATGTATTTCTTTAGATTCGTGGGTCTTCATCATGGCTGTGCATTAGAATCTATGCATTAGAATCATCTGTGGAGCTTTTAAAACTCCCAATGTCCAGGCAGTGCCCAGGACAATTACATCAGAATCATGCATGGGACTCAGGTACAAGGGCTTCGAAAGCTCCCAGGTGATTCTAATGTAAAGCCAATGTTGATAATCACGGAACACTCTCTCTCTCTCTTAAACACGCAGACACTTTTGTGTGAACACAGAGAATAACAGACATGAAAAATGCCCACAAACCTGACTATTGTGGTAACCCCTAGAAGAGGACTAAGATTGGAAGGGTTTTGTTGTTGTTGTTTTTTGTTTGTTTGAGGCAGAGTCTCACTCTTTTGCCCAGGCCAGAGTGCAACGGCGTGATCTTGGCTCACTGCAAACTCCACGTCATGGGTTCAAGCAATTCTCCTGCCTTAGCCCCGCAAGTAGCTGGGATTACAGGCATGCACCACCAAGCCTGGCTAATTTTTTATTTTTAGTGGAGACGGGATTTCACTATGTTGACCAAGCTGGTCTCGAACTCCTGACCTCAAGTGATCCACTCGCCTTGGCCTCCCAAAGTGCTGGGATACAGGTGGCATGAGCCACAGCGCCCATGAGAAAGTATTAATCTAGGGCTGAGATCAGCAAGCTGTGGCCCATGGACTAAATCCAACCAGTTGCTTTTTAATAAAGTTTTATTGGAACATAGCCATGCCCATTTTTTTAAACATATTACCTGTGGCCATTTGGTCACTATAGTGGCAGAATCAAGCAGTTGTGACATAGGGACCATATGACCCATAAAGCCTGTAATATGTACTGTCTGAAGCTTTACAGAAAAAATTTGCTGATCACAGCTCTAGAAAAACTTTAACCTGTGTTTTTGAAAATAGAGAATTCACTCACATTTGTGGAATTTTGAAGTACTTAAACACTGATAAATAAAAAATGTAGATATCCAAAACAGGAAAAGAGAAAAGTGTGAAAAGATACAGCATATTAATGAACAATGCTGTTGTCTATATAATGGGATTATTTGTGATTATTGTCTTTTTTGCATTTTTTGATATTTTATAAATTAGCCTGTATTGTGTGTGTGTGTGTATATATATATATACACACACACAAATATATACACATATATATGTGTATATATATACACACACACACATCATATATATACATCTATATGTGTATACACACATACACAAACACACACACACACACATATATATATATGTTTTTTTCTTTTGAGAGGAGGTCTTACTCTGTCACCCAGGCTAGAGTGCAGTGGTATGATCACAACTCACTGTAGCCTCCACCTCCCAGGCTCAAGCAATCCTCCCAGCTCAGCCTCCAGAGTACCTGGGACCACAGGCATGCACCACCACACTTGGCTAATTTTTGTATTTTTTTTTTTTTTTGGAGAGATGGGGTCTCAGTATGTTGCTCAGGCTGGAGTGCAGTGGCACAATTATAGCTCATAACAGCCTCAAACTCCCAGGCTTAAGGGATCCTCCCACCTTAGCCTCCTGAGTAGCTGGACCACAGGTGTGTGCCACCATGTCCAGCTAATTTTTTGTATTATTGGTGGAGATGGAATTTTGCCATGTTGCCCAGGCCGATCTCAAACTCCCGAACTCAAGCAATCTGCCTGCCTTGACCTCCCAAAGTGTTAGGATTACAGGTGTGGGCCATGGCGCCCAGTTATATCTCTAAAAACACAAAACGTATTTTAACAAAGCCATCTGTGTCTGCTTTGATGAGGATGGGTCCTAAACATTGCATATGTCTATCAGGATGGCCCACAGGAACTGGAAATGCAACTTGTACAGAACCAAACTCTCATATTTCTTCCTTTCTCAACCCAACCCCACAGCCAGTGGGCTCCTCCTGCTGCATCCCTGGAGCCAGTCCCCTTCCGCTCTGCATCATAAGTCCCCAGCTACAGAGTTAGCTTTGCCTTATCCTTCACACCAGGTTCAAAGCTCTGAAAGAGAAGAGACTTTGGATGAAATGTTTGAGGAACAGACAGTAACCATGCAACCCAGCATGCGGAGCTGAATGCTTGTCAATGAGAACGATCAGCTCCACGACTCCACACATAAGCAGGCTTCATCACTGGGTGGGAAAGGAAGCCTTGCTTTGACAATGTGTTTCAGTTCTCTGCACCTGCTGGCTCATCTGTGAAGTGGGAGGTTTGGCTTGGATTGAACCTCAGTTCACCTCCTACTCTAAAAAGGTCTAACTCTTTCATCCTACCAGGAAAAAAGCTGCCAGTATCATTAGTTTATTTGAAAATACTAAGTGGGCATCTGCTATGTGTTCACTATGGAGCCAGGGCAGCCCACACTGTCAGTGCACCAACGGTAACACCCTTGGCACTCACTGTTCCTATGCCCGATGGTGGATTCTTCCTGTAAGCACCCATCACTCTCCAACCAGTGGCTATGTCTGGCGATGGTGGGCCTGTGCTGAGCCATCTTGTAGGGAAAGCCAGGGTAGCAGGGAATTCCCCCAGGAGAGCCCTCCCTCCACCAGTGATCAATGAGAGTGGGAGGATCAATACCCCAGCTTCCTCTCTGCAAGATGTATTCTGCACTTTCTCCCAGAGCTTCTCAGGGATAGTAATCTCCAGTTGTCCACAAAGGTAACCTGCTCCTTTAAATGCCTTATACTGGCGTCTTTCTCTTCCCTGTCTCACTTCCACACTCCGTGACTGATGCTTCTCTCAAATAAACTACTGACACTCAAAGCTTTTTTTTAATTTTCTTTCTTCCTTTCTTTCTTCCTTTTCTT
>NW_016107443.1:1985098-2004259 GCF_001604975.1 Cebus imitator
CATACTTGTGCACAAAACTTGCATACAAAATGTTCATGTTTCATCAAAGCTTTGAGAATAATAGATAAAACCAGAAAAATGAAAATATCCGATGGTAGGGAGATGATTAATAGCCCATCCATACAACAAGATATGTTATAGTCATTCAAAATTATGTAGTGGGATGTTCCTTACTGACATGTACATGGTTCTACAGCAGAATTTAAAAAGAGTTACAGTGGCTGGGTGTGGCAGCTCATGCCTGTAATCCCAGCACTTTGGGAGGCTGGGTGGGTAGATCACTTGAGGTCAGGAGTTTGAGACCAGCCTGGCCAACATGGTGAAACCCCATCTCTACTAAAAATACAAAAATTAGCCAGGCATGGTGGCGCACACCTATAGTCCCAGCTACTCAGGAGGCTGAGGCAGGAGAATCACTTGAACCCAGGAGGCAGAGGTTGCAGTGAGCCGAGATCGCACCACTGCACTCCAGCCTAGGTGACAGAGCAAGACTCCATCTCAAGAATAAAAAGAAAAAAAAAAAAAAAGAGTTACAAACTGTTTCTAGTATGTATCATTTTTGTTAATATTTGTATTGAGAAAAAAAAAATACTAGAAAGCTGAAACACCAAAAGTTTGACGGTTGTTTGCAGTTTCTCTTCCCTGGGTTTATCTGTATTTTTCACCCTCTAGGAAGAATGTGCCTTTCATTTTCAGGCAATGCATGATTTATTTTCGTAATCTAGGACCACGGCCCTCAACTCCAGCACTGCTGACATTTGGTAACACGTTATTCTTTGTTGCGGGCTTTCCTGTGCACTGTGAGATGTTTAGCAGTGTCCCTGGCCTTGTCGCACCAGGTGCCAGTAGCGTCCTTCTCCCCAGCAGTGACAACCAAAAATATCTCCAGACACTGCCAAATGGCTCCTAGCGACAAAATCACTCCTGAGATTTTGAGAACCACAGTCTAAGAGAACCTAAAACCATAACACATATCAATGAATGACCACAATGTGAAATAAGATCATTCCAACTTTGTTTCAGATTTGCAGGATATTTTTTTCATTTTGAAGAAACCGACGTCCTGCCAACACTGAACCTAAAACCATACTTATTCCAGAAGATGAGGCCGCATTCTCAAATGTGTAAAAGAGCAGCAAACAGGAAGTGCCAAGATGCAGAAGGCACGTTTCCCCTTTTAAACTCATTTGTCTACGTGCTAAGAGGTTGAGACTTCCAGAAGCTGAAGCCGTGGCAGCCTCACAGGGCACCCGTTTCCCATGTGTCCCTACACTGGACCAAGAACGTGAGAGAAACACAACCCTCTGGCATGTTCTCTATCCAGGACTTCCTAAGGACCCTCATTCTCACTGATGGACTGTGGCTTCTTGTACCTACACAGATGCAACTGACGCAAGAGAATTCCCCAAGGGTTTTGTGATAGAATATTAGTCTGAGTGGAGAAGATTCCATAAACACGTCATCTAGCACCATGCTAGTCTCTGAGAGGAACACCATGTTCAAGATACCTACCCTTCAGGGATCCTCCCATGGTAGCGAGGAACACCCATGATCATCAACACATCAACAAAATCATTCCACAGAGCAGATGGGTCGAGTCACGTGGAAAAGTTGCTTGGAGGCAGCAGGAAAGGGCAGCCTTTATCCGGTGAGCCCCCGGGGCAGGGAAGTGGGCATCTATGCAGAGATCTGGGCGTGGGCTGGTGGAACAGAAGGGAGAGACCATGTGGCCAGGCTACAGCCAAACAGAAGGCCAGTGAGGAGGGGAGAAGTCGGTGGGTCAGGTCATGCCTTAATAGGTCTTGGTAAGAACTGTGGCTCTTGCTCTAATTGCGCTGGGAAAGCACCTATGCGCGGTAAGCAGGGGAGGGAAAAGGTGTGGTTTAAGCTTTTGGAAGACACCCTTGACTGCCACATGGGGAGTGGACAGGAGCAGGACAAGGCTGCTATTTCACCTCCGCAGAAGCCCAGATGAGAGAGATGGATAAGGGTGGCCCCACTAGATGCAGAGGCGGAGGCAGCGACAGAGGCAGTCCTGTTTCTAGATCTGTGTGGGAGGTACTCAGGGGCCGTGGCGCACAGCTGAGGAGTGCTGGCAGTGTGGCACTCACGGCTTTGCAAAGCTCCCGGGTGTGAAGCGGTGACTCATGACAGACCGCGAACGCCAGGGGCCTGGACACCCATTTTCATTGTTAAATAGGCTACTAGGGCATCTGGTAACATCCCTGCGAGGCAAAATCCGGGGCCCCAGGAGCCCTCAGCTGTGTGAGCAATACAGACCGGAGCCCAAAGCGCAGCCCAGTGCGGGTAAGAGCCCCAGATTCGTCTTTGACAAATCCCTAATCAGTGGCTGATGCCTAAAATACCACCATTTGAGATTTCTTTGGAGTTTAGGTCTTTAGCTGGGAAGAAAATGCAAATTCCCTCCCAAAGGCAAAACAGAAGGTGGCGAGGGAGACTGGACCTGAAGTTAGCAGTGTGACCGTGAACTTGAGGGCAGTCGGGCAGAGAGGAGGGTCGGGACAGAAGATTCGGATTTCTGATTTAGAAACAGCTTTCAGGCTGTGGAACTGGAAGCCATCAGGGTCACAGCAGCTGGTGAGCACTGGGAAAGCAGGTTTTGATGGGATGAGAGGACAGGACTCTGGGTTCGGGGATCTCAAAAAGAAGGATGCAGCAGTTAGCACCAAAAAGAGCCGCCAGCTGGCAGGAAGGGAGCTTGGCTGCGTCCCAGGTTTCCTAAGCCAGCCCCGGCCTGGCCTTGAGTGTGTCTGTTCTGCAAATCACCAGGCCCTTGCCTGGTCATCCTGCAGCTGCTGGTGCAGCCCAGCCTTGGGCAGAGTGAGACACTCCCTTCTGGGATGAATCCTGCGGGAAGCCTTAAAGGCAGCTTTTCCAGGCTCCTCCGGGCTATCAACCCAGTTAATTGGAAAACCATGTTCCTGAATAACTAAGTTACTGAAATAGTTTCAATAGCTCCTGAAAGCACAAGCAAACCTAATTTTCTTACTTAATTTCTTCCTTTTTTTTTGGAGGGGGGGACACAGGGTCTCACTCTATCGCCCAGGCTGGAATGCACTGGTGCAATCTTGGATCACTGCAGCCTCAACCGCCTGGGTTCAAGTGATCCTCCCACCTCAGCCTCCCAAATAGCTGAGACTACAGGTCTTACTTTGTTTTTGTTTTTGTTTTGTTTTGTTTGTCACTCTGTCACCCAGGCTGGAGTGCAGTGGCACAATCTTGGCTCACTGCAACCTCTGCCTCTTGGGTTCAAGCGATTCTCCTGCCTCAGCCTCCTGAGGAGTAGCTGGGACTACAGGCGCCCGCCACCACACCTGGCTAATTTTTTGTATTTTTAGTAGAGACAGGGTTTCACTATGTTAGCCAGTCTGGTCTCGATCTCCTGACCTCGTGATCCGCCCACCTCAGCCTCCCAAACTGCTGGGATTGCAGGCGTGCAGGTCTTACTTTTAATAAACTTAATTTTGCTTATGTTTTAGTTCACTAACTTTTTTAAAAAAATCTCGACTTGAAGGCATTGAAAAGAACATCGTTATTCCAGTCTTGATCACATTTCACCCTACCTGTCTAACTGCAGGATGCAGAAGTCTTGGAAATAGAGCTCAAAAGCTCTAGATTTTTATTCTATTCATATTTCCTTTCCTCCATTCATTTGATCCTCACTGACCACTCACGCTTTGTTTGTTTCAGACAGAGTCTCACTCTGTCGCCCAGGCTAGAGTATAGTGGTGCAGTCTTGGCTCACTCTGCCTCCCGGGTTCAAGCGATTCTTCTGCCTCAGCCTCCCAAGTAGCTGGGATTATAGGCACATGCCACCATGCCTGACTAATTTTTGTATTTTTAGTACAGATGGGTTTTCACTATGTTGGCCAGGCTGGTCTTGAACTCCTGACTCCAAGGGATCTACCCGCCTCAGCCTCCCAAAGTGCTAAGATTACAGGCATGAGCCACTGTGCCTGACCTCACGTTTTAAATTCATTCTTCAACTTGTTTTATAAATATTGAATTCCTATTGTGCATCAGCTACCGTAGTAGAGGTTGAGGAGACTGAAAAATTAGATTAATTGATTTCTGCCCCAGAGGATCTGCTACTGGTGGGAAGAATGTACAAACAAGTCATTAAAATGCAAAGAATAAGCCCTATATTAAGATATATTCAAATCATATATACTAAATTTTAACTTACACTTTAATTAACCAAGTAAATACATTCTATAAGTTTCTCACCATGTATTAATATGGTTTTTGACTAAATTCCAGGAGAATTCCAGACATGTGACAAATTTTCTCATTATGTTAGAGCACCACCTATGGAATTCTTATGTAACTGCAGTGCTGGCTTTTTATTTCTTACGTTAGGTGTGGGCTTTGTACATAATTGCATAACACAATTTTTAATTTCTTGTGTTAGAATGTCATCATGTGGAATTTTTGTGTAATTGCAGAATATATTTTTTATCTCTTATGTTAGAATGCCCCCTGTGGGGTTGTCATGTAAATTGTAGGATTGTAGGGCAGATTTTTTTTTTCTTTTTTTGAGACAGGATCTCACTCTGTTGCCTGGGCTGGAGTGCAGTGGTGCAACGCACTCGGCTCACTTCAGACTTCACCTCCCAGGCTCAGGTGATTCTCCCAACTCAGCCTCCAGAGTAGCTGGGGCTACAGTTGCACACCAGCACGCCTAATTTTTTGCCCTTTTTTAATTAGAGATGGGGTTTCACCATGTTGGCCAGGCTGGTCTCCAACTCCTGGCGTCAAGAAATCCACCTACCTTGGCCCCCCAAAGTGCTGTGATTACAAGCATGAGCCACGGCATCCAGTGAGAGTTTTTTCTTTCTTCTTTCTTTTTGAGACAGTCTGGAGCTGTTGTCCAGGCTGGAGTGCAGCAGTGGTTTTCTTATTAATGAGGTTAGAGTACCACCTAGTAATATAATATTTTCTTGCAATTGCACACAGATATGTTTTTCTTGTTACTCTGATTACATAGCCTCCTGATAGAATTTGCCTGCAATTGCATCTGAGAGTTTTCCGTTACTCAAGTTAGAGTGCCACCGGGTGGAATTGTTGTGTAATTGCAGGACAGATATGTTTTTCCCACTACTTTATAGTGGTCCCAGCCAACACTTATCTTCAGAGTATATGTTCCAAGTCCCCCAGTGAATGCCTGAAACTTTGAATAGTACTACGCTCTCTGTGTACTGGCTTTTTCCATCTAATCACCAACATGGCTACTAAGTGAAGAATGAGGGGTAGCACGTTCAGTGTGGATACACTGGACAAAGTGATGATTCACGTCCTGGACAGAACAGGACGGGATGGCGCGAGGTTTCATCACATTACACAGAACAGTGTGTAATTTTAAGTGTGAATTGTTTATTTCCAGAATTTTCTGTTTAATATTTTTGGCGGAGATTGACTATGGATAACTGAAACTGCAGAAAGCAAAACTGTGGATAAAGGGGACGGCTGTACGCGGGTTAGTGCGCCACCTGGTGGCATTTTTCTGAAACTGCAAAACAGATGTGTTCGTTATTTCTCATGCTAGAATGAATGCCTGGCGGAATTGTCCTTTGTTATAAAGTACACCTATGGTCCTCAAACTTGGCATCCAAAACACCTGGAGAGCTTTAAATTTTATTTTATTTCTGAGACAGGGTCTTGCTCTGGCACCCAGGCTGGAGTGCAGTGGTGTGATCACAGTTCACTGCAGCCTCAACCTCCTGGGCTCAAGAGATTCTCCTGCCTTAGCCTCCCAAGTAGCTGGGACCACAAGTGCGCCACCATGCCCAGCTAATCTTTGTACTTTTAGTAGAAATGGTGTTTCACCATGGTGTCCAGGCTGGTCTCAAACTCCTGAACTCAAGTAATCCTCCTGCCTCAGTCTCCCACGATGCTGGGATTACAGGCGTGAGCCAGAGTATCCAGCCTGGAGAGCTTTCTAAATCAAATATTGCAGGTCCCCACTCCCAGAGTTTCTTATTCAGGAGGTCTGGGATGGGTTCTGGGAGCTTGCATTTCTAACAGATTTCCCCATTTGTGTTGATGCTGCCTGTCTGAGGCTGCACTTTGAGAATTACTAAATCCTCACTCCTTAAATTTTAGTTGCACACATAAGTGGAGTTTTTTCCTATATGATTTTCACAGGCCAGGCGTGGTGGCTCACGCCTGTAATCGTAGCACTTTGGGAGGCCAAGGCAGGTGGATCACCTGAGGTCAGGAGTTCGAGGCCAGCCTGGGCAATGTGGTAAAACCCGGTCTCTACTAAAAATACAAAAAATTAGCCTGGTGTGGTGGTGGGCGCCTGTAATCCCAACTACTTTGGGAGGCTGTGGCAGGAGAATCACTTGAACCTGGGAGGTGGAGGTTGCAGTGAGAGATCATGCCATTGTACTCCAGCCTGGGTGACAGAGTGAGACTCTGCCCGCCCCCCCCAAATTTCACAATTATTTCATCTTTGAAGAACTGTAGAAATTTGAAATCTTGGCTTTCTGGAGTCTTTGCAAAGAATTCAGGATACCTTTTTTTTTTTTTTTTTAAGAGTTGGGGTCTTACTATGTTGCCCAGGCTGGTCTCAAACTCTTGGGCTCAAGTAATCCTTCTGACTCTGAGTAGCTGGGACCACAGGCACGTGCCACTGTGTGCAGCTTGGGATACCTTTTGATTAAATCTACCAGTTGCTTTTGAAACCAGTTTTTACAACCTGATCTAAGCCACTTTACAATGTAGGGTTTTTGTCTGGTTTTTATAGCCCTGCATCCTAGAATAGGCACTCTTGAAATATCTGTTGGAAGAATGAATGAATATGGCCCTTGGACATCATGTCACTTGGATAAATAGGGTAGTGTCCCACAATTAAAGCAGGTGAAGCTCTTTGTCTCTTTCCTTCTCTACAACCTCACTATTATGCTGCAATAAAAGAAGTCATAGACAGAATTCTGTCCAGATCATTTATTTATGCAGGCACAAAATGTGCCACACATCCTGTTCCCTCACACTTGGCAACGGCCTGTTCTCTCCTTCTGGGAACAGTGACAAGCTTCTTCATGAAGTGTTGATCCCAGGCAGACCTAAGCAGGTGGCTTGTCAGACGGTTAGACTGCATTCACATGAGGGCTGGCGGCCCTGAGAGTCTTTTGAGCCAACCGCATATCTTTTTTTTTTTTTTTTTTTAAAGACAAAGTCTCACTCTGTCACCCAGGCTGCAATGCAGTGGTGCAATCTCGGCTCACTGCAACCTCCATCTCCCTGGCTGAGGCGATTCTCCTGCCTCAGACTTCCAAATAGCTGGGATTACAGGTGCCCGTGACCACACCTGGCTAATTTTTGTATTTCAAGTAGAGGCAGGGTTTCGGCACGTGGGCCAGGCTGGTCTCAAACTCCTGATCTCAGGTGGTCTGCCACCTCAGCCTCCCTAAGTGCTGGGGTTACAGGTGTGAGCCTGGCTAACCATATGTCTTGAACCCCACTCATTTCACCAGTTCAAAATTATTCCTAATAAGCTCGCTAGTGCAAATTGAGACAGGGTATTTCCAGCTTCTCTAGGTTCTCTGCTTATGGGCCTTCAACTGTCCATGGCCTATCCCTGAAATGAACTTCCTCACAAGTTAACTGGGTGCCCACTGAGTGTGGAAGATTAAAGCTGATTTTCAGACACGTTGATAGCACTCCAGTGATGCCACATTCTGTTAAAGTAAATTGCAGACAGTGTAAGTCCAGAAAACATGAAGTTTTGTTCTTGCATTTGTTCACCCACTCTTTATAAAAAGCCTGATACAACAGGAATTTGGGCCAAAAAATCAGGAATCTGGGGTTCTAGTCTCAGCTCTGTTACTGACTAGCTGTGTGACCTCAGACAAATTACTTAACCTCCCTGGGCCTTCGTCTGTTCATTTGTGAGCAAGAGGCCTGGACTGGCCATTGCTAAAGCCACCTCCAGTTCTACCATGGCATGACTGCCTTCTCTCGGAAAGTCACCGTGCCCTACTTGCAGTTCCAGTTGTCCCTCCCCTGTCTCAGCCTGAGTGAGGATTAGGCCCCAAAGTCCTGGAGTACCTGTCCTAAGTCATGAATTAACTTATCCTTGTGGCTCAGATGAGGGCCCCGGGGTGAGAAAGGGTGCAAAGCTTGCTACAGATCATCTTGGGCAGAGCCCCGCAATTGAGGTGCCACAGATGAATCCCAGGGATGCCAAAATGCTGTACTCTTAGCTTTGGCAGTGGCTGCAAGCCCTGTGGGGAGGCGAGTGGGCACTCAGCACAGCCCAGCCCATGTCTGCCACTGCCAGAAAGAAATAGCATCGCTGGGCCGGGTGCAAGGGTGCAGTAGCTCACGCCTATAATCCCAGCACTTTGGGAGGGGGAGGTGGGTGAATCACTTGAGGTCAGGAGTTTGAGACCAGCCTGGCCCACATGGTGAAACCCCGTCTCTACTAAAATTACAAAAATTAGCTGGGCCTGGTGGTGTGCGCCTGTAATCCTAGCTGCTTGGGAGGCTGAGGCAGAAGAATTGCCTAAACCACGGAGGCGGAGGTTGCAGTGAGCTGAGATCCTGCCACTGCATTCCAGCCTGGGCAACAGAGCAAGATTCTGTCAAAGAAAAGGAGAGGGGAGGGGAGGGAAGGGGAGGGGAATTTCTGTCTTCCAGGTGCACTTTGGGAATGAATCAGTTGGGCACTTGGCAGATTTGAGGAGTAACTGTTATCTCTCTGGGGACACCGGCAGCTGCTGCTGAAGAAAGGAGGGCATGTGACTTAAGCAGCTGAACCAGAGGCTGATCATGTCCAGTGGAGCGTGCAGATGGGGTGGGGACCTCAGTGGCACTTGCATCCATCGCCATTGCCACAGCTCAAAGCTTCCTTCTGTGTCAAGTTCCCTGCTCAGAAAAAAATGGCTAGACCTCGCCAGCTGTCTGCATAACTATCTTAACTGCGATCAACTTTGCCAATCGTAAAGAAATTAAAATTGAGATTTATCAAATGCAAAGTAGGCAGCATTCACTGTCTTTACCAAATAGTTGTGATAGGATTCTTTCCATAAGGCTTTTTCTCATCATCTCATAACTATCATTCTTCTCATTTTAAAATTGTTATTTTTTTTAGAGACAAGGTCTCATTTTGTCATCTGGGCTAGAGTGCAGTGGCATGATCATGGCTCACTGCAGCCTCAAATTCCTGAGCTCAAAGGATCCTCTCACTTTAGCCTCCTGAGTAGCTAGGACTATAGATGTGTGCCACCATGCCCGGCTAATTCATACATATGTACATATATATATACACACACAAACACACATATATACATATATATACTTTTTTTTTTTTTGGTAGAGATAAGATGTTACCATGTTGCCCTGGCTGGTCTCAAACTGCTGGCTTCAAGTGATCCTCCCACCACAGCCTCCCAAAGTGCTGGGATTACAGGCGTGACCCACCATGCCCAAACTATTCTCTCTCTCTCTCTTTTTTTAAATGGAGTCTCACTCTTGTTGCCTGGGCAGGAGTGCAATGGCATGATCTTGGCTCACCGCAACCTCCGTCTCCTGGGTTCAAGTGATTCTCCTGCTTCAGCCTCCTGAGTAGCTGGGATTACAAGCATGTGCTAGCATGCCTGGCCAATTTTTGTATTTTTAGTGGAGATGGGGTTTCTCCATGTTGGTAGGGTTGGTCTCGATCTCCCGACTTCAGGTGATCCACCTGCCTCAGCCTCCCAAAATGCTGGGATTACAGGTGTGAGCCACTGTGCCTGGCCTGTTCTTCTCATTTTAAAAGAGAAACTTTCATTGTAGAAATTTTGTAAACTAAAGATAAATCAAAATTTTAAAATGAGGCTGGGCACATTGGTTCGTGCTGAGGTGGGTGGATTACCTGAGGTCAGGAGTTCGAGACCAGCCTTGCTAACATGGTGAAACCTCATCTCTACTAAATATACAAAAAAAATTAGTCAGGCATGGTGGTGCACGTCTGTAATCCCAGTTACTGAAGAGGCTGAGTCAGGAGAATGGCTTGAATCCAGGAGGAGGAGGTTGCAGTGAGCCAAGATCGTGCCATTGCATTCCAGCCTGGGCGACAGAGTGAGTCTCTATCTCAAAGACAAAAAAATTTAAAAGTGAAAATATTCTATAATCATATAGTCCACATAACCCGTAAAACTTCAGGCCAATATCCATGATGAACATAGATGCAAAAATCTTCAATAAAATACTGGCAAGCCGATTGAAACAGCACATCAAAAAGCTAATCCACCATGATCAAGTAGGCTTCATCCCGGGGATGCAAGCCTGGTTCAACTTACGCAAGTCTATAAACGTAATACACCACATAAACAGAACCAAAGACAAAAACCACATGATTATCTCAATTGATGCAGAGAAGGCCTTTGACAAAATTCAACAGCCCTTTATGCTAAAAACCCTCAATAAACTACGTATTGATGGAACGTATCTCAAAATAATAAAAGCTATTTACGACAAACCAACAGCCAATATCATAATGAATGGGCAAAAACTGGAAGCATTCCCTTTGAAATCTGGCACTAGACAAGGATGCCATCTCTCACCACTCCTATTCAATATAGTACTGGAAGTTCTAGCCAGAGCAATCAGGCAAGAAAAAGAAATAAAGGGTATTCAAATAGGAAAGGAGGAAGTCAAATTGTCTCTATTTGCAGACGACATGATTGTATATCTAGAAGACCCCATCGTCTCAGCCCAAAATCTCCTGAAACTGATAAGCAACTTCAGCAAAGTCTCAGGATACAAAATCAATGTGCAAAAATCACAAGCATTCCTATACACCAATAACAGACTTAAAGAGAGCCATATCAAGAACGAACTGCCATTCACAATTGCCACAAAGAGAATAAAATACCTAAGAATACAACTGACAAGGAACGTAAAGGACCTCTTCAAGGAGAACTACAAGACACTGCTCAACAAAATAAGAGAGGACACAAACAGGTGGAAAAACATTCCATGTTCCTGGTTAGGAAGAATCAATATCGTGAAAATGGCCATACTGCCCAAAGTAATTTACAGATTCAACACTATCCCCATCAAGCTACCAATGACCTTCTTCACAGAACTGGAAAAAAACACCTTAAACTTCATATGGAACCAAAAGAGAGCCCGCATAGCCAAGTCAATTCTAAGCAAAAAGAACAAAGTAGGAGGCATCACACTACCAGACTTCAAACTATACTACAGGGCTACAGTAATCAAAACAGCATGGTACTGGTAGCAAAACAGAGATATAGACCAATGGAACAGAACAGAGGCCTCAGAGGCAACACAACATATCTACAACCATCTGATCTTTGACAAACCTGACAAAAACAAGCAATGGGGAAAGGATTCCCTGTTTAATAAACGGTGTGGGGAAAACTGGCTAGTCATGTGCAGAAGGCAGAAACTGGACCCCTTCCTGACACCTTACACTAAAATTAACTCCAGATGGATTAAAGACATAAGACCTAACACCATAAAAACCCTAGAAGAAAAGCTAGGCAAAACCATTCAGGACATAGGCGTAGGCAAGGACTTCATGACCAAAACACCAACAGCATTGACAATAAAAGCCAAAATAGACAAATGGGACCTAATCAAACTCCACAGCTTCTGCACAGCAAAAGAAACAGTCATTAGAGTGAATCGGCAACCAACAGGATGGGAAAAAATTTTTGCAGTTTACCTATCTGACAAAGGACTGATATCCAGAATCTACAAAGAACTAAAACAGATTTACAAGAAAAAAAACAACAAACCCATTCAAAAGTGGGCAAAGGATATGAACAGACACTTTACCAAAGAAGACATACATGAGGCCAACAAACATATGAAAAAATGCTCATCATCACTGGTCATCAGAGAAATGCAAATCAAAACTACATTGAGATACCATCTCACGCCAGTTAGAATGGTGATCATTAAAAAATCTGGAGACAACAGATGCTGAAGAGGATGTGGAGAAATAGGAACACTTTAACACTGTTGGTGGGAGTGTAAATTAGTTCAACCATTGTGGAAGACAGTGTGGCGATTCCTCAAGGACCTAGAAATAGAAATTCCATTTGACCCAGCAATCCCATTACTGGGTATATATATCCAAAGGATTATAAATCATTCTACTATAAGGACACGTGCACACGAATGTTCATTGCAGCACTGTTTACAATAACAAAGACCTGGAAACAACCCAAATGCCCATCGATGATAGACTGGACAGGGAAAATGTGGCACATATACGCCATGGAATACCATGCAGCCATAAAAAACGATGAGTTCATGTCCTTTGTAGGGACATGGATGAACCTGGAAACCATCATTCTCAGCAAACTGACACAAGAACAGAAAATCAAACACCGCATGTTCTCACTCTTAGGCGGGTGTTGAACAATGCGAACACATGGACACAGGGAGGGGAGCACTACACACTGGGGTCTGTTGGGGGGAAATAGGGGAGGGACAGCGGGGGGAGGGGAGTTGGAGAGAGATAGCATGGGGAGAAGTGCTAGATGTGGGTGATGGGGAGGAAGGCAGCAGATCACACTGCCACGTGTGTGCCTATGCAACAATCTTGCATGTTCTTCACATGTACCCCAAAACCTAAAATGCAATAAAATTTAAAAAAAGTCAATATGTCACCTCTTCTAGCCTTTTCCTACAGTTACATATTTTTAAAAATTATAGAATTGATATCAGAAGGTACCTAATGTTATTAAATAGGTGGTCCAATATTTTTAACAATCTGATGTTAACTCCTAATATTCTATTGTAGCTATAATTCATTCAGCCAATCCCTTATTGTTGAACAAATAGATGGTTTCTTTATTTTCACATTTCTTTGGCTGGTGGTGGGGTCTGTGGTCACAGTGATTGGGGGCAGGGCCAGAGAGGGCAGGCATCCGGTGCAGTGAAAAGTTTTCCTGTTTCTCACATGACTTTCCATTGTCCCCCTGGACATCTAGGGAGGTGAAAAGTCTTTGTTTAAAACCTGGATATAAGGCCGGGTGCGGTGGCTCACTCACGCCTGTAATCTCAGCACTTTGGGAGGCCAAGGCAGGCGGATCACCTGAGGTTGGGAGTTTGAGACCAGCCTGACCAACATGGAGAAACCCCATCTCTGCTAAAAAATATAAAATCAGCTGGGCGTGGTGGCACATGCTTGTAATCCCAGCCACTCGGGAGGCTGAGGCAGGAGAATTGCTCGAACCCAGGAGGCGGAGGTTGTAGTGAGCCGAGATTGCGCCACTGCACTCCAGCCTGGGCAACAAGAAAATCTGTCTCAATAAATAAATAATAAAAATAAAACCTGGATATAATGATCTGAGACCTAGACTCTGCCAGCAATACAAATATATTTACTAGATAAACTGAGGAAAGATTGGGTCAGTAATTAGTTTTGTTCTGAGCTTTTTCAAGATTTTTTTTTTCCTGTAACATTGCAGACTAATCCTGTCAGCAGCAGTGATGCTAATAGTGGTATCTGAACCACTGAATAAATAGTCACAGTGATTCTATGTTTAGGCGTTATAAACAACCCACCATGTCCGAGCATGCATAATGGTTTATAACAAATGGCTGTCATTTCTTCTTTATATGGTAGTCAAAAAAAAAAAAAAATCCAAAGCTGTTGTGTGTGGGAAGACTCTATTACCTAGCCATTTTGTTTCAGGCTTGCAGAGGGGCGTCTAAACCCACGTGCTGTGAGAGAAGGCGTGGGGCGTTCCTCCAGCTTGCTAGTGACCCCTGCTGGCAGCTCGAGCATTCGGCCGGGGCTGCTTGGGTTGAAAAGTTTGTTGGCTTCAAAATGTGGTAAGGCAATGACCAGGGTTTTTTTGTTTGTTTTTACAAGATTCAAAGGACAAAGCTCCCTGAGTTTCTCTCAGCCCTGTCTCCCATCTGCTGTCTCTTGGATCCCTAAAGTGAATCTTGGTCATTTCTGTGGAAGGGGACACCTTTGAACTGGCCAAGTCTCAATTAGTGTGTCAGGGCCTGACTGGGGTAGACAGTGGGAAAATTGGGGGTGCCAGGCCTATATATCAATCTACTGGTACCTAGAAAATATAAGCCAAGATGGGGCCACGCCGCCTCCATTATGTCCCCCGTCCACTTGCTGCCTTTGCGATCCCATCAGGCCCAGGGGCAGAGGATCTGGACCTTTTCTGCCCCTGCTTTTCTTAGATCTGTGCTTCTCCAGCTGGAGCTGGTGTCCGTGTCACCTTCAGGGCTTGTTAAAATGTAGCTTGTCGGTGCCACCCCCAGAGTTTCTGGCTCCGCAGGAATGGGGGCAGGGACTGCATTTCTGATGAACTCCAGGGTGACACGAATGGGGTTCATCTGGGGGACCTGCTCACAGAGCGCCTTAGGACGACAGCTGTTAGTCTCACCTTAGGAGATCGTGAGACTATTCTCAGTTTCCAAAGTGTCTGGATTTTAAGGAACTTTGCAGCTTTCTAAGACATCTTTTTCCTGGGACTGTGATGAAGTCTCCACGGGGGAAGGGAGACTTTCTGTGTGACACTATCCCCCCACAGATGAGCCCCTGTGCCTTTAAATTAAATGCTTAGGCTGGGCGCAGTGGCTCACACCTGTAATCCCAGCACTTTGGAAGGCCAAGGCAGGAGGATTGCTTGAGTTCAGGAGTTTGAGACCAGCCTGGCCAACATGATGAAACCCAGTGTTTACTCAAAAAATACAAAAAATTAGCCAAGCGTCGTGATGCACACCTGTGATCCCAGCTGCTTGGGAGGCTGAGACAGGAGAATTGCTTGAACCCGGGAGGCGGAGGCTGCAGTGAGCCAAGATCAAGCCCCTGTACTCCAGCCTGGGTGACAGAGCAAGACTCCACCTCAAAAATAAATAAAATTTAAAAAATTAATTAGTTAAATACTTAACTGAGGAAAGTGAATTCCTGCTTTATTATTTGTGTATTCTCTTGGACTTCTTCCTTTTGATCTTTTTTTTTTTTTTTGAGATGGAGTCTCGCTCTGCCATTCAGGCTGGAGTGTAGTGACACAGTCTTGGCTCACTGCAACTTCCATCTCCCAGGTTCAGGCAATTATCCTGCCTTAGCCTCCTGAGCAGCTGAGATTACAGGTGCGCACCAGCACTCCTGGCTAATTGTTTTGTATTTTTAGTAGAGACGGGGGTTTCACCATGTTGGTCAGGCTGGTCTCAAACTCCTGACCTCAGGTGATCCGCTTGCCTTGGCTTCCCAAAGTGTTGGGATTACAGGCCTGAGCCACCGTGCCTGGCCTGATCATTTTGAAAATAAAAATCTTCATGGCCTCTCTCAAAAATAAGAGAGGAAGAGGAAAAAAAGAAAATGGAGGGAAGAAAGAGAGATTAGTAATAAAAGAGAGAGAGGCAGAGAGAGAGAGGACTGGCTTTCTTTCTGGAGAGAGAAGAGCACTGAAAGAGGGCCGAGAGAGGAATTGGAGGCAGCACAAAAAAGAAACCTTCCCTTCCCGCAAGAGGCTGGCAGGCACCCCAGGGGCAATGCTTCGCAAAGGTAAGGTTCCCATGACTCCCCTGAGATCTTGGGAGATGTGGACCCCATACCTCTCCGTGGGGCTGGCAGCCTCCAAGAGGCCCAGATGGTCCAGCCTCCCGATAGCCACACCGTGCCGGAGCTGGCATGTGTGACAACAGCCACACAGCAGCAGTGATGCTCTGTCACTTTGAAGCCCAGGTTCTAAGAGGCCCTGTGACTGTCCCCTAGCTCTCCTGACTAGGACCGCTGGCTCTGGAAGAGGCCTGGGTGAGGACAGGGCCCTATGTGTTGTCACCAGCCCTGAGTGCCAGCTGGGAAGTGGAGCCCTGGCCCTGGCCAGACCTTCAGGGGATGGCAGCTGCCTGCATCCTGGCTGGGAGAGACCCTGAACCCGGCCTGCCCAGCTAAGCCAGCTACGCTGCTCCCAGATCCCTGGCCCACAGAAACTGGGAGTTAGTAAAGGCATGCTGCTCCAAGCCACCGAGGCAAGACAGATTGTGTGCCAAAGTGAGAAGGGACTGGGGCCACCATACCCAAATAAGCCAGCAGAGTCCTCACTGGCTTCCCTCCCCTTCCTCTCAGCTGTTTGGCCACCTCGAGGTCCCATCTCATGGAGAATCATGGCAGGGTCAGGACTTTTCACGAAGCAGCATACACAGCCAGCGATGGTATTTCTTTTCTTTTTTTGAGATGGAGTTTCACTCTTGTTGCCCAGGCATGATCATAGTGGCATGATCTTGGCTCACTGCAATCTCTGCCTCCTGGGTTCAAGTGATTCTCCTGCCTCAGCCTCCCAAGTAGCTGGGACTACAGGTGCCTGCCACCACACCCAGCTAATTTTTTATATTTTTAGTAGAGATAGGGTTTCAACATGTTGGCCAGGCTGGTCTCAAACTCCTGACCTCAAGTGATTCACCCACCTCAGCCTCCCAAAGTGCTGGGATTACAGGCGTGAGCTACTGCACCCCTGCACCCGGCCCAGCGATGCTATTTCTTTCTGGCAGTGGCAGACATGGGCTGGGCTGCGCTGAGCGCCCACTCGCCTCCGCACAGGGCTTGCAGCCACTGCACCTGGTTGGAAGATAGAAATTTCTAAGCTTTGCTTTACCGATGAGGACCCAGGTCACCAAGAAGTGAAAAGATTTGCATATTTACTTACAGTCACAAGATTCTAGTATAGTGCTCATTAAAGATGGGGCACTGTCTTAAGCGCCTGACAAATATTAATCCATACAAGCTTTACGACAGCCAGCCCTATGAGATGATTGTTGTCATTGTGCTCCATTTAAAGATGAGGAAACATGTACCCCAAAGCCTAAAATGCAATAAAATAAATAAATGGGAGAAAAAAAAAAAAAAGATGAGGAAACTGAAGCACAGAGCGTTTAGGCAAATTGCCCGAGGTCACACAGCTGGTAAGTGGTTGAGCCAGGATTTCAGACCAGGCAGACTGGTGCCAGAGCCCAGAGGCTAGGCTGCCTCTCCGTAGGAAAGTTCTTAGGTTTCCCAAGGCTGCTTCAGGTTGGGGATCAGCCACAGAAAATGATTGATAGTAACTTCAGGCCAGACTGAGACGGACGTGTTTACTCTCTCATCAGCCATGATCTACGTGATGGAAAACGGGGCCAGACCTAGACAGATATGTGGCGTGCTGCAAGCTGCAGTCTGAAAGCCAGCCCGGGGTGATGCAACCACAGATGGAAGGAGAGGTTCTGTTCCTGTTCTTGGCAGGGTACGTGGAACTGGTCATGGGTGGCACTGTGTCTCAGATAGAAATCTGATGGCTCCAGTGTTTCGCATTTGCATTCTCTCTGGCTTGAGCACTCCCATAATTTTAATAGGGAAGATTTAAGAACCCATTTTTCCACATATCTCTACTGGATAATGGAAAGACATGGAGGGCCAGGTGCAGTGACTCACACCTGTGATCCCAGCACTTTGGGAGGCCAAAGTGGGAGGATCACTTGAGCCCAGGAGTTCGAGACTGGCCTGGGTAACACAGTGAGACCCTGTCTCTATTTTAAAAAATCATATAGAAAGATGTGATCATACTCACTGTGGCTCACCTAGCTTAGATTCAGGAACTCCATGCTCTCCTGAGCACTCTATGGCACCTCCTTCCATTAATTTCCTTTAGGGTCCTGTCATGAGAGGGCACAGCTCATCATCCATGTTTACAAAATGCAGAGCTGACATTAACATCCTTCTCTGGCTTACCTTTCTTAGGAAAAGTGTCTACATCCTTAATAAGGTCTAACAGGACCAGGACAATCTACTGCCAACCTCATGCTCAGCGCTCAGACCACAGCTGAAAGGTCTCCTCCTCAGTGCTGAGGTCTGAATGTGCCCCCTGGAATTCATCTGCTGAAACTTCACCTCTAATGTGAGGGTACTAGGAAGCGGGGCCTTTGAGAGGTGATTGGGTGATGAGATGGAGCCCTGCCCCAACCAGGCTGCCTTGAATGGAATTAGCACCCTCATGGAACAGGTTAAAGGGAGCACCCAGGCCTTTTTTGGCCCTTCCACTCTTCTGCCATGTGAGGACTCAGCTACGGGGCCCTCATCAGACACCGAATGCCTTGACCGTGGACTTCCCAATGGCCAGAACCGTAAGAAATCAATGTCTGGGTTTGTTTCATTGGTTGGTTTTATTGTTGTTTGTTGTTGTTGTTTTTGAGACAGGGTCTCACTTTGCCACGCAGGCTGGAGTGCAGTGGTGCAATCATGGCTCACTGCAGCTTCGACCTCCTGGGCTCAAGCCATCCTCCCATCTCAGCTTCCGAAGTAGCTGGGACTACAGGTACCTGCCACTATGCCTGGATAATTTTTGTATTTTTTGTAGAGATGGGGTTTCACCACATTGCCTAGGCTGGTCTCAAGTTCGTAGGCTCAAGCCATCCACCTGCTTCAGCCTCGGAGAGTACTAAGATTACAGGCATGAGCCACCGCGCTGTGTCAGTGTTTGCTATTTATAAGTTACCCAGGAGCAGGTATTTTGTTAAAGCTGCCCAAACATTACAAAGTCCCCCAACAGCTTGATGTAGTAATTCCTCAGGAGTTACAAGACAGGAGTATTAACATTACGTGGTTCCTTTTTTATTTACTGCTGGAAATTGTTCTGTAAAGAACTATTCCTCATCAACTATTTGTTGACATTGAAATTCAGTCTGTATAAGAAAGGCAGGAGAAATCCTTGGTTCTTTCCCTTTGCCAGTTTTCAGAATAATTACTACTGGACTGGTCTTTGCTTCTAGGTCTTTCCAGGGGAGAAAGTTAAGATACACACGCACGAGGGGTTCAATCGAAGATGGCCGTTTAGGAACAGCTCGGAGTTGCAGCTCCCAGTGAAAGCGCAGAGGGTGCCCGCTTCAGACGCCCTGTGGGATTCACAGTGAAGGTTGCTCCACATGGAATTCTGGTAGGTGAAATCCTGTACCTTCACTGCTGCGGCCTGGGTTTGGTCCCTGGTCAGAGAACCATGCCTTTGGTTTGGTATTTGTGTGACTTTTGGCTCTGGGGATTCCCGTTTGTTATTGACGCTGTTCCCTTTCATAGGCAGCTTTTGGTTTCCCGACTTTCCATCAGTGGGATATGTGAGGGCCCTGAGGCCTGCTGGCGTAGGTGCTCAGCTGTGCACACGGCTGGACAGAAATGCG
>NW_016107443.1:2004874-2009434 GCF_001604975.1 Cebus imitator
ATACTGAAAATCTTGGTTCCCAATGGCATTAATGTAATTATATATTTACTTTATCAGTATGGGTATGTGCAGTCTCAAATAATAACACCTGACAACTGAGAACAAAGTTTTTTGTTTTGTTTTGTTTTGTTTTGTTTTCTGTAGTGATGGGGTCTCCCTATGTTGCCTAGGCTGGTCTCAAACTCCAAGCTCAAATGATCCTCCCACCTCAGCCTCCCAAAGTGCTGGGATTACAGGTCTCAGCCTGGCTTTAAGATTTTTTTTTTTCTAGTTCCTTTTGTCTTTAGGATATACCCCACCAAATATTTACAGTCACATTGCTGTGGTGTTTAATAACTTGAAATCATTCTCTGCGGGGTTATGCCAATTACTTGATATGTCATTAAATTGGTTTGTTGTATTTCTTTTCTTTTTTTTCTTTTCTTTTCTTTTTTTTTTTTAAGACGAAGTCTCCCTCTGTCACCCAGGCTGCAGTGCAATGGCATGATCTCGGCTCACTGCAACTTCTGCTTCCTGGGTTCAAGCAATTCTCCTGCTTTAGCCTCCTGAGTAACTGGGATTACAGGCACACATCACCACACCTGGCTAATTTTTGTATTTTTAGTAGGGATGGGGTTTCACCATGTTGGCCAGGCTGGTCTCAAACTCCTGACTTCAAGGGATCCACCCACCTCAGCCTCCCAAAGTGCTGGGATTACAGGCATGAACTACTGCGCCTGACTCCAAATTCTTTATCTAGCTATCCTGAGAGCTGGCCATGCTTTGAACTTCTGCATTGAATACTTTCAGTGACACTGGGAAAGAATTATCTTAGGGGCCCATTGTCATTGTTAGAAAATCCATTGTTATACTGAAAGGATTTTACACACACACACACACACACACACACACAGGCTCTTCCTCCTGGAATATGACTGACCTGAAAATGTGTGAAGACATATCCAATCTTCTCTGGGTTTACTGTTCATCTACTTTTCTGGTCTCCTCCTGGCAGGAGGACTATATTTCACCTTGTGGAACTCAGACATGGTTGAGTAACTAGCTCTGGTCCATGGAAATTGAGAGGAACTGACATGTGTGTCACTTCTGGGCAGAAGCTTTGAGAGCCGGTTTAAATGATCCCCTTTCCCTTCACCATGAGGCAAGCTAAGTTCCAGAGGGTTGCCAATCTGTGAGGGACCTGTGTTATGAGCAAGATGGCTTGTGTCACTTCAAATCCTTGAAGTGCCTGAAATTTGGAGGTCAGTTGTTGCCACAACATAACCTAGCCAATTCTAGTTAGTCTGTTTTTCTGTTTTCTTCCTAACTTCTTTAATCGTTCTTCATAAGTCACAGTCTCAGCCCCTGGCCATTCTGACCACTGTCCCCTGGATTCCACTGAGTTTTGTCATTATCCCCCTTAAAATGTGGAGCCCAAATCTAAACCCGGAACCCCAGGTGCAGTCCCTCTAGGGCACAACAGAATGGGTTCCTGGGCCCTTTGATCCTCTGAATAGACCCTCTCCTTGCTTTGGTGTTTGTCTGTGTGTGTGCTTTTATCCGTTGAGCCACTCTGTTAACTTGCAGTGGGCCTGTGAACCAATAACCAGAGAAGTTATTGACCTCTCGACATACATCGGGAAACTGATTTTTTGATCCGCGTTCAAGTAGACAGGGCAGAATTTTCGAACCGCTACGTGATCTTTTAAAGACAAAGTTAGTGGCAGACCATTTACAGAAACCAGATGTTCTGTCTTTTGGCTTCGAGCACGCTGCTAATCTTCATTATCTCGTGTAATGAGCGAAGGCTGCAGAGCCACAGCACCGGTAGGACTAAGCGCTCGGTAGGACGGGGCCTGGACGACCCGGGGCCTGGACGACCCAGGTCCCCGCCAGTCCGCAGGGCGGAATCTAGGAAACATTCTCTTCCGCGGCGCCCTGGAGGAGGGGCCCCACTTTCCCACGCAGGCGCTCTCAGGCCCCCGCCTCCTCACCCGCCCGCCGCGTGGCGACGGAGAGCCCGCAGCCCTCCCCCTCTGGCGCCGATACCCAATGGGCAGCCACAGTACTTTCGCAGGGGCGGGGCACCCCCTGGACGCCATTCTGGTTGGCCTGCGGCCCAGCGCAGCGCATGACTTCATTACGACTCGGTTACGCCGCGCTCCGATTGAGGCGTGGCGTTTGCTGGGGCAGCTGAAGGAGACTTGGGGGCACCCGAGTCGTGCCTCTTGGGCTGTTAGGAGTCGCCACTGCCGCCACTGCTTGTGCTTCATGAGGAAGATGCTCGCTGCAGTCTCCCGCGTGTTGTCTGGTGCTTCCCAGAAGCCGGTGAGACCTCCCGGGCGTGCCGGGGTGGGGCGCGAGTGGGGCCAGAGCGGGGGCCGGGCCACCCAGCGCGGGGTGGAAGGCTGTAGGGGTGCCGGGGAGCCTTTACTTTGCCTCCACGCTGTGCGTCCCGTTCCTGGCCTCAGGAGAAGCGGCGCGGACAGGGATCCCGCCAAGCTCCGTGTGGACTTCCCCCTTCCGACTCCCCCCTTCCGCCCCCGGACCCAGCTGTGCGCCGGGCGAAGTCGGTGTGCTCAAGAGGTGCCTTTTGGTTGACAGGACACGGAAAGGGGGACCTCGGCCTCCTTCGAGTCTCCAATTAACCCCAGTCATTTCACATCTTCGTTACTTAATTTCTCTTGACCGAGAGGCTTTGTAATAGCGTACACTCTGGAGACGGGGTGGCTCTGTTCAAACAGCACCCTCACCATTGACTAGCCCTGTGACCTTGAGCAAGTTTTTAAAGGTCCCCGGGATCCTGTTTCCTAAAATATTTGCTCTAGGTGGAGTTAATCTCTAAGTGGAGATAAGAGTTGTCTTTGAAATATTATCAGTTAACTCTAAAATGGAGAGATGATAGAGAGTCCCCACCTCTTGGGGTTGTATTGAGGATTCAACGAGTGGCACGTGTGGAAACGGTTCCAACTAGCACCTGGCACATAGTCGATAGCATGTGTGTTGAATAGAGTTATTTATTGAGTTCCCAGTTCGGTATACATGTCTTGAACACCTGTGCTTAGTTGGGAGGAGGGTTCACAGAGAGTTAGCCTCTTCAGAAACTTCCTCCCCTTTTCTTTCAACATCTCAGTTTTTCTTGGCAGTGAGTTCAAGATCGCTGAAGCGGAACTCAGAGGACACTGCCCTCGCCTCACCTACACAGTCTTAGGCTACAAGTAGCTAAAGCAAACAGCAACGATACTTGAGGGGTGGGGGTTAGAGTTAGGGCTATTTCATGGCCTCAGCATTTAGAGGTGCCTAACACCTAAGCTTCTAGCCTTCTGACCCCTAGGCACAGTGAGGTCGTGTTAATTGGTATAACTGCAGCCCTCTTGATTCTGGCTCTGGTAATTCCCCCCAGGACTTGATGTCTATGACGAGGCCATGTGTGGCTCATGCCTGTAATCCCAGCACTTCGGGAGGCCGAGGTGGGTGAATCACCTGAGGTCAGGAGTTCGGGATCAGCCTGGCCAACGTGATGAAACCCCCTCTCTACTAAAAATACAAAAATTAGCTTGGCGTGATGGCAGGCCCCTGTAATCCCAGCTACTCGGGAGGCTGAGGCAGAAGAATCGCTTGAACCCGGGAGGCAGAGATTGCAGTGAGCCAAGATCAGACCATTGCACTCCAGCCTGGGCAACAGGAGCAAGACTCTTTCTTTAAAAAAAAAAAAAAGTTGGCGGGGGAAGCGGGGGCGGTGGTGGGGATGTCATTCCCTTTACGGATATCTGTGAGTAGAGGGCTGTGCCGGTAGTTAGGGGCTCAGAAGCACCCTTCCCTTAGGCACCTGATGTAGGTTGTTTCTTCTGCAAGTCAGGTTTCCTGTATCAATTTGCAGGGTTCTTCCTCCTCCTCCACCTTACAGTAGGAAGAAAATTGAGTTCCAGATATGAAGTCACTTTAGAAAGTGCCTAGGTATCTTTCCACTTGGTAGTGTAAACTCTTCAGATAATTAGAAGTTTTCTGTGTCAGTGTACTTGTCATGGACTAATTAATTAGGAACCATTCCCGAAGCTTCTAAGGGTAGAACTAAGTTTTACCTTTATCTTTTTAAAGGGTGGAATAATACACTCTAACCTGTTGACTCTTTATATTTTGTAATTCTTCATACATATGGATGTCTTTTTACTTAACTATAAATAACACAGAATAGATCAAGGTTTTAATTTTCTATATTGTACGTGTAAGACATTTTGCATATAAGCCTTTGACCAAAGTCCGGACAGTAAACGATGAGCAGTGGCTCACCCAAATTAGGCAGACTTACTGAACTGCGGTCCTGCCATCTGTGTGATACTCCCTGAAGGGACGGAGAAGGGGAGGCAGCTGGTCTGATGGCTGTGACACAAGTTAATCCCCTTAACCTCCCAAGACACTGTGTGTTTTTTCCTTTTTCATTTTTTTATTCTCCCTGGTGTCTGTTTCGTTTGAGGCAGGTCTCTGTGTTACCCAGGCTAGAGTACAGTGGCATGATGACAGCTCACTGCAGCCTCAGCCTGCTAGGCTCGAGTGATCCTCCTACCTGAGCCTCCCGAGTAG
>NW_016107443.1:2010871-2012439 GCF_001604975.1 Cebus imitator
TAGTAGAGACGGGGTTTCACCATGTTGACCAGGATGGTCTCGATCTCTTGACCTCGTGATCCACCCGCCTCGGCCTCCCAAAGTGCTGGGATTACAGGCTTGAGCCACCACGCCCGGCCTTCTGGCAGTCCTAATCTTTGCAAGCACAAGATTACAGGCACGTGCTACAGCACCACCGCCCCTCTTGCTCCTCATTATGTAGCATTATCTTGCCTCATTGTTTCAACTCTGGGATTGAGAAAGAAGTTACCTTTTCCCTGTTACTGTTAGCTGGCTGGTTTGGATTCCTGCCTTCCAAAAACTGCAGTATCTGCAGGTGTATTTGGAAATTTATTTCACAATACAGTAATAATTTCTGACCTCACAAAATAATTTATTAACTGCCAAGAACAAGTCTGTTTGCTGATTGCCAGGCATAGCCATTCATTTGCTATTTCACCCTGTGTCAGCTTTACTTCTCACATACGCTTTTTCTGAGATATGTTGGTGAACTGTCTCTACCTGTAAGTTAACGGAAACACTGATTCCTAGTATTTGAACTGTTTTCCTCCAGCAGTGTCATAGTCTGTGTTTGTCGGCTTTGTCCCATGATAGTCTATTGAGGGGTGAAGAGATACGTAATTAGCTCTCTGCCTGTTGGCTTGTACACTCCAGGATACACTTGGCAGATCAGTCTTAACTTTTCTCACCAAGATCCAGTCCAGTGCTGAACTAGGTAAGGTATGAACACATCAGATGTGCTTTTTATGGAGAAATCATCTTGGTTTACATGTCAGTGTGTGAGTGTGTGGCAGAAGGGGCTAAAATAATACGATAATACTAACTGGATACATTTTGTGGTCAAACCTAAACCTGAGCCATTGCATAGAAGACTTGCTGTGAGCAGGTTTGCTCAGTTGTAAAACTGGAAAGGAATCATTTCCCGCTTCCCCCCGAAGGTTTTTACCTCCAAACACTGATAGCCACCCAAACATCAAAAGAACGTTTCTTTCCACTGGGGCTTCAAGAGGAGCCTACCCAAGATTTAGGCTGTTTAAATTGTAAATTATAAAACAGCTGGCTGAAGCCCATTATGTTTAAGTCAGAGAGGGCTAAGTATCTGTTCTTTTATCTTGTCTCCCTAATGTATTTATCTCATACTTCAACCAATTTAAAATATTTTTTTCTTGCAGATCCAATTTGATAGAAGAGTGAAGTTTGCCTGGAGTGGGGATTAAATCATAGTTTTATTTGAAGTATAATTTCAGCTTGCTTAAAATGAACAGTATCTGGTTATGACTAAGAATGGCATAAATAGGCCAGGCGCGGTGGCTCACACCTGTAATCCCAGCAGTTTGGGAGGCTGAGGCAGGTGGATCACCAGATCAGGAGTTTAGGACCCGCCTGGCCAGCACGATGAAACCCCATCACTACTAAAAATACAGAAATTAGCCGGGCATGGTGGTGAGCACGTGTAATCCCAGCTACTCGGGAGGCTGAGGCAGGAGAATCATTTGAACGCGGGAGGCAGAGGTTGCAGTGAGCCGAGATAGTGCCACTCCACTCCAGCCTGGGTGACAAAAGCACTC
>NW_016107443.1:2012549-2023788 GCF_001604975.1 Cebus imitator
AAAAAAAAAAAAAAAAAAAAGAATGGTAAAAACAAACTCAGCTCACAGATGATCTAGTCTCTTTAGCCACTAATTTCATTATATTCTCACTATAATTTCTTTGACAACAAAGGATGGGTTTGGTTTTTGCCCCTTTCTCTTTGCACTGCTCGCCTTCAGATGGCGGTATGATGGCGTTTCATTGGCCAAAGCATGGATTAATTTTGGAGGACAAGGAGGATGCAGGCACAGTACACAGAGTGGGAGAGAAGGCCATGCATATGCTGGGTCTTATTAACTTTCCTTAACTTCATCCTGGTAACCGAAGAATAGTAATTATACTTTCCAAAATTGCTGACAATTAAAAAGTACTGATTTGCTTGTATATTTTTGTCTTTCCAGGCAAGCAGAGTGCTGGTAGCATCCCGTAATTTTGCAAATGATGCTACATTTGAAATTAAGGTAAGAAGTGTTTTACTTCGTTAATAATTTTTTCACAGGTACACACTGATACAGTTTTACCTTTAGAACATTTTGATGTTCATGCTTAGCCATCATTTTCTTAACGTTCCAGGGTCAAAGGTTCAGAGAAGTTTCACAAAAACTAGAATTTATTATTAGCGGCTTGCTGCCGTTCTGTGGGGTGAAGCGGGAGAAGCTAAAAAATAAAAACAAAAGCTTATTTTAAAGTTTAGAATGTAATTCAGTGAGATATTTGAATAAGAAGAGTCTTAGTTGTTTCTTTGAAGGTTCTTCCAGCCTGTAACTCAGTTGACTTTTAGGGGCTTTCAGTGAAAATCATCTTAGAAAGATTTCCTTCTACTCAAGTCCCATCTCACTGCACAGTGAGGTTTACATATTGAAGGAACAGAGGCAATATGAAGCATTACTAATGTGCTCCTTTGCAGTTTTTCGAGTTCAATATTATTTGCAATGGAGTTAGATCTCAGAGTGGTCAACAGTGTTTGCAGTATAGTATGTGGAGGATAATAACCATCTTACTCCATTTCAGAAATGTGACCTTCACCGGCTGGAAGAAGGCCCTCCTGTCACAACAGTGCTCACCAGGGAGGATGGGCTCAAATACTACAGGATGATGCAGACTGTACGCCGAATGGAGTTAAAAGCAGATCAGCTGTATAAACAGAAAATTATTCGCGGTTTCTGTCACTTGTGTGATGGTCAGGTGAGTGGTAGGTTTGTGATAGAGCTGTTATTTGGGTATTGACGTGTGGCCTGTACTTACTGGGCTTTACCCTGCCTTATGCATCGTAAGCATTGGAGGCTGGTAATGTAATTTTCTTTCATTTATTTATTTTGTTGAGACAGTCTCTGTCTGTTGCCCAGGCTAGAGTACAGTGGTATGATCATGGCTCACTGCAGCCTCTGCCCCCTGAGCTCAAGCAGTCCTCTCACCTCAGCCTCCCAAGTAGCTGGGACCACAGGTACACGCCACCACACCCAGCTAATTTTTGTGTTTTTTTGTAGCGACGGGGTCCCACTATGTTGCCCAGGCTGGTCTCAAACTCCTGGGCTCAAACAGTCTGCCCACCTTAGCCTCCCAAGGTGCCGGTATTATAGGGGTGAGCCACTGTGCCTGGCTGAAGCCAGTATCTTAGAATAAAAAGTAGAAGTCACTATGAAGCTTAGGCTAAACAATTCATTCACACATAACATTGCCAGTTTATGTACCTGTTCTTAGAGTTTTACTATGTTAAAACTTCCTGGCACTGTGATCACCTGTACTGTATACAATTTGGGGAGAAAGGATTAGTTTGCTTGTTTTTTGTTTTGTGGGTTTAGGTCAAGGGTTATAGAATCAAATGCCTTCAAGGGCCAGCCAGGTAGCATAAATCGGTGAATAAGGCTAGGTATACATAACAAAGAATGGTGACAGGGACTCTGAACTGGGACCAGCATGCCCTACCCAGAGGAACGCCATGACTTGGTTCCAGCCAGTTGGTGCCGTGTGGAAGTCATGGGTAATGCTTCCTGTTATTCATGACTCCCTGAGAAGGCGGAAGTCTGGATTTTCATGTGACATTCCCCAATGTTTTAATTTTGACATCTGATGTAGGATTTTCTTTTAGGTCATATAGGAGAAAGGAAGTGGCATATATGTGGTCATTAATGATAGTTCTACTAGCCCAAATATTTCACTGCTGTCTAGGAAATGTTTTTCTTCAGAAACATGTATTGCATGGCCTCATGGTTTCTCCTTCCTCTAACCAGGAAGCATGCTGTGTGGGCCTGGAAGCCGGCATAAACCCTACAGACCACCTCATCACAGCCTACCGGGCTCACGGCTTCACCTTCACCCGGGGCCTTTCTGTCCGAGAAATTCTCGCAGAGCTAACAGGTTTGCTGTTGATTTACAGAAAGGGGATACGAGTGGATGAAGTTTTTAAATATCTTTCATTACAATGCTGACTATTATGAGTTAATATTTGTTAAAAGTTTTAAGTTTCTTTTTTAATTCTTCTTTGGTGCTCTGTTACTTCCATTGTGCTCTTGAGTTAAATGACCATTTTTGAAGTCCTCTGGCCCCTCAGGTAAAACTTTAAAAAAGATTAGTGCTATAAAATCACAGTAGGTTTGGTTATCATTCAAGCATGGCAACAGAAGTCTAGCAATCATAGAAAGTAAGTTGGGTTGAGGCACTCCATGGTATGTGATGTAAATTCTAGAATGTAAATTCCCCTTTTCTTTGTCCCCCTTTTTGTTTTGTTTTGGTTTCTTTTTTGAGACTGAGTCTCACTCTGTTGTTCAGGCTGGAGTGCAGTGGTGTGATCTTGGTTCACTGCAACCTCCACCTCCCTGGTTCAAGTGATTCTCGTGCCTCAGCCTCCCAAGTAGCTAGGACTACAGGTGTGTGCCACCACGCCTGGCTAATTTTTATATTTCTGGTAAAGACAGGGTTTCACCATGTTGGCCAGGCTGGTCTTGAACTCCTGATCTCAGGTGATCTATCCGCCTCGCCCTCCCAAAGTGCTAGGATTACAGGTGTGAGCCACCGTGTGCCACCTGTTTTGTTGTTTTTGAGACAGAGTCTCGCTCTGTTGCCCAGGCTGGAGTGCAGTGGCCTGCCCTTGCCTCCCAAAGTGCTAGGATTAAGGCACGAGCCAGTGCACCCAGCCCTCCTTGACTCTTTTTTATTTTTTTTTATTTTTTATTTTATTTATTTATTTTTTTTTGGAGACAGTTTTGCTCTTTCACCCAGGCTAGAATGAAGTGGTGTGATCTCAGCTCACTGCAACCTCCGCCCCTGAGTTCAAGCAATTCTCCTCCTGCAGCCTCCCAAGTAGCTGGGATTATAGGTGCCCACCACAACACCTGGCTAATTTTTGTATTTTTAGTAGAGACCAGGTTTCACCATGTTGGCCAGGCTGGTCTCAAATTCCCGACCTCAGGTGATCCACCCACTTCAGCCTCCCAAAGTGCTGGGATTATAGGCGTGCGCCCCCGTGCCCCGCCCTCCTTGACTATTTAACTATGGTTGTCCCTCCATATATCCAGGGGATTGGTTCTAGCACCTTCAAGTATACCAAAATCCTCAAATACTCAAGTCTGGAAGTCAGCCTTCCATGTCTTCGGGTTTGCATCCTGAGAATATTGTATTTTTGATCCACATGCAGCTGAAAAAGAATGTGTAAGTGTACCCATGCAGTTCAAACCCTGTTCAGGGATCGAATATATTTAGTGTACCAGTATAGGAGAGGTCCAAAGATGATTGTAACTGGCCAGAAAAGCAAGTCCAGGGTACCATCTGGACTTTTGCCAACATCTAAAGGTAATTCAGTGATTAGAGAGTAGGAAAAGCTGGAAAGGTTGAAGCACATGGAACTAGTGGAAGGACAAGGAGAAACACGTGTTTGGCTGGTGGGACAGGTCCTTAGACCACTGAATTGGCCTCTGAGTTCTAATGGTGGAGCCTCAGAGTACATACTTGGGGTGCAGTTGGGTTTGCTTCGTAGATTTGGTTTGTGTTGCACATGTGTGTGTTCTGCCATTTCCAGGACGAAAAGGAGGTTGTGCTAAAGGGAAAGGAGGATCGATGCACATGTATGCCAAGAACTTCTACGGGGGTAATGGCATCGTGGGAGCACAGGTAGTCAAGGACAAGGGTTGCGTGCTTCCTTAGATTTGGCCCTGGCCTTTGTCTTCAGAAACTTCCCCAGCCCCAGACAACTTTTCCCTGAAGTAGCACAGCCTTTTGCTGCTCAGTGACGCTTTGGTCAGTGTCACATATACGATGGTAGTCCATGAGATTCTAATGGAGCTGAAAACTTCCTATCACCTAGTGACGTTGTAGTGGCACAACATGTTACCTTTTCTACGTTTAGGTACACAAATATTTTGCCCGCAGGATTCAGTACAGTCATGCTGTGCAGGGTTGCAGCCTAGGTGTGCCGTAGGCTGTACCATCTAGGTTTGTGCAAGTACAGTAAGGTGTTCACACGACAAAATTGCCTAGTGATGCAATTCTGAGACTATATCCCTGCTGTTAAGCAATGCATGACTGTATTTTGGGGGCTTGGTTTGCCTTTAAATATCTAGTGCCTCAGAGCCCACCATCTGAGAGAGAAGTAGACTTGGATGGTGATTTGTAATGTTTCCTTTGAGGTGTTTGCTATTTTCTAAGTAAGCAGGAGCCTCTAGCAGTGGAGCCATACCTTCCCCTTCTTATTTCTATTTCAGTACATTCACTGATTTATCTTGTCAACTTCATTATGGAGTCCTTGTTCTCATCAGTTAGTGAATGATGAAGAATTAACAGCACAAAATTATATCCAGACTTTTTTTTTTTATTTTCTAACATACTGAGATTCTATTATGTGTTTTTTTTTTTTTTTTTTTTTTTTTTTTTTTTTTTTTTTTTTTTTTTTTTTAATGGAGTCTCGCTCTGTCACCAGGCTGGAGTGCAGTGGCGCGATCTTGGCTCACCGCAACTTCTGCCTCCCACGTTCAAGTGATTCTCCTGCCTCAACTTCCCAAGTAGCTGAGATTACAGGCATGCACCACCATGCCCAGCTAATTTTTGTATTTTTAGTACAAATGGGGTTTCACCATGTTGGCCAGGATGGTCTTGATCTCTTGACCTTGTGATCCACCCGCCTCGGCCTCCCAAAGTGCTGGGACCATGCCTGGCCAAGTTTTGTTTTTTAACTCTTGAATGCAGAAATGTTATTGCTTACTGGTTAAAATAGAACATAGTATTTATGTATTACTTTACTGGTTCATTGAAAATAATGGGGGTGGGATAAGCAGAGAGAGATGGGATTGGAAGGAGAGTTCGTAGCAGCAGTGTAATTTCTGTGCCAGATTCTGGCCAGGAGTTAAAATGCAGGGCATTTATATCTCCCCTCATGGATTTTTGTGGTTCCTTTCTCGGTTGTCCTTCATGTTAGGTGCCCCTGGGTGCTGGGATTGCTCTAGCTTGTAAGTATAATGGAAAAGATGAGGTCTGCCTGACTTTATATGGCGATGGTGCTGCTAATCAGGTAATTATGTCTCTTAACTTTCCAATAAAAATTTTATTTTCAAAGTGTTTAATATTCACAGTTGAGTTTCTAAAGTAGTAGTGTATTGCCTGTTAGGTGAAATAGCAATTCCTATGGCTAACTCAAATTTGGTTGATTTACGGTCAGATTAGAGATTGACCTCTTAGTGCTGTTTCACAAGAGCCTTATGGGGGTGCATTCCTGTGAAGGAGCTCGTCTTTGTTCTATATCAGCGCTTGGTAAAGGCCCTCCCCGCAACCTATTGCAAAACAATACAGACCCATTCTTTTGGATGCCAGGGCAGGCAGTGTCAAATTCAGATAATAGTGTCTGAGTCCTAACTCAGTTTCTGTGCTTCTCTTGTTACCAAGTAATCCCCAGTCTGCGACTGGCACTCTGTGAAGCCCTATCCAAGAGGCCAATTCTCAGGTGCTGGTTCACTCTGGCTATCCAGTGGGCCTGATAGATTTCTAATAAAGTATAAAACTAGGTAGCCACACGTTTTTGCATATTGATCTTTTTTCCAGTGTGTTCCTTACTGCTAGCACAGCCCCAAAGAAACAAGTGGTAGTATTTAGTTATTCACCTCCCTTAGCTACAAGAGTGTGATGCCTGCTGCTGCTCCTCCACCCCCACCCCGCTTTCCCTCACCACCCAAAGCTCGGTTTTAGAAGAGGCGGCTCTCTGTGCTTGATGAAAGCCTTCTGTGCCAGGCAGAGCAGCAGCTGTTACAGATGATGAAGCCCCTTTTCATAACTTCTTCCAGGGCCAGATATTCGAAGCTTACAACATGGCAGCTTTGTGGAAATTACCTTGTATTTTCATCTGTGAGAATAACCGCTATGGAATGGGAACATCTGTTGAGAGAGCAGCAGCCAGCACTGATTACTACAAGAGAGGGGATTTCATTCCTGGGTTGAGAGTAAGGACACCTGTGGTGGGGCTGGGGCCCAGGGTATGCCCTTGTGCAAAGCCTTACCAATTTTAGAAACATTGAAGAGTTTGATTCTCATGCATGAGCAGGCCATGTGAAAGTAAAATGGTTTGGAGCAGTTGGATTTATGCTTTGCCCCTCCCATGTTTATTCACAGGTGGATGGAATGGATATCCTGTGTGTCCGAGAGGCGACAAGGTTTGCTGCTGCCTATTGTAGATCTGGGAAGGTAAGGCTCTAAAGGCCTCTGGGCTAATGACATCTTCAGAAGTTCAAAGACTGCCTCCCATGTGTCTGTTGAAGCTGTTAGGGAGTAGCTGCTAATTGAGGTGCATGAGCTGGAAGGCGAGTAAAGAGAGCAGGGCTCCTTTCTGAGTAGCTTGGTCTTTAGCTCACCCGCTGGGAAGCCAACGTTGCTTTCGTTTGGGGGAAATCTGTTCTGGTGCTTCCTCTGCTTTGGCCTCTGTCTTCTTCATGACAGCTACTTTGCCTTTTAGTTAGGTTAATTCTGTACCTCCTCCCCAACCCCTATTAATCATGAGCCCCTTGAAGGAATAGATAGGGGGTCCGCAGTGTCCAGCATAGAATGTCATGTTTACAATAGGCATTTAATGTGTGTGTCTTAGACACATTAAATAGAATGACTGAAGCTTGTAATCTTAGTCTTGCTCAGTCCTAAGGATCTTTCCCTTCCTGTGTATGGCAGTGAGGGAGATGGGCCTGAAGAGAGGTTTCAGTTCCTTTGGCGCTAGTATAGGCTTAGTAGGTTTGGGTGTTCTCCCTAAATCAATGTTCCCCAGCCCAGAAACAAGGTTTCTGCAGTTTGTATTCAGTGCCATACCATGTATGTTTGGGCAGTGGTGCGTATCAGATGTGGCCGGAGTGATGGAAGAGACGGGGAGGTGAGGGGGGGAAATGGAGCATAAAACAAGCGCTAGTGAGGAGAACGAATCAGAGCAGGACCAAAACCACAGCTTGGGGACAGGGGGCTGAGCAGTCTATGTCAGGACTCTAAGGCTGGGAGCGCCAGGCCCTGACGGTGGATTTTGACCCCACCTTTCCCAATTCTTGAAAAGAATCTGTGGGGGCCAGCCCTGGCTGGAGATATGGTGTTGACTGCCCCAGCCACATAACCTTCACAATTCTGAGTTAGGTGTTAACTGTTTTGCCCATTTCACAGACAGGGAAATAGCCACAGAGCAGTTAAAGGTACAGAGCTACTCTACCTTGGAGCCCGGATTGGAACCCAAGCACCGGGACTCTGAGCCAGCTCCCCACTCCCCCATTTTAACTGCTGTATCAGACCAACCAAGGATCCTCAATGCTTCCCCACTCCTCAGTGTTCAGAGCCATCTCCTGGAAGTGGGCTAGTGTAGAATGAGCAGGCCACTTGGTGATACAGAGCCCAACTGGGCAGACTCCCAGCAGAGCCTCGGGGTTTGGGGAGCAGAGGTTGTTGGTACCTGCCAACTTTGTTGCACACTAGCAAGATCTGTGAAGTACAAGTGGCTGCCAGCCCCACAACACACCACGAGAAAGGAGCATGAGATGGAAATCTGCCTAGCCAATGTCAGGAGGCTCTAACACATGCTCAAAGCCTTTTTCTTTTTTGACAGGGTCTCGGGCAGTGGCACATTCACAGCTCACTGTGGCCTTAACTTTCCAGGCTCAGGTGATCCTCCCAAGTAGCTAGGACTACAGGTGCATGCCACCATGCCTGGCTAATTTTTTTTTTTTTTTTTTTTTAAGAGATGGGGTTTTGCTATGTTGTCCAGGATGGTCTCGAACTCCTGGGCTCAAGTAATCCACTTGCCTCAGCCTCCCAAAGTGCTGGGATTACAGGCATGAGCCACCATACCTGGCCTTTTTGATCCAAAACAAGCTATTGCCAGATTGCCTTATTAAAAATAAGATGAAATATGTAATCGATACATGCTAGAAATGAGAACAGATAATCAGTCAACAAATAAGAAATTTGTGACAACTCAGAAGATCTGATAAGAATACACTGGACACTTAATAAAGGGCCTGCGTTTGAGGCCGTGGATCGTCGGGCTGCTGTTCCCATCATTCCTAACTGCCTACCGGTTCTGTTTTAGGGGCCCATCCTGATGGAACTGCAGACTTACCGTTACCACGGACACAGCATGAGTGATCCTGGAGTCAGGTACACTCATGGGCAATTTGGTTTCCAGAGGTGGTGGGCTTTGAATGGTGTTACATGGCAAAAGGTACACATTTCAACATTTGCTTTTGCAGCTACATAGCAGTTCACTTCTTGTATGCAGTTAGTTTTGTTGGCATCAAGTTATCTGGAGTCTTAGTCTGAAAGCAGTGCCTCCTAAAAAGAAAGCTTTCTGAAAATTCCTAGAGTGTATAGTGTCTGAGCACAAGCAGCGATTTTAAAAAGAGCATTGGAAATTGTTACATGAAACAGGGCTGATGGTAGGGTAGTATATTTGGGGGCATTTAGCTTTTGTAGGTATTACCCCAAGTCCACAGATGGCATACTCCACCTGAAGAGGATCAGAATTTGGAGATGTTCTTCTGTCTGGCATAGAGCAAGCCTAACAGGGTGTTCAATCTGTTGAAATACATCAATCACTAGGAAGGTATGAATTTTACTTTTTGGCTTAGTAGCTGTGGCATGTAATTCTGGAATCCCAGGTGTGACACAGTTGAATAAACAAGCCTTTGTAGAGTGGCCTTCTAAGGGAAAATCATGTAGAGAGTATAGTATATGGAAAAATGTACTTTGTGTAAATCTGTTGTTGAAAGTGGTAGAATCCTTTTACTGATGTAGTGATACTTCAAATGATGTAGGCAAAAATTCTACATCATAGAATTGGAAGACTTAGTATCCAAGGTTTTGCTGTCTGTGCTTCTTTAGGGAGACTTAAGGGAGAAAGGCAAGGCACATGGATTTCTTGCTGGGTGCTCTGATGTCTCAAATTCTAATTATCAGCACAAAACTATCTCTGCTGTCCCTACCCATGTAGTATACTGGAGCCCAAATGGGTGGGACAAGAGACACTTCTTTAGACCCTTATGTCTAAATTAAAGCAGCAAGCACAAACTTGGCCCCTGTTGTCAGAATGCCAGAGAAGCCCTGTGACTTACCAGTGTATGGTTTTCTAGAAAAGACAGAAGCAGTTCTTAATAGAATGTTAAGCTGCGTTCTGGTATTTTGAAAGTGTAACTCTGCCACTGCTGTGGTGACATAGGCATTGATGTGCCCCTTTGTTTTAGAAACACACTTCTGTATCTCACCTCATTGGGACAGTCCAACCCAATATCCTGTTTCTTCATGCTGTCCTTGCTCTACTGGAGCTGTTCTTACTGATCAATTACTCTTTTTCCCTCCGCATAGTTACCGTACACGAGAAGAAATTCAGGAAGTAAGAAGTAAGAGTGACCCTATTATGCTTCTCAAGGACAGGATGGTGAACAGCAATCTTGCCAGTGTGGAAGAATTAAAGGTACAGTCATTCATTCGTGGTGGTTTGAAGGTTGGCTTTTTTTGTGTCCCCCGCCCCCCCCCAAAAAAAGTTACCATCCTTGGGTGGGCACAGACCGAGTTTGTGTGGGTTTCTCTAAGCCTAGAAAGTGATGTGCTGGGGCATAATGGATTCCAAAGTCCCTCGGGGTAGGGTTTCCTTTTAGTTTCCTCTCCTCCAATTCTATTACTCTTTAGATTTTGGTGGACTGTGGACCACCTGAGTACATGCTATCACTAATCACAGTGGCCAAGCCCCCCCAGTAGCATAGTTCTTTTTTCCTAAGAGTATACTTTGGATTTTTCATTCATAAAAAAAGATACACCCTAGAAATCTGTATTCCAGAATCTTTTAAGTTAGCAACTGTTAGTGCTTGTAGTTAGAAGAGTTACACCAGCAACAGGTCCTCAGTAGAACTCTGGTTGGTACCTAAGCTGCTGTTCATTCAAAAACCTTTCACACTTCTTAGGAAATTGATGTGGAAGTGAGGAAGGAAATTGAGGATGCTGCCCAGTTTGCCACAGCCGATCCTGAGCCGCCTTTGGAGGAGCTGGGCTACCACATCTACTCCAGTGACCCACCTTTCGAAGTTCGTGGTGCCAATCAGTGGATCAAGTTTAAGTCAGTCAGTTAAGGGGAGTAGAAGGTGAGCCTCTATACCTTCAGGGGCTGCTAGACAGTGTTCAGTGTTCTCAACTTGGTTAAGGAGGAAGAAAACCCAGTCAATGAAATGCTTGTAAACCTCCACTTAGTCTAAGTGTGTAGATTGAGCAGGTAGTAATTGCATGCAGTTTGTACATTGTTGCATTAAAAGATGTTATTGAGTGCTTAGTGTGAATATTATAAAAGATTATTTTTGACTTAGAGTATTTGCACAAAGTATACAACTATTTTAATTATGAAAAGGAAGAACAATTCCTAGTATGCCCATGTCTCGCCACCTTTTTGAGAGACCATTACGTGGGCCCCTCATAGGCAGACTTGTGGTAACAGCCCACACCTCCAGCCATAGCACCCACCCCACCGTGTACAGCGGCCTGTTCACGCTGACCATCACTTCTCTTTAAGACACAATATTTATTATAATCAGGCAGCAGGACAGGTCCATTTCAAAATGAGATTTCATGATCAAAGGCCACATAGTTTTCTCCACTTATACATTCAGTATAAATATGAAGCTATTTTCTGTTCATATCAAACATCATTAAATACAAGGCACATTCGTATCAATGTTGTGTTTCTCAAATTTAAGTACCGTAACAGTTCTGAAGCAAGTCCCAGCTTCCATGTTAAACGCCCCTTGTTTCACCATTCCAGCAAGTGCTAAA
>NW_016107443.1:2023808-2032623 GCF_001604975.1 Cebus imitator
TTTAGACAGGGTCTCCCTCTGTTGCCCAGGCTGGAGTGCAGTGGTGTGATCAAGGCCCACTGCAGCCTCCACCTCCTGGGCTCAAGTGATCCTCCCACCTCAGCCTCCCAAGCAGCTGGGACCACAGGTGAATTTCCTAATATTCTGGGAGGTCAAAACCAGGGCTCACTGTTCTCACAATATACACAGTTCTATGTTTATAAATAATAGGTTTCAAAAGAAACTCAGTATGGACAGTATTTAAAACTTTAAGTCCTTGAACAATGGCATTTTTAAAATATGTAAACACAGCAGACTGCATCTATACACTAACAAACAGAAGCTTTAACAAAACATGTAGCGTGGTGGCACACTCTGCCCCCAGCTTAGCTGATAGGTATCAAGGCTCGTCTCTGGTTTCGGAGGCCTCCTGAGCCCTTCTGTACTGGGAGACCGCGCTCCAGAGTCTGCAGAGGAGACCACCCCTAGGAGACAAACAGCTGTCTTCAGAGTCAGAGCTTCAAGCCGACAGTGCTTAGAAACGCAGCCCTAACTGAACTTAAAAACATTCTCTTCACATATGGAGGTGACACTCATGTCCCAGCAGTGTTAGGACATGGCCTTAGAGGTACGTACCTGCAGAGAGCCGGCTATTTCAAATGACACAGGAACAAGAAGGCAGGCTGCAGTTTACAGAAGGGGAGGGGTCCAGCGTGTGGGCCCTCAAGCCGTGTGCCTCCCCCACTCCCAGCCAGGCATTAATGGCAGGAGACTGACTGGCCAGCTCCTCTGGCACCTGCCTACTTCTGACTTCTCCTGCCTGGCTTTCAGTTTGTGCCATGTGTTGGCTTTTTCCCAGCTCGAATCTAGCAGAACTCCAGAGTTTGGAGGGAGGCCCAGCCCTTTGTTTTCTGCTCGTTAAGCATATTCACACATAAAAAGGCGTGTTCTCTTATACAAACTGTTTTGAGGCTCTTACCGTAGTCGAAGGTATCTTAGATCTTCCTTAGTGATCTCATTAAGAATATCAGACAGTGTATAACCCTCTTCAATAATCTGAAATAAAGATCAGATCCATAAGAGCGAAGCAGCTGTGTAACAATGCCGTAAGAATTTCTTTGTTGTGTTTACCTTTTCGATTGTCTTTGCATCAGCTCCTTGCAGCTGCAACCAGTCTATAAGCTCTTTATCTGTTCTCTGCCCATGGAGGGCTGCTGGGTTCTCTGTAATAACTGTAACAATTGGCAGTTTGTGACATATTAGTCTAACCATAAAAGTCTTCCAAAGTAACCAGCTGGATGAATAAATGATTCCAGAATGTAAATGTGATGTGAAAAAGATGAATTAACCTTGTGTCACTCAGCTACTCCAATTCATATTATACAATTCCTAATTCTAAGATTCACTTTCTAGAGAGAAGCCGCCTCATCTAGGATGCCTTTAGTTAATTTGGGATTTGACTTGTTAGGTCTACCACTTTAAGTGTTTATCCCCACATCTTTCAAATGCCTTTCCTTAGGAACCACATCCCCAACTGCGCTGGAAATAGGTTTTAGTGTTGAGGTTTTACCTCAGCTTATCTGGTCCACATTCTAAGAGGTAGCTCTGGAGCTCATTTCTAAGTGGCCCAAAATGAATGTCAGCTGACAGAGGCATATTTATGTACTTACGCAGTAAAGCACCCTTTTTAGGTGTCCACTGTGCTGTGAAGGCGGCAGCACAGATAGAGAAATGACCATGACTCCCAAAAGCCCTTGTGTGCCCTTTACAATCAGTCCCTTCTCCCTCTTCTGATCCTGTCCCTGTAGTTTTGCCTTTTCTGGAGGAAAAGATATCATGATATGTGGCCTTTTGAATCTTTTTTTTTTTTTTTTTCCTTTTTTGAGACGGTCTCACTGTCATGTAGGCTGGAGTGCAGTGGCATAGACCTCGGCTCTGCAGCCTCGACCATCTGGGTTCAGGTGATCCTCCCACCTCAGCCTCCTGAGTAGCTAGGACTACCAGGTTCACAAACACCAAGCCTACTGTTTTTTTTCTATTTTTTGTAGGGACGGGGTTTTGCCCTGTTGCCTTGGCTGGTTTTGAACTCCTGGGCTCAAGTGATCTGCTAGCCTTCGCCTCCCAGAGTGCTGAGATTACAGGCCCACCACACTGGCTGTGAATCTAGCTCTTTCACTTAGCATACTGCATTTATAATGCAGCCATGTTGCTGAATGTATCAGCAGTCCCTTTTTATTATCAAGTAGTCTAAAATCTACTGGAGTCCTGGTATAACAGAAGATAACCTCAACTGTTTCTTCAAAGCAAAGCTAACTAGAATATCAGCAAGTGGAAAATTACTCACAATTAGATTTTAATTTTAACCGAAGGTGATACAATTCTTGAGTTTTCTGTTCTAGAGTTTGCCGCAGAAGATTCTGGTACTCTCTCTCTCTTTGAACTAGGTGTTCCAAAAGTCTGGTTTAAAAAAAAAAAAAGCCATTATCCAGAGAGCATTCAACACCATTCAATTTAACTCAGGCATCTGCTGTGCATACATTAGACGCTGAAAAAGTGCAAAATGGGCCAAGTCTAAGAGTCAGCCTCGAGAGGGAAACGTGTTTCTGCAGGTTCTGTGAGTCAGACTCCAGTCTGCAGAGGGGAGCATCGTGTTTTTCTCCCCTTGACAACAAAGGCCAGTGCTCACAGTTTGGGTTTATTTTTGCAGTGGACTCAATGTGTCCTCCTCACTCGCCCTAAGTTCATCTGCTGAGATCCTAACCCCCAAGGTATGGGATGAGGAGGTGCAGGTTTGAGAGGTGAGAGGAGTACCCTTGTGAAAGGAGACCCCAGACACTCCCTCATCCCGTCCACCACGTGAGGACACAGAGCGAGAAAATGGCCATCTGGGAACGGGGAGCCAGGCCCTCACTGGCCACAGAATCTGCCGGTGCCCCGATCTTGGACTTCGAGTCTCCAGAACTGTGAGAAACACATTTCTGTTGTTTACAAGCTGCCTGGTCTCTGGTATTTTGTTGCAGCAGTCTGAACGCACTCAGGCAGTTTTGTCTCAAAATATACCATGAACCAAAAGATACTGATGATGATCAGTAGAACTCAGCCAGAAGAATGACATTATTATTCAAACCTAAGTTAGATAAGGCAGCCGAAACTAGAATAGAATGGCAAGGTTCTTTCCTCCTCACATGGGGACTAAACCAAGGCCACAGAAGCTCCTCTTTTTTTTGGTTTTTGTTTGTTTGAGACGGAGTCTTCCTGGGTGGCCCAGGCTGGAGTGCAGTGGCACCACCTCAGCTCACTGGCTCCACCTCCTGGGCTCAAGCGATTCTTCTGCCTCAGCCTCCCAAGGAGCTGGGACTATAGGCACGTTCCACCACCACAACCAGCTAATTTTGTATTTATAGTAGAGACGAGGTTTCATCATGTTGGCCAGGCTGGTCTCAAACTCCTGACCTCAGGTGATCCACCTGTCTCAGCCTCCCAAAGTGCTGGGATTACAGGCATGAGCCACTGCACCGGGTCTTTTTGGTTTTTGTTTTAAGATTGAGTCTTGCTGCAGCTCTTGGCTTACTTCAACCTCCGCCTCCTGGGTTCAAGTGATTTTCCTGCCTTAGGCTCCTGAGTAGCTAGGACTAGAGGTGCCTGCCACCACAGCAGGCAAATTTTTTTGTTTTTTTAGTAGAGATGGGGTTTCACCATGTTAGGCTTGTCTTGAATTCCTGACCTCAAGTGATCCACCTGCCTTGGCCTCTCCAAGTGCTGGGGTTACAGGCATGAGCCACCACACCCAGCAGCCCCTAGCTTCTCATATAACAGCTGGGGCAGGACAGGGACAGTGAGAGAGAGGACAAAGGCTCCTGCCAACATCCACCAAGCACTTCCTACCCAGAATCCAGGACTGTGCCAAACACTGCATGAATTCAATCACTGACGCCTTACGGCACTTTTAGGAAGCACCAGTTGTTCTAAACCCCCATTTTGAGGCCGAGATAACTGAGGCAGAGCAGTTAAGTAACACCCAGAGTACACAGGCTAGGCTCTTGCCATAGGACCCCCTCCTGACACCCAGTCTTGCTCATGGCTCTCCGGGATGTTAGGCACAGTTGTGCCTCAAACTTCCGAGTCCCCGCATGCCAGCTTGGGGACAGCATGCCTTGGGGGAGAGGGCTGGCACACTGGAGCCATGTCTAGCTTTTCTTGGGGCTTAGACAACAGTGCCCCCAAATGGCCTCAGCAGCAGCAGGTTTCCCCTGACCACCTCCTGCCTCCCTGTCTCAGTCCCATTCTCCCCTAGGCGCCATAAAAACTAGACTCCCTCTTCCCCAAAGTGGGGCATAGAAACCAGAACTTCTTCCCAAGGCCAGCCAAAACCCCTAAAAATATGACTCTAACTTTCCCTCTGCCTTTCTGTGTAAAAATTGGTCACAAATTCTTCAGGTCAGGCGTGGTGGCTCATGCCTATAATCCCAACACTTTGGGAGGTCGAGGCAGGTGGATCACCTGAGGTCAGGAGTTTGGGACCACCCTGGCCAACATGGCGAAACTCCTACTCCACTAAAAATAAAAATTTAGCCAGGCATGGTGGTGCTTGCCTGTAATCCTAGCTACTGGGGAGGCTGAGGCAGGAGAATCGCCCAAACCCAGGAGTCGGATGTTGCAGTGAGCTGACATCGCACCACTGTTCCAGCCTGGGCGACAGAGCCAGCCTCCATTCCAAAAAAATAAAAAAAAAGTTCTTCAACCTACTTTGTTTGACTATAGGTCATAAGATCCCCATTCCAGAGGGTCCTGCCCCACATCCAGGAGAAAGGAATGCTGCTCAGAGAGGCCGAGAAGGATCTAGACAGACAGGCCTTGCTGGGCTTCCCCACTCAGTCTATCAGCCTTCGATCAGGCCCGTTTTATCCCTGTTTCTCCACAGCTCTCCATACTTTGTTAAGCCTAAGCATAAAAATGGACAATTTCCCCTGGATCTTTCGGTCTTCATGCTGAACGTTCCCGTGTATACATGTTAAATACATTTGCATGCCTTTTCTCTAATCAGCCTTGTGCAGGCGGTTTTCAGCAAACCTCCAGGGGCCAACGGCCTTGGCTCTCACACTTTTGTTGTTTACTCACATACCTGATACACAGAATTTGTTTCTTAACTGTGTGTTCCTTTAATATGATCCATGCTGGTGAACTTGGGAATATAGAACTAAGCTTTACTGAACTTACTGAAACTCCATCTCTACTAAAACTAGAAAATGTAGCTGGGCGTGGTGGCAGGCGCCTGTGGTCCCAGGTACTCAGGAGGCTGAGGCAGGAGAATCCCTTGTACCTGGGAGGTGGGAGTTGCAGTGAACCAAGATCGTGCCACTGCACTCCAGCCTGGCAACAGAGGAAAAACTCCATCTCAAAAAAAAAAAAAAGAAGAAGAAGAAGAAATTACTGAATGACTGATGACTGAAGGTAATTACTGAGGTTGCTATGAGAAGTCACTGCATGGCAGTGATGCGAACACAGGAACTCATGGGTTATTTGGTGGCAAAGTGGGGTGGGGAGAGAACACTTCCACCCTAGCGCAACAGTGAAGAGGAGACACTGGCGCTCAGCAAACTGAAGTCCTCTCCCAGCCCTCCCCTGCCTGCCTTCATTTTGGTCTCTGTAGGAGTCCTCCTTCTGCGTTAGTGAAGGAGACAGCTCAAGCTCTTGCCTGTATCCAGCAGGAAAGGCTCTCAGTACTGTCATTCATCAGGACAGACATATCATTCTGTCCAAGAGGTGCCATCTTCCTTCAGCTCTGCTCAACTGCCCCAGAGCCAAGGCACTTCATAACACAGTGATATGGTTTGGGTGTCCCCACCCAAATCTCATCTTGAATTGTAGTCCCCATAATACCCTTATGTTGTGGGAGGGACCCAGTGGGAGATAAATGAAACATGAGGGTGGTTCCCCCACAGTGCTCTCATGGTGGTGAATAAGTCTCAAGAGATCTGATGGTTTTATAAAGGGAAGCCTCTTTCGCCTGGCTCTCATTCTCTCATCTGCTGCCCTGTAAGACGTGCCTTTCACCGTGATTGTGATGCCTCCCCAGCCATGAGGAACTGTAAGTCCATTAAACCTCTTTTTCTTATAAATTCCCCAGTTTCACATTTGTCTTTATCAGCAGCATGAAAACAGACTAATACACACAAGGATAGGTACCCTATGCAGGAATGTGCAGTTCACATCAACGCCATTCACAGACTCGCCACTGTCTAACCAGTGAGACTGGAAAATAACACGATGGCTATCAACAGTGGAGAGGAATAACCTTCAAACCCACATATAATCAATTTATGACTTTGGTGATGATAAATCTTATTGGGCGACCCAGCAACCCCATTACTGGATTTATACCCAAAGGAATATAAATTGTTCTATTATAAAGATACATGCACATGTATGTTCATGCATGTATCTTTATAATAGAGTGATTTATATTTATATCACACTATTCACAATAGTGAAAACATGGAACCATCCTAAAAGTCCATCAATGATAGACTAGGTAAAGAAAATGTGGTACATGCACACCATGAAATACTATGTAGCCATAAAAAAGGAACAAGATCATGTCCTTTGCAGGGACATGGTTGAGCTGGAGGCCATTATCCTTAGCAAACTAACACAGGAACAGAAAACCAAACACCACATGTTCTCACTTAGGGGGAGCTAAATGATGAGAACTCATGGACACACAGAGGGGATCAGTACACACTGGGGCCTATCAGAGGGTGGGAGGAGGGAGAGGATCAGGAAAAATAACTAATGGGTACTGAACTTAATAACTGGGTGATGAAACAGTCTGTACAACAAACCCCCATGACACACGTTTACCTGTTTACCAAATCTGCACTTGTACCCCTGAACTGAAAAGTTAAAAATTTACAGGGAAAAAATATTAAAGAAATACTAGGTATTATTACCAACTTTAATATCTGTTATATTTTTAAAAGTTTCAAAATGTTGCCACCTCTACCATTTAACTAAAACTCTGGGTCTTTTAAAAAAGAAATGATTAGATGATCTGTCTAAGATTGAACTTGAGCGATCCCTGACAGCATAAACAACTTTTCATCCAAAATATGTAGCTGGCCCCTTGTCTGCCAGTGAAACAGTCATCAGCATTACTCGCCCATGATCACACAGCAACGAAGTGTCATTTGGACTGAGTACCGACTTGTTTGCTTTAACTATGGATTACTTTAAAAAACCCAATCATGTTGCTGATTATGTGATTCCCAAGAGCAAACGGGAATAATTTTACTCATTTCACAAATTATTGATTGATTGATTGATTGGCAGAGTTTCACTCTTGTTGCCCAGGCTGGAGTGCAATGGCGCGACCTCGGCCCACTTTAACCTCCGCCTCCTGGGTTCAAGCAGTTCTACTGCCTCAGGCTCCCAAGTAGCTGAGATTACAGGTGTGTCCCACCATGCCTGGCTAATTTTGTAGTTTAAATAGAGAGGGGGTTTCACCATGTTGGTCAGACTGGTCTCAAATTCCTGACCTTAAGTGATCCACTCATGTTGGCCTCTCAAAGTGCTGGGATTACAGGTGTGAGCCACCACACCCGGCCACTTCACAAATATTTATTAAGCACCCACTATGCCCGGAAGTGAACAAAACAGACCAGTGCACTAGAGGAATATGATGGTGATGCCAGAGTTCCCTGGTTAGAGTAGTCCTCTAATGCCCGTCTAGGGATTGTGACAAACCACATGGAAGAGATGACAACAGGACGAGCTTCCTTGGGGTTGAGGTTATGGGATGTGCATCCACTGACGAAGTGCTACCCAACCCCCAAAGCCCACTACTTCTGCACCTGTGAGACCACATAACATGCCAGGGGCCCTGTCTTGGTGAAAAGAGACAGAGAATTCAGAGATGCTGCTGCCTTTAGTATGGGTAATTTCTGTGTGGCCTGGGGCAAGGTACTACACCTCTCTGATTCTGATTTAAAAAAAAAAAAAAAAAAAAGGTATTCCTCTAGTCCCTCAATTGAGGCTGAGAATGCGCCCTTACCCAGTTCACAGATGATGAAGCTGCATTTTCCTAAGAGCTGGGTGACACACTCAACAACCAAACCGATTAATCAGCATCTTGGTGGCTCAAGCCACTGTCCCAGCCCCTGCTCCCAGTGGAGGGCCCGGAAGCTCCTCACCTGTTGGTCTCCTGCCTGAGCTCACCCAGCTGGAGGCTCAGGTGCTGCTGGTGAGGCTGGGGCTCCTGGCCAGGTCCGGCCACTGGGGGATAGCCCTCTTCTGCTTCATCTGTGTCCTTATCTACCCCTTCGGCCTCAGAGGCAAGCTCAAAGTGGGCTCGGAGCTCTGCGAATCATACAAGACGTGACCATGGTGAGCAAACCAGCATGTCTACACGGTCAACAGGGACTAGGGTCGCAAACGCCCTTGGACAGCAAACCAGGCTGTTAGGAAGCTGGCCTGGCCTGTGCCATGCTCCATCAGGGGACTACTGACTTTACAAACAGAGGAGACCATTCCATTTCGTTTTCTGCAGCGTATAAGCTGATCACGCTTTCCAGAGGAAGAAACAGAGGCTTACGGATGTGAAGTTGGCCAAGGCCAGTATTCAAAAGGTATAACCAGGCCTGGTGCAGTGGCTCACACCTGTAATCCCAGCACTTTGGGAGGCCGAGGTGGGTGGGTCACTTGAGGTCAGGAGTTCAAGACCAGCCTGGCCAACATGGTGAAACCTCATCTCTACTAAAAAACAGATACAAAAATTAGCCAGGCATGATAGTGTGTGCCCCTGTAATCCCAGCTACTCAGGAGGCTGATGCATGAGAAT
>NW_016107443.1:2032679-2040885 GCF_001604975.1 Cebus imitator
AAAAAAAAAAAAAAAAAAGGTACAACCAGGCCACCCAAGCCTGTGCCATGTTACTACAGAAGGTGTCTGCTTGGAGTGGGAGAGGAAGTAAGCACTGAGGTTTCCCAAGCCTCTCCTGCAGCGGAGCCTGGGCTACACAGTGCACTCAGGAGGGCGGGCCTGAGCCGGTCAGCAAGGGGCTGAAGGAAAGGGAGAAACAGTGATGGCAACAGAATGGGCTATAAAGCCTCCCTTAGCAGGAAGAAGTAGCCAGAGAAAGAGAATCAACTTTGGTAACATTTCAAAAAGGAAATATACAAAAACCAAAGTTTTTTTTTTTTTTTTTTTAGACAGAGTCTTACTCTTGTCACCCAGGCTGTGCAGTGACATGATCTCAGCTCACTGCAACCTCTGCCTCCTGGGTTCAAGTGATTCTCACGCATCAGCCTCCTGAGTAGCTGAGACTGCAGGGGAGGCATTCCTGAGGGCACGCTGAGGTGGATACCAGGGGACTGGAGGATTGTTCCCCTCCGGCCCCATGCTCCCTTTTTATTTAACTTATTCATTCGTTCATTCATTTATCATGCTCCCTTTTTATTTTATTTTTATTTATTTAATTGAGATGGAGTCTCACTCTGTTGCCCAGGCTAGAGTGCAGTGGCACGGTCTTGGCTCACTGCAACCTCCACCACCTGGGTTCAAGCAATTCTCCCCACTCAGCCTCTCTAGTAGCTGGGACTACAGCTACAGGCGTGTGCCACCGTACCCAGCTAAATTTTTGGCATTTTTAGTGGAGATGGGGTTTCACCATTTTGGCCAGGCTGGTCTTGAACTCCTGACCTCAGGTGATCCACCTGCCTCAGCCTCCCAAAATGTTGGGATTACAGGCATGAGCTACTGCACCCAGCGCCATGCTCCCTTTTGAGATCATGAGTTTAGTTTATGTGCAGTCACCTTCATTATGCTTCGGGGACACATAAATAAAGCAACATGAGATACTTTCAGAATCACAGAATCGGCCCCGAAGGGGTCTATGACAGCATGCATTTAATTGCAAGGAAGTAGATAACCAAGATGGAAAAGAGAAAAGCAACAATTGTTACATGAAGAGGATGTCTTACCTTTTCATGGCCTAAAGCTGCCCTGAACCACAAAGGGGGCGCTCACCTGGGATGAGAATGGTAACTGCAGCCTGCACCGCTCGGCGGATGATGTTGTCCATTGCAAACATCCAGTGGGGCCTAATTAAGTGGTTCCTCAAGATTTTATTTACCTAAAAAAAAAATCACAAAAATCCAGATTTCCAGTGCATCGCACGGAGAATCATGGCAACCTATGCTCATCCTCCTGGGGGCCGAATGCAGTCGGCCTGCTCACACAGATGCCATTTCCTGGACTTCATCATTTAGGAGGAGCTGCTGAAGCTCGGGATTCAGGTGTACACAGTTAAGAGATGGGGGCTATGGGAGGAGACGATAACTGAATTCCATGATCTGGTGTGTTCCCTAGGGCCGGATGGAGCACTTACGGCATCCTGAAATCCGAACAGCACCAGGTGAATCTGACTGATGGACGAGCTGTCAAAGTCCAGGTCCACCTTGAGCTTTGATATCGTGGTCGCCATCACCCGGTGCTCCGGGGAGCGGATGAAGTCCCTCAGGATGCCAATGATTTGCTTGATGTGGCCAACTGAGAGATGCAGCTCTTCGGAACTCTGACCACACACACAAATCATTTCCATTGAGTCAGCCGGAGAGAGAGAGCAAGAACTCAGAACATACTGTAGGAAACGAGATAGTCCATCTGCTAAGGAGCTTGTGGAAGGCCCGGGTGAGAAGGGGTCTCTGTCTATTCCAGAAATTCCCTCCATAACCTTCCTGTCAGGGTTCTGGCCCCTTCTTCCTGGTGGGAACACAGCTAAGCCCTTTGGTGAATGGCTTCCTGTTTAACCCCTTTTAAGAGCCCCCATCAAGGACACAGACATAGTTCAGAGCAGAGCAGCGGCCTCTTCCTAAAAGGCCCTTTTCCATCCAAAATAAGGGAGGGGGTCTGGTCGTGGTGGCCCACACCTGTAATCCCAGCACTTTGTGAGGTCTAGACAGGTGGATCAGCTGAGGTCAGGAGTTAGAGACCAGCCTGGCCAACATGGTGAAATCCCGTCTGTACAAAAAATACAAAAATTAGCTGGCGTGGTGGCGGGCACCTTGTAATCCCAGCTACTCAGAGGGCTGAGGCAGGAGAATCACTTGAACCTGGGAGGAGGTGGAGGTTGCAGTGAGCCAAGGTCACACCACTGCACTCCAGCCTGGGGGACAGAGTGAGACTGTCTCAAAAATAATAATAAGAAGATAAAGGGTTGGGCACAGTGGCTCACACCTGTAATCTCAGCACTTTGGGAGGCTGAGGTGGTCAGATCACGAGGTCAGGAGTTAGAGACCAGCCTGGCCAACATGGTGAAACCCCATCTCTACTAAAAATACAAAAAAAATAGCCAGGCGTGGTAGTACATGCCTATCATCCCAGCTACTCGGGAGGCTAAGGCAGGAGAATTGCTTGAACCCAGGAGGTGGAGGTTGCAGTGAGCCGAGATCATGCCACTGCACTGCAGCCTGGGCAACAGAGCGAGACTCTGTCTTGGGGAAAAAAAAGATAAACTGAAAGAAGGGAGGGGGACCGGTTTGCCAGTCCTGTGCCCTAGTTCAAACTCACTTGTTTTCAGCCATAACCACTTTCCCTAAGGTGGCTGGCTGTTCTCCCAGCTTCTGAGGGCAGCGCTAACATGTCCCACAGATGGGGATTAACTCCAGGACTCAAAACCCCATCAGGAGAGAGGCCAGAGAAGGTGCTTCGGGCTTTCTGCTGCCATCTGGCTGGTGTTCCACCAGGGGGCAGCACCGCCCCACCAACGCCTGGAATCACCGCAGTGTCTGCAAATTCATGTTTCGGCAGAGCTTTTTTTCTTTGTATTTTCTTTTGTTTTGTTGGGGAAGGGAAGGACGTTGGGGAGACATTCACGGTGATCGCTGTAACTATGCAGATGTTCCAGGGCGGCAGGAGCCACGTTCCCTGTCTGGACCTGTCTGGGACTGGGACCTGGGCAGAGGGAGCGGGAGGAACCAGTGGCCTCCCTCTGGCAGGTACCTGGGCCACGCACTCCTGCAGGTTGGAAGCCACCTGGTTCTGCTCCTCCCAGAGGATTTTGTACAGGATGGCGCGGCGCTCACTGTCCTTGCGTAGCAGGAAGAGGCCCTGGTCCCTGTCCTCTGGGGATGAGGCCAAGCCCCGGTCTTCCAAGGCTGAGCTCTCATCTGGAACACTGTGGACAAACACATGTGACAATTGCTGTGCATTCCAGAGCGCTGTCCCTGGGAGTATATCATGTTAGGATGCCCTGGAGGAGGGGCTGAGAGGTAACTGCGACGCGCTCTCTGTGCTCAAGAAGATGAAATTGCCAGAAGGACATGGACACGGAGTGCTAGGTCAACCCCCACAGCACTGGCCTTGACGGGGGAGAGCAGAGGGAGGGGGAGGCAGGGTAAAGGAACCTCCCAGGAGAGGGGGAGGAGGTAGGGGGCTAGCGCAGGAGGAGAGGTGAGGGAAGGTAAGAGGGACAGGGGAAGGAGGAAGACAGGCAGAAAAAGGAGGATGGGAGGAGGAGGGGGCTGGAAGATGAAGGGACAGAGGGTCGAGGGGAGGTGAGGGGGAGAGGTGAGGGGAGAGAGAAGGGGAAGTGCTGAGGGAGAGGGGAGAGAGAAGGGGAGAAGGGAGAGAAGGGAGGAGGAGAAGTGGGGGAGGGTACGCATGTGGAATGAAAGGACAGGGAGGGCCAGGAAGGGACAGCAGGTGAACAGAGTGCCCTCCCTGCTGGGATGGGGCCACCAGGCCACCCTACTGCCCTGCAAAAGGGAAGCAAAACCTCTCAGTGGCCATCTGGCCAGGATCAGGGGGGTGCCCCATGGCAGAAGACTGCCAGCACCTTCTCGGGGGCCCGCAGCAGAGGGATAGGACGTGGGCATACCTGAGAAGGTGACCAAGGTGAGGCCTGGGCGCCCGGGTCCTCTCAAAGAGCGCATCGGGATGGGCCTCGGAGTCCGGGGAGACGGAGCCATGCTCGCTGCTGCTGGTGGCCATGGGCTCCCCCTGTGTGGGCAGGGCCAGAATGACACCCCGCGGACCCTCTGTAGGGGACAGCCAGACACAGAACGGGGAGGCTCAGAGAGGGGCAGGGTGAGGCTGAGCCCCGGGAGCCCCTCAAGCCCAGGTGAACCACGCAGGCTCCCAGGATCCTGGGGAAATGAGGGTCGGGTGGGGACAGGCCCCAGGTGCTGCATTTCTACTCAGGTGTCTGCAGTCGGGGGTGGAGAGGATGGGGGGGTGGAGAAACAAAAGAGCTAATAAATAAACCTCTTGCAAGCCCAATTAAGGAAGCGGCAGGGGGTGGGTGGGGGTGGGGGGGTGGAGGGGGGGGGAGGTGGGGTCCCTCATGGAGCAAGCTGCTGGGCCGCTCTGTGGCAACTTCTGACCCTGATCCGTACCAGGGAAAAGAGGACAAACAGCCTCTTTCTCAGGGGCCACTCTACGTCACTGCCACTTAGAACTGACTGCCCCAGAAGGTGTTACTGGGCTTTGATGGCCTGCAGGACAGCCACCCCAGGCAAACCATCCTTTCATCAAGGTCAGGGCTGGCACAGGATGACAGGCCAGGCTGCAAAAGCGAAGGCCCAGGCTCTGCACATGGGGAAGACCCGAAACCCCAGCTCTTCCCTCTCCTCTCCTCCCAATCCGGAGGAGCCGCTTCCAGCAGAGGGCAGTCCAGCCGCCAAGACTCCCTGGGCCTCGGCCAGGAGATCCTCGTGCACTGATAGGTCGGACTGTGACAACCTTCAAGCCTACTGCACAGTCCCCATCACTCTTCACAAAAACAGGCATGACGTGGGCGGCCCAGCACTCTGGACAGCCAGAACTCTCCCTCCTGAGCAGCAGAGAAGCCCGGGTCCCAGCGTTCACCCGGCTTGTCCAGGGAGGCCTCACCTGAGGGCTTGAAGGCAATTCGGTTTTTCTTGCCCTTGTTCACCTGTCTTAAGAACCCCTCTCTGAGTAGCTCAGCAGTGGTGGCACGTTTGTGGGGGTCAGGCTCGAAACAGGATAAAATGAAGGCTCGGGCTTCAGCTGAAAGGGCTTCTGGAATCTCAGGGTGGATCTTAAACATGCCCACCTGCATTGAAGGGAGAGGTGACCGGCGTGCCAGTGAGGCCTCTTGTGAACTCAGGGAACCACGGCTCAGTCCAAAGCTCCTGCACACCTGGCATCCCCGGAGGGGCATGACCCACACCCCTTTGCGATGTCGCGTTCCTGCTCCTCCCACCCTGAGGTGGATTCCATTTCCCCCTCCCGGGCATCTTGTGACTTGACTTTGACCAACAGATTGTGGCAGAAGTGAGACGGTGAGAGTTTCAGAGCCTGGGCCTCTAGAGGTCTTACAGCCCCGCTAGTCCCCCTTACAGCCCCGAGACCACCATGCAGAGAGGAAGCCCAGGAGACACCACCCGTGGAGAGGATGCCCAGCTGTCTCAGCTGGAATCCAGCCCTCAGGTCACCCTGTTCTGGCCAAACCACCACTGGCTACAACCATGTGAGTCAGCCCAGGCGACACCCACAGAAGAGCCAACAGTCAGCTCGCAGAAGTGTGAGAAAAACTCATCATTTTGACTGGACACAGTGGCTCACGCCTGTAATCCCAGCACATTAGGAGGCCGAGGCGGGCGGATCACGAGGTCAAGAGATTGAGACCATCCTGGTCAACATGGTGAAACCCTGTCTCTATTAAAAATACAAAAAATTAGCCAGGCATGGTGGTATGCGCCCGTAGTCCCAGCTACTTGGGAGGCTGAGACAGGAGAATCGCTTGAACCTGGGAGGCGCAGGTTGCAGGGAGCTGAGACCATGCCACTGCACTCCAGCCTGGGCAACAGAACGAGACTCTGTATCAAAAACAAAACAAAACAAAAACAAAAAAAAACCTCATTGTTTTAAGCTTCTGAGGTTTCAGGATGGTTTGGTACATAGCAAAAGAGAACTGAGACAGGACTTGGGCCACAGCCTGGGGCGGGATGTCCTCTAAGGATACTCAAAGGCATCTGTTACCTGTTCCCTGACGCACAAGGTCCCCAAGAGATGCCTTTAACACCTCTCACTCCCTCTGCATCCACAGCCCAGATTCCCAGCCTCCAGCTCAAAACCACATGCAGACAAAGCCTTGAGGCTGCCAACGTAACTAATGGCTCTCTGTCCCTGTGACCTGCGGGGAGCAAGAGTTGGTTCTGAGCTGTCACATCTCCAGGTGACAGCGGCATGCTTCCATGACATACGTAGCCCCCTCCTGCATAACTGTCCCCGTCAGGGTGGACCTCTCATCTTTTTAGAACTTGTCACCTTCAGTTTCACAGTCCACCCTGTGTCCTTTCCCAGCCCACCCAACAAACCAGGCGTGGAAGCTGCTCTGTCCTCCAGACCCACGCCCATTCCCAGTTCCTCAGCGCTCCTGGGGGCTGGCTTGGCCTCCAGGAACCCTGCCGAGTGAGCTCAGGGTGCTGCAGAGAGCAGGGGGCAGGGCCTCCCAACTTCATGTCCCCAAGGCCCTCGACCTGGTGGCCACGGCCACGTGCTGTTTTAACGCACTGCTCCTCCTGGCCAGGCTGCACAGCTCAGGGGTTAGAGATTGGAAGAAAACTGAATGCTGGGTGAAACCCCACTGACAGCTCTGCAATGCAGGGCACCTGACAGGTGGCTCCCATCACCTGAGCGGTGGGGAGGTAAGCTGGCAGTGCCCACAGGAACTCGGGGTACAAAGACCAACATCCAGGCAAGAACATCAGGAGGAAAGGGTGGCCTCTCCCCTGGCCTCCAGAAAGAAGACAGCAAATGTGGGCAGCACACCGACACCTGGCCGGGACGTCCTCTTTAAGGGCACTTGGCTGTTACCCAAAAGCTCCTCATATTGCTCTCCTAGGGCCACTGTAACAAAATCCCACAAACTGGGTGGCTGAAACAGCAGGCGCTTATTGCCTCACAGTCCTGGAGGATGGAAGTCCAAGAGCCAGGTGTTGGCAGGACCAACGACTCCTGACACATGCAGGGAATGCCCCTTTGCCTCTTCCAGCTTCTTGTGGGCCGCAGGAGGTCTCTGGCGCTCCTTGGCTCCTAGATGCACCCTCACTCCTCTGCCTGCCCGAGGCATTTCCCTGGGAATTGCAATTTGTCTTCTCTCTGAGCATGTGTGTCCAAATCTCCACCCCCACCCACCAAGTTTTTGAGACAGGGTCTCCCTTGGCTGTCCAGTCTGGAGTGCAGTAGCATGGTAAGAGCTCACTGCAGCCTCCAACTCCTGGGCTCAAGGGATCCTCCCCCCTCAGCTTCCTGAGTAGCTGGTACCACAGAGGTGTGCTCCACCACATGGGCTAATTTTTTTTAATCTTTTGTAGACACAGGGGTCTTGCTATGTTGCCCCAGGCAACCTTGAACTCCTGGCCTCAAATGATCCTGCCTCGGCCTCCCAAAGTGCTGGGATCATAGGGGTGAGCCACCGCACCTGACTCAAGTATTTCCCCCCTTTTTAAAGACACCAGGCTGGTCCGAGTGTAGCGGCGTTTGCAGCTAGCTGATGGCCACCAGGTACAGATTCCTTTGTTCCTTCTCCATTCCCACTGTTTCACTTGACTAGTTAAAAAAAAAAAAGAAGAAAATTAAAACAAGAACAAAAAGTATAAAGACACCAGTCATACTGGATAAGGGGCCACTTTCCAGACCCCATTTTCATTTGATTTTCTCTGTAAAAACCTTATTTCCAAAGAAGGCCACACTCTGAGGTACTGGGGGTTAGGACTTTCATGTGTCATTTTCGGGTGACACAAGATAAATCTGTAACAGTCCCTTCGGGGGAAAGAGAGTTTCCTTTGTTTCAGACACTGCTCAGAAGTTTCTTGAAATTTTTCTAAAGGAGTCTAGGATCCTGGAAACAACACAGGGGCCTTTACTTACTTAATACCTTTCTCATTGGCAATGCAAAGTGACTTCATAGCCATCCAAAAATGTCAATGTATTTTCAAAGCCTTTGTACAGGCTGGGCGCAGTGGCTCTTGCCTGTTATCCCAGCAGTTCAGGAGGCCAAGGAAGGTGGATCACTGGAGGCCAGGAGTTCAAGACCAGCCTGGCCAACATAGTGAAACCC
>NW_016107443.1:2041042-2042896 GCF_001604975.1 Cebus imitator
AAAACAAAAGCCTTTGCACCATGAATTAGCTAAACAAAAACAAGGGAGCAGGGAGCGGCTCATGCCCTGCGCATGAATGGAGCCAGTCACAGCCTTCAGCTCTCTCCCTAGTCTCCCCAGAAGTCAGCAGCGGCTCAGAAAGCAGCCACCCGTGGCTCTCGGGGGGGGCCTCATGGTTTTCTCATCACCAGCACTGTTTATTCCAAGGCTGCCATGGAAGCTGTGGGTCAGATCTACAACAGCCCCAGCAGGGTCCACCGCAGATGGTCAAAGTGCTAAGGAATGCCATAGTTGTCTTCCAGCCCAGGCGCTCAGCATCCTCTTGCAATTGCAAGTATTGGAAGACTCTTGTCGACTTGAGGTCTTGGCCTTGGCGCTGAACCCAAGCAGCTGATAGGAGGGTGAGAAGCTCTGAGAACCTTCCACAGGTGTCTGGCTGGGCTGGAGAGAGCATCCAAGGCACCCAAGCATGCAGCACGGTATGTGCTGCCCTCACCTCAAGCATGCAGTAGAAACCCGCACTCACACCTCCAAGTTCCTTCTGCCCAAGAGGCCAAGCAGGGAGCCCAGCACAGACAGAGGCCATGAAGACGATACGTTTGGTAGAAACACCAGGAAGAGGCCGCTGGAATCACATTCTATCAGGGCCATGTCCACGCACTGTGGCCCCATCATCCATAAGCAATGGCCATTCGGCCTTTTGTGACCCTGCTCTCTCAGGGCAAGCAAAAATGCTCCATGGAAGGTCAGTGCTGGTAACAGCATCCTAGGGCTAGAGCCCTGATTAGTCCATTCTCATGCTGCTATGAAGAAATACCCAAGACTGGGTAATTTATGAAGAGGCTTAATTGACTCAGTTCCATGTGGCTGGGGAGGCCTCAGGAAATTTATAACCATGGCAGAAGACCCCTCTTCACAGGGCGGCAGGAGAGACAATGAGAGCCAGCAAAGGGGGAGGCTCCTTATAAAACCATCAGATCTCATGAGAACCCACTATCACAAGAACAGAATGGGGGAAATCCCCCCCATGATTCAATTATCCCCACCTGGTCCCTCCCAGAGACCAGGGGAATTATGGGAACTACAATTCAAGATAAGATTTGGGTGGGGACACAACCAAACCATATCAAGCCCCTTAAATGTTTCTAAGTATACACGAAGCCAGAAGCCGCACACCCAACCTTGGTACACAGGGCTGTCCTGCCATCAGCTTCCCGTGAGGTCACAAAGAAGGACATCCCTTTCCACAATCTCAGCTGCTCAGCAGTAAAACCCCCACCCACAATGGTCAAGATTTACCATACTATGCTGGCCCCAGCACATGGGCTGCCCTTCCTATTAGCTCCAGGAGGGGTGCTGGAATGATAATGGATATATTTACCTGATAGCCAAACTCCCACCTCTTCAGAAGCCAGTCAGCAACCTGTCCCCCAAAGACACAGATTCCACATGGCTTTGAGCCCTACCCACTGTAAGAGCGAACACCAAGGGAAACTAAGGGGCTAGATTCTCCCTGTTGAAAATAAGGGGAAAGGCCCCCCGCCCCAACCTCACCCTGCCCAGCTTTCTTAGAGCCTTGACTTTAGAGAACTTACAACTGAATCTTTTAAACAGCTAAATAAGCCTCTGCCAGAAATGTCTTTCTCAAGGACCTAGAAGCCATCTCTTTGAAATGTAATCATCAAAGAAGGTAGGACCTCTATCTCCTAGCTTCCTTTTTCTTTTTTTTTTAAACTTGTCATCTTTTATTAATTTTTTCATAACTCTGCTCTCCCCAGAAATAGGAAGGTAGGTTTCTAACTTTGGTGGTAGCTTCACTCCAAAACTACCTACTGTCTTAAAGATGTGAGAAGT
>NW_016107443.1:2044041-2057840 GCF_001604975.1 Cebus imitator
TTTTTTTGAGAGCCTCACTCTGTTGCCCAGGCTGGAGTACCGTGGGGTGATCTTGGCTCACTGCAACCTCTGCCTCCTGGGTTCACGTGATTCTCCTGCCACAGCCACCCAGGTAGTTGGGATTACAGGCACACACCACCATACCTGGCTAATTTTTGTATTTTTAGTAGAGACGGGGTTTCACCATGTTGGCCAGGCTGGTCTCGAACTCCTGACCTCAGGTGATGTGCCTGCCTCAGCCTTCCAAAGTGCTGGGATTACAAGCGTGAGCCACCATGCCCGGCCCGGTTCTACCTTTCTTTGACCAGAGACATACAACGCGCCTTCCTTTACTACTAATCACATGAGAGAAGACTGCCTGGTCCCTCAAAGCACAAATGGCGCAATTCTGTAAGCACGTGTTAGTACATGCCAAATACAGGAACGCCAGAATGCGAGAAACACGGCCTGATGGTAAGGAGCTGCCTAGTGGAGGACACGGAGTGCTGGCGGCGGTGGCAGTAATGGCTAACTGTGGTAGGCGCTAGGACAGAGAAATAACAGAAGGCTATGAGAACATTAATAAACAGGGTTTGACTCTGCCTGGTTCAGGTCAGGGAAATCTAGGGCTCTGTCCATTTGGGTCTCTGAGGAATAAATGCCAAGACGAGGTGAGACATACAAGAGATTTATTGGAGAGAAGGTCGCTGAGGGACAACGCGGGAGGGAGCTGGGCAGGTAGGGCCAGTTGCAGACCACACAGCAGGCCAACACCTGGGAGTGGAGAGGAAGGCAGATTCAGACAGGGAGAATCTCAGATGGCAGAGCAGCCCAGAGAGGGCTTCAGCCAGGCCGCTGGGGAATCTGCAGCCCAGAGTTGTCCACTGGAAGAGTCCCACCTAGGTTCCAGCACCCCCGCCAGGCTCAGGCCTTGGTGGGGAGCAGCCTGGGTAAAGCGTGACTTTGCTGGGTTGGGACCTGGGGCTGTCAGGGAAGCAGGGTCCTGCTGTGAAGGCTGGAGAGCTGGACAAAGAGGACCACGGTGTGAGATAGACAGTGTGTCCGGGACGAGCGGTGTCTGACACAGGGCAGGGTGTGGGAAGAGTTAAGGAGGCAACGGCAAGGCACAGGCCCAGTGGCAAGCTGCGTGGGCCCAGGGCTCTGGCTTTGGACGTGCTCCTGTGGGTCATGAGCTACCAGAGGTGTGCCACGGGAAGGGGGCAATCAGCTGTGGAGGCAGGAAGTTGAAGGGTCATTGAGGGCAGACAGCATGCAGGGAGGGCAGTCAAGGGCTCTGCAGAGAAAATCCTTTGTTTTCCTTGAAACAGCCTGCGCAAAGGGGACACGTGTGGAAGTGACAGCAGATACTGAGGGCTGGCAAAGCAGTTTAGAAGAAGACAGCAAAGTCAGAGATGACCTTGGCCACGCATGAACAGAACACTGACACCCAGAGAAACTCAAAGGCCTATTTCAGGATCACACAACCAAAGGTTTCCCGAGTTTTAATCAATGAAAGCAGGGCCAGGCGTGGTGGCTCACGCCTGTAATTCCAGCACTTCGGGAGGCCAAGGTGGGTGGATCACTTGAGGTCAGAAGTTCAAGACCAGCCTGGCCAACATGGTGAAACCAATACAAAATTAGCCAGGCTTGGTGGTGGGTGCTTGTAATCCCAGCTACTCGGGAGGCTGAGACAGGAGAATCGCTTGAACCTGGGAAGCACAGGTTATAGTAAGCTGAGATCATGCCACTGTACTCCAGCCTGGGTGACAGAGCAAGCCTCCATCTCAAAAACAAAAACAAAATCATAATAAAGCAAAGGGCACACTGGCTAAAAAGAAAGTTTGGAGAAGCTACCTACTACGCCCCTCTCTGGAAGATGCAATGTCTTAATAGCATTCTTCCCGTGACCATTTGAAAGACTCTAGGGGCAGCTGTGATGGACAGAATGTGCGGCGATGATGGCAACATTCTGTTCTGTGTGGTTCAATGTGGCAGTCACTACGCTCATATATTTGACTGTTGGGGCCTTGAAATGTGGCTAGTGAGACTGAAGAAATCCATTTTCAAGTTTTAATTTTATGCAATTCCAAGTGACTTAAATATAAGTTTCAATATGAATCGGGTTGTATCAGCGAGCACAACAGATCGGTGCGGCACAAATGATGACTTTGGTCCCCAGAGCTGATGCCCTGGCGGGGAAGTGTTCAGTGAGTTGCAGAGTTGGGCAACATGGCGGCGCATTACACTTGACGCCCTGTTAGGAAATCCCAGAGCCCCAGGAAGGGAACGTCCGGTGACACAATATCCCCTGTGGGCTCTTGCTGCTGTGAGTAACAGAGGGAGAGGTCCTGGCAGGGAATGTGCCTTCTAACGAATCCATAAGTGAGGAAGGATCTGACACCGTGCTGCTTATGAAGCGATCCTCTCTCAGCTCTGCTCTGTGGTACTGAGTCTGGGGCTCTGCTTCGCCTGCAGCTCCCCATTAGGGCTCTGCAACCAGGTGGCGCTAAAGGGAACCCCTGGAAGGATGGGGGAGGGAGCCGAGACCTGCTAGGTACTTGCTGTGGCCCTAAGCTTTGAGCTGGACCCTCCGTTGGCCCCAGTCTCCAGCTCTGTGTCACCTCATACTTCCAGAACCAGCCTCATCCTGCCCCTCAGAGGTACTTGCTCCAGCCTGGTGACACTTCCTCTCAACAAGTTCTAATCCCACCCTCCCATCTGCCCCCAAGCCCCAGGGGTATGAGATTCCTGACACCTCAGGGCCTCCCTTTCTGCCTTTTTGGTTTTTGATACCCAGAAAACAGTTATTTCTGTTTAATTCTCTCTGTGGAAATAAGTGGGGTTATTTTTGTTTTTCTGCCCAAACTCTAATATAATCACTCAATTTATTTCTTCAAAGAGCAAGAGAATACATTTAGAGATGTATCCAGCAGTAGAAAAAAATGCTAAACCAAATGTCAATGGCTAGTTGGCCCCAGTCAAATAGATGTCCGTCCTGGTACAATTATTTCTTAATTGAAGCCTACTTAGTCTGCTTAATTTTAAATTTGGAGATTTTGCACAGCAAAGGAAACAGCAAAGTGAAGAGACAACACACAGAATGGGAGAAAATATTTGCAAACTGCCCCTCTGCCCAGGGACTAATAACCAGAATATGTAAGGAGCTTAAACAGCTCTACAAGAAAAAAGTCTAATAATTTGATCAAAAATGGGCAAATGCATAGACATTTTGATAAATGCATAGACGTTTCTCAAAAGAAGACATACAAATGGCAACAGGCATACGAAAGGGTACTCAACATCACCAATCATCAGAGAAATGCAAATCAAAACCACAAGGAGATAGCATCTCACGCAGTGAAAACAGCTGACACCCAACAGACAGGCAAGAGCAAAGTCGGCGAGGATGTGGAGGAAAGGGAACACTTGCACACTGTTGGCGAGAATGTAAATGAGTGTAATCACGATGGAGAACAGTTTGGAGGTTCCTCCAAAAACTCAAAACAGAGTTGTCATAGGATCTGGCAATCCCACTCCTAGATATATGCCCAAAAGAAAGGAAATCAGGATATCCAAGAGATATCTATACTCCCATGTTTGCTGTGGCACTGTTTACAACAGCTGAGATTTGGAGGCAATCTAAGTGTCCATCAACAGATGAATGGATAAAGAAAATGTGCTACATATACACAATGGAGTACTATTTAGTCATCAAAAAGGATGAGATTCTGTCATCTGCAACAACATGGATGGAACTGGAGATGATTACGTTAAGTGAAATAAGCCAGGCACAGAAAGACAAACATTGCATGTTCTCACTTTTTTGTGGGAGCTAAAAATCAAAACAATTGAACTCAGGGACACAGAGAGTAGGCGGATGGTGACCAGAGGCTGGGAAGGGCAGTGGGGGCTGGGGTAAGGTGGGGATGGTTAGTGGGTACAAAAAAAAAAAAAGAAAAAGAATGAATAAGATCTAGTATTTGATAGCACAACAGGGTGACTATAGTCAATACGTTTTGGCTGGGCCTGGTGGCTCATGCCTGTAATCCCAGCACTTTGGGAGGCCAAGGCAGGGGGATCACTTGAGCCCAGGAGTTTGAGACCAGCCTGGGCAACAGAGGGAGACCCCTTCTCTACTAAAAAAGTACAAAAAATTAACCAGGTCTGGTGGTGTGCACCTGTAGTCCCAGATACTTGGGAGGCTGAGGTGGGAGGATCACCTTAGCCCAGGAAGTGAGGCTGCAGTGAACCGAGATCTTGCCACCATACTCCAGCTTGGGTGGATGGGAGACTTTGTCTCAAAAAAAAAAAGGTATGTTAAAAAACTGAAAAGAGCATAACTGGATTGTTTGTAACACAAAGGATAAATGCCTGAGGTAATGAATGCCTAATTTACCCTGATGCGATTATTACATACTGCACGCCCGTATCAAAATAGTCTATATTCCATAAACATACACTTCATATGTACCCACAAAAGTTAAAAATAAATTTGCAGATTTCTTTATATGGAGCCATGGTGAATGTCTTTCTAAAGGAAAGGACTCAATAATAATATTCATATTATTTATTGCTGTTTAAGGAATGATCCCCCAAATCTATCGACTCAAACAACAAACAGGTCTTACACAGTTTCTATGGGTTGAAACCCAGGAACAACTGGCTAGCTGGCTGAACCTGGCTCAGGGTCTCCCAGGAAGTTACAGCCCAGATGTTAGCTGGGGCTACAGTCATCTGAAGGCTGGACTGGGGCTGGAGGATCATTTTCCAAGCTCACTCACTAAGGATGGAGCTAGTGGGAGGCTTCAGTTTTTCACCACATGGGATCCTCCATAGGACTGGCTTGAGGCATGGCATCCCTCAGAGAGAGTGATCCAACAGAATGGGAGATAATATTCGCAAACTACCCCTCTGCCAAGGGACTAATCCCTTGGTAGAAAGAGGAATGGCACACTGCCTTTTATGACCTAGCCTCCAGGTCACACACCATCAGTCCTACTTCTTCCTAATCATTAGAAGCAAGTTGCTAAGTACAGTCCACATTCGAAGGGAGGGAACCAAGCAACGGTGTGACTAACAGGGGTAGGGATCATTGGGGGTCATTTTGGAGGCTGCTTGCCACAAATTCTGACTTCTGGTGAGCATTTGATGGCTTACACCAGGTGTCTCCACATAGCTTTGTCCATCTGCCTCAAATGACTCTGGGAGGTGAGGCAGAGGAAGCACCATCTACCACTATTCCTACTTTACACAGGAGGTAACTGAGGTTGAGAGAGGCTAAAGGATTCGCTTAAGCTAGAACCCATGTCTTCTACCTCCAAGTTCACAACCACACGCCATAACAGCACTGATCTATACGCTACATCAAGAAGCCCTGCTGCAAACAAAGCTGCCCGAATAGCAGCTGCAGTTGTAAGGATTTCCAAAGCCATACTGGAGCTTCTTTCCATATAACTGGAAGGTACAGGGCAATAATGGAAAACTGGGTGCTCTATTTTGTTCACTACTGTATTCACAGGGTAACCATCCACTCTCAGCACAGCCGAGAGAGAGAGATGGATACACACAACTATTTCCAATACTCAAGGGAACATCCCCTGGTGGGATGCCTATTTGGTGTGTACCTTAGCTATCCCAAAGGCTGGATTCTGTCAAGAAAAGCAAGTGAAGATGGCATTGTGGGGCGTCTGAATCATGCACAAATCCTGGAAAATTGGGTTGCCTTAAATCTGGCTCTCATAGGCCAGGCATGGTGGCTCACGCCTGCAATTCCAGAACTTTGGGAGTTGAAGCAGGCTGACTGCTTAAAGTCAGGAGTTCGAGACCAGCCTGGCCAACGTGGTGAAATCCCATCTCAACTAAAAATACAAAAATTAGGTCGGGCACGGTGGCTCACGCCTGTAATCCCAGAACTTTGGGAGGCCGAGGCGGGCAGATCACCTGAGGTTGGGAGTTTGAAACCAGCCTGACCAACATGGAGAAACCCCGTCTCTACTAAAAATACAAAAGATTAGCCAGGTGGCACATGCCTGTAATCCCAGCTACTTGGGAGGCTGAGGCAGGAGAATCATTTGAACCAGGGAGGTGGAGGTTGTAAGTGAGCCGAGATCACGCCACTGCACTCCAATCTGGGCAATAAGAGCGAGACTTTGTCTCAAAAAAAAAAATACATACATATATATATACACACACACACACACACACACACACACACACACACATACATACATATAAATTAGCCAGGCATGGTGGCGTGTGCCTGTGGTCCCAGCTACTCAGGAGGCTGAGGCAGGAGGATCATTTGCACCTGGGAGGCGGAGGTTGCGGTGAGTCGCGATCGTGCTACTGCACTCCAGTGTGGGCAACAGAGCGAGACTTGGTTTAAAAAAAAAATCTGGCTCTCCTGGGGTGCCATATGCTCTCTAAATTATATCTCCTCCAAGGTATGGCCTACCACACACAGCTTGGTCACTGCCAGCTATGGCTCTTAGGTACCTACACCGGTGCAGTGGTGCAGTTTAGAACAAGGGGACAAGAAGACCCATAGGCACTGACTCAGCCCCGCTAGGGCATACAATCCACTGGGGGCTCCTGGATAACTGTCGATAGGATTTTCAGATTACCAGCAAAGAAGATACACAGCAGAAGACAACAGTTTATCACTGAGGCCCAGCGGCCTTCTATTCTGATCAAGGGACTAAGAAAGTTGAGAGAGTAGTTTTGGGGCTGGTGCTGAGGCAGCTTCTATAGAGAGAGCTGTGCTGCGCTGCCTACCCTCTCCCAAGTTACAGGAGTTGGGGCAGGACTGTCCCCACAAGGGTGTGGGCCCAGGGCGACTCGAGCCACTCAATACCAACTCTGGATTATCACATCTTCCACAGGCCCCTGGAGATACCATTAGAGCCCAAATTTCAAAATTTCATATTAATCAAGTACAGAAAAGAGAAGTAAGGTACGATTTTCCCACGGTCCCAGGGACTACCCTAGCCGACCTGCCCACAGGATGAGCCTGGTGGGAAGGGGGTGCCACTTGTTCCTAACCCAAAGCCTTTGAAGGGGGCTTCACTGAGCCAACTCTAAGCTCCATGTGAATATATTCCTGCAGGTAAACTGCACAGTGGACTGGCTCCCAAGGGAGCAACGGTAGCTCCCAGCAGCAGACAGGGGACTGTGAGGTCTGGGGACACTGCTACACCCTCTCAACAGTGCGTTGAAGCTGCATGAACCCCAGACACCAGATGTGGGACCTACTGTAGAAATACTGGCTTGGGGTTTATCTTTTATCTTTATTATTTATTTGATTGACTGATTAACTGACAGGGTCTCACTCTGTCACCGAGGCTGGAGTGCAGTGGCACAATCATGGCTCACTGCAGCCTCATTCTCCTGGGCTTCAGTGATCCTCTCACCTCAGCCTCCCGAGTAGCTGGAACTACAAGTGCACACCACCACACCCAGCTGATTTTTATATTTTTGGTAGAGACAGGGGCTCAGTATGTTGGCCAGGCTGGTCTCAAACTCCTGAGCTCAAGCCATCCTCCCACCTCGGCCTCCCAGAGTGTTGGGATTATAGGCATGAGCCACTGCACCCAGCCTACGGTCTTTTAAAAAGGAATCCTGGGAGTCTCTCTCAGAACATAGTCTGGTTCCAGGGGCTGCCCAATAAAAAATAAAGAAAAAAAAGGAAAGGAATTCCTGCTCAAACGCAGTCTTCCACAGCCCGAATCCCGAGATGGAGGATATAATGTAAGGGGTAAATGACTGGGGGAAGGGGCAGTCAGCCAAAGGGCAGACCCCAGCCCAGGACACAGAAGTTACATCCAGAGGGAGCCAGCAAGGGAAGATAAACATCAGCCAGGCCTACAGCGCGCAAAGCCAGCTTCCAACCGTGCTAGTCAGGTGACAACTTTCCCTGCCCCTGCCCTCTCCTTCCTGCAGCTGGTGATTAGGGAGAAAAAGCCAACACCCTGCTCCTGACCACAGGTCACTGGCTGCGGGGAGAGGGGAGAGGAGTCTGCCTTTTGAATGAGGAACAGCGCATTGATCAGTATGTTATCCTGAATCCTTTGCTTGTTTGTTTTTGAGACAGGGTCTTGCTCTGTAGCCCAGGCTGGAACGCAGTGGCACGATCTTGGCTCATGCAACTTCCACCTCCTGGGTTCAAGTGATGAATCCTTTTTAATTCCTGAATTCGGACTGTGTGTGCCCCTTCAAGTGTCATTATGATTTTCTCTGTTATGTAAGGGTGGCTGGAGAAGTCCAAGGAAAGAACTCCCGCCCCGGGCAGGAGGAAAAGTGGGAGAGAAAAATCCACTTGCTTTTGTGATTACACCCTTTGAGTCCAATGGGTTCAACACGTTTGTTACGCACATAAACTCGGTTCTCTTAAAGGCTCCTTTCAGCTCTAATAACCCATGACTTCTGAGTACAAGTGAGTATTTAATTAGCAAACATTTCAATTGCACCTGCTATGTGCCAGGTACCAGTCAAAGCACTTCATCAATAACTCACTTTACCCTCATAAAAGCCCTATGGGTAGCATTTCTATTTTACTTATGAAGCAACTGAGGCACGTGGAGGTTAAGTAACGTGCCCAAGGTCACACAGCTAGCAAGTGGTTGAGCCAGGATTTGAACCAACAATGTTTGCAGCCGGACGAGAACAGAGTTCCTATCCCGAGTTCCCCTCCTAGGTATCTACCCAAGAGGGCAGAAAACACATGTTCACATAAGCTTTGTATGTGGATATCCACAGCAGCATTATACACAGTGGCCAAAAAGTGGAAACAATCCCAAATGACTATTAACTGGTAAATGGATGAACAAAACGTGGTTCTCCACACAATGGAACGCTATTCGGCCCTGAAGAACAACGAAGTACCCATACATACCATTGCATGGAGGAACTGCAAAAACATGACTCAAAGTACAAGAAGGTAGATGCAAAACCCCAAGTGCAAAACCCCACATCCATGCATATGAATATCCACAACAGGCAAAGCCACACAAACACAGCAAAGTAGAAAAGTGATGAGCTGGGGCTGGGGTGGGAATGGGGATTGAATTCCAAGGGGCACAGGGATCTGCTAGGTTCAGACCCTGGATCATGGTGATGGCCAAGCAACTCAGTGAATTTACTGAAAACCAATGAATTGGCCACTTCTAATGGGTGCTTTGATGATATGTCAGCTATACGTTGATAAGGCTATTAAAAAAAAAAAAAAAAAAGACAAGGCAGGGCCAACCCTGGCTACAACGGCCCTTCCTCCTGTTCTCGCAGGTTCCCATGTGTGGGGCAAACCCTTCAGAGGAACACAGGAGGGGAGGGCTCCAGGCCAGGAAGTTGCCTGAAACCCTCTGGTTCTCCTGCCAGGCTGAGCAACCACCACCCAGACTTCTGCATCAGCCAGCTACAGAACTGCTCTATTTTGCAAAGAGCAATTATATGCGGGGGAATTTCCTAACCAAAATGAGACCCCTTCTTCATTCTCCCCCGAACACCCCTGCATTCTCCTGCAATGTAAAATCTGCGCCTCCCCAAGCCCATTACTTGGGAAATGCGATATGCAAGGATGAATTATGCATGTGTTTTCTTTGTGAGTTTTTTTCCTCCTCAGGGATGCTAATTATGAGATAAATTGTTGGGGGTTTTATGCCTTGAAATAACTCCTTGTCATATCAGAGCCCCTCTTGCTATGTATTGCTAAGCTAATTGGCTTCCAAAGAGGAGGATACAAGTCATTTTCAATTAGGGTAGTAAAATGCTAAAAGAAAATAAAGTGCTAGTCATACATACATATTCACATACACATATTGATAGATGTAAATTTACACCAGAAACAATGAATGAAAATTCAATGCACTCTTTCTTTGGGAGATTCTGATAGTGTCCCTGGTATAATATTTTCCCATTTTCAGGCACATGTGCTTACTTCCCCTTGTGTTACAAGTGAGAAGTCATTTTGTGATGTATTACAATTCTTTTTCGATGGTGAATCTGTCTCCACTGTGGGTGTCCAGTGGCTGACACACAACAACTCTCTCGTTGACAAAAAGTCTTTCAAAGCTGAGACATTATTCACCAAAAGTAAGACCCAAGCTGTCTACTCTAAAGCTTTGGTGACTGCAGAGATAGAGAACAGTCACCCATCTTTTATAGTTCATTTCTGAGCTATATTATTGTAAGAGCTGTTTCTTTTTTCTTTTCTTTTCTTTGTTTTTTTGAAACAGAGTCTCGCTCTGTCACCAAGGCTGGAGTGCAGTGGCACAATCACAGCTCACTGCAGCCTTGACCTCCCAGGCTCAAGCACCTCAGCCTCCTTAGTAGCTGGGAACACAGGCACACACACAGCTAGTAACAATAATTATTATTATATAATATGCATATTACATAATATGTATGTATAACATATATACATCATATGTAATATGTGGTATATAATATACATCTACCCATCTTTTGGATGACAAAGAAGAAAGGGCAATCTTGTTGCCACAAGTAGCTGGCTAAGTACATTGCTATGACAAAGTTACAAGTTATATGTTATCTATAATATATAACTATCTATAATATATATTATAGATGATATATCATATTAATACAGAATTATTATTATTTATTTTTTGTAGAGATGGGGTTCTCCTTATGTTGCCCAGGCTGGTCTTGAACTCCTGAGCTCAAGCAAGATCCTCCTGCCTCAGTCTCACAAAGTGCACAGCCTATGAAAGCCGTTTCAGAATTGTTTTTTAAGCAATGGGGTCTCACTATGTTGACCAGGCAGGTCTTGCACTCCTGGCTTCAAGTGGTCCTCCCATCTTGACCTCTTACATTAAGTGCTGAGATTACCGGCGCAAGCCACTGTCCCAGGCCCCAGCTGTTTCATAATTCTATCAAGCAAGATCTTTGTGATCTTTCTGTTACTCCTTGGGGGACTATAAACCTTTACTTAATCAAAAATCAGAACTTCTTTCCAAGGATCAAAGTTCTTGTTATTAGTCAGGTTTCAGCAGGCATTTCCAAAAGCCAAAGGCAGCTTCTGACCATCACTCTACTTACTGGTCATGCAACTGTGAAACTAGTTGATAATTTTACACCACCCTTTGAACCCAGCCCCTATCAATGCTCAACTTACTCCATCATCAACACATGGACAAGAAAATCCAATTCCTCAAAATCACTTAGAATACCACATTCCCCTGGAAGAATAGCCTCTCTGGGAAACACAATCATATCAAAACACGAGGTACCAGAATTCATTGTGGTAACAGGCTATTTTTATGACAGACCAATAAAATGTCTTAATCAGTTGTCTGAGGAATATTGTTATTCAGCATTACCCATGATTTCAAATTATGGGCTATTAACTTTAAAGAGATGTGCTGCCATCTTGCTGATTGGTTGAGGAAGCTTCAGAAAACCTAAACAGAGGCCAGGCACAGTGGCTCTCACACATGTAATTTCAGCACTTTGGGAGGCCAAGGTGGGCGAATCACTTGAGGTCAGAAGTTCTAGATCAGCCCCTGGCCAACATGGTGAAACCCCATCTCGATCAAAATTACAAAAATTAGCCAGGCATGGTCGTAGACGCCTATAATCCCAGCTACTCGGGAGGCTGAGGCATGTGAATCACTTGAACCGGGAGGTGGAGGCTGCAGTGAGTCGAGATCACGCCACCACACTCCAGCCTGGACGACAGAACGAGACTCTGTTTCAAAGAAAAGAAAAAAAAAAAAAAAACCTTTGCAGAGCACTACATCTACCCAATTTTTGGATGACAAAGAAGAAGAAGTAGGGCAATCTTGCCACAAGTAGCTAGCTAGCTGCATCAGTATGATAAAGTTAAAACAATTTGAAGTTGGGGATGATACACTGTCCACTTCAAGTATCAATTGCTCACTGTGCTCCAAGAAGGTGCTCAGTAAGTAACTGCTGAACAGTCGCAGCTTGTACAGAAAGCCTAACTCTGGGATGGGCACCCCGTGCCAAGCTCTGGTCCACTCACCAGTAAAAGTCTCTGTGCAGGGGTTTACACCCGCAAGACGTTTCGAGGTCCCAAAATCAGAGATTTTCACCACTCCACTGTAGGTGTTCACCAGAACATTATCACCCTTTGGAAAAGAACATCAAGTGCTTAAAAGACAGGTTGAAACAAACTCATATGAAACAGATATGGACCTTGAGAAGCTGTCACAAGTCTCTAGGAAAACCGAACTTTGCATTTTGGGGATGGTCATGCTCAATCATACCCCTCCATCAACCAGTCACTCAGCAGACACCACCCACAGCTCTCATGATCTGATACAAGCAAAGGCAACTTCATCAGCTTAGAAAAGCAAATACCTTTATGTCTCTGTGCACGATCTGGTTTTCATGGAGATACTTAAGGCCCTCCAGGATCTGTTTGGTGTAAAACTTGATCGTTGGTTCCTTCATCGGCCCCCATTTGGATCGCAAAAGAGCAGAAAGGCTTCCTAGAGAGTCACAGCAAAAAGCTTATCAGGATGAGAAAGATTCAATGATAAGAGTTCAGGGAAATGAGGTCGGGCATGGGTGGCCCACGCCTGTAATCCTAGCACTTTGGGAGGCCGAGGCGGGTGGATCACGAGGTCAAGAGATCGAGAGCATCCTGGCCAACATGGTGAAACCCCGTCTCTATTAAAAAATACAAAAATTAGCTGGGCGTGGTGGCACGCCCTAGTAGTCCCAGCTACTCAGGAGGCTGAGGCAGGAGAATTGCTTGAACCCAGGAGGTGGAGGTTGCAGTGAGCCGAGATCATGCCACTGCACTCCAGCCAGGCACCTAGCGACAGAGCAAGACGCTGCCTCAAAAAAATAAAAAAAAAAAAAAGAATTCAGGGAAATGAAGTGAGGTGAGGTTTCTAACCTAACACAAGCGTTTAAACCAAGACCACTGGATCTGGGCTAAATGTAGTGTATTTCCTCCCCTCTATAGCTACAGCCAGGGAATGAACTGGAAGCAATTCAGAACATGAACATGACCAGAGGCGGAGGGTGAACACGAACCCCTTGTGCCCCCTGAAATTCACTGGGGGCCAATTGTGGGTTTAGCTCTGTTCAGCTGCGTGAAGTTAGGAGGGTGAAACAATGCTCTCTAAACTCGAGGGTCACAGCCTGCTGGCGCAGATAACGGAGGTCCCACGAAACTTGTTTACAGGAGGTCTGTCTCAGCCATTCTGCTTGGGTCAAAGCCACGTTTTATATCTTTCCTGGAATCAGAGGTAGACAGGTCCAGAGTGAAGGGCCCTTTAGGGTAACAAGGACTAGGAATGGAGGAAGATGGGCCTCTGTCCTCAGTGTGAGAAAGCCAGAGAGGCAGGTCACAGGGCGGGACTGTCTTAAATAACAACCACTTCCCCCAATTACGCTATTAAACACTGAACATTTGGGCCAAAAGAAAAACTCCCTTCAGGATACTTGGACCACATGTCTCAAAGGACATCATGTGAGCTGCAGGACATCCTGTCCACTGGCAGGAACAGGCCCTCAGACATCGGCTGGTCTCAGCTTCCCACTTACCCAATGTTATAGGACCTTGATCTACCTTGGTTTCTCCATCTGTCAAAGTGGATGAACACATGTCTCTAATTCTGTCAATACCCTTAAACCTAACACCTGGGATGAGGTATCAACTAATGAGAAGAGTAACGGGCCACGTGTAGTGGCTCATGCCTGTAATCCCAGAACTTTGGGAGGCCAAGGCAGGCAGATCACCCGAGCTCAGGCGTTCAAAACCAGCCTGGTCAACATGGCAAAACCTCATCTCTACTAAAAATATAAAAATTAGCCAGGCATGGTGGCGG
>NW_016107443.1:2058120-2062139 GCF_001604975.1 Cebus imitator
TTTTGGAGACAGGGTCTCACTGTGTCACCCAGGCTGGAGTGCAGTGGTGTGATCTTGGCTCACTGCAACCTCCACCTCCTGGGTTCAAGCGATTCTGGTGCCTCAGCCTCCCGAGTAGCTGGGACTACAGGCGCATGCCACCACACCTGGCTAATTTTTTGTACTTTTAGTAGAAAGCGGGTTTCACCAGGTTGGCCAGGCTGGTCTCGAACTCCTGGCCTCAAGTGATCCACCCACCTTGGCATCCCAAAGTGCTGGGATTACAAGTATGAGCCACTGTACCTGACTGACTGCTTGGCTCTTAATGAATATACTTAAGACTCTTCCTGTAATAGCAGGCTTTTAATAACTGTCGGCTGAATGAATGAATGAATGCAGATTTCCAACTCAAGTTTTAACGTCTGTATTCAGATAATAACTATCATTATTTAATTAAAGAGTTTGATTGATTTTATTATTTTAATGAGCACTTACTGAGCTCTTGTTCTCTGCCAGGCAGAATCCACCCAACAGCCCACTGAGACAGGGCTAATGTTATCCCAGAAATTATTACTCCAATTTTACCATTCATTTATTCCAACAGAATACTGAAGGCACAGAGAGGTGAAAATTTGCCTGAGGTCACACAGCCTGTGAATGGAGGAACTGATTCAAACTAGATGGTCTGGCTCCAGATCCCAGGAACACCCCTCCCGTGCCCTATCTCTTGCATTCAGGGATTTTTGTGGATAAAACACTGCTGCTTGATTTCATTATCAAAAAGCTATTTTGCATTGTCACTTTTAAAACCTATGTTCCCTCTTCTGCACCCTTGCCCAAACTCATCTTTAAACTCCTAGACTGGGAAGGTCTCAAGGCCAAAGACTATGTTTTCTCCATAGACAGTCAATGAATATTTGTGGGTTGAACAAACCATATCAAGAAACCAGAAATAGACTGCTTATATGACATTTGGAAAGTATCCAACTTTCCAACATCTAAAAGGTCTGTTGCTTTTTTGTTTTGTTGTTTTTAGAGTGATGGGCTTTTGCTCTGTCACCCAGGCTGGAATGCAGTGCTGCGATCACGGCGCACTGCAGCCTTGACCTCGTGGGCTCAAGTGGTCCTCCCAACTCGGCCTCCCAAGTAGCTGGGAGTACAGGCACCCTCCAGGCCTGGCTTAGGGGTCTGTCGTTTTGTAAATGGCAGGACAACAAATGCTACCCATGTTGTAGTGATTTTCAGAATGTGAGATGACAACACAGCGACTACTCACCTCCAGGCACCTGCTCCATAAATATCTTAATGTAGCCGTTCTCTGAAACAGAGCCCAGGTACTGAACGATATTGCGGTGCTTAAGGTACTTGTGCAGGGCGATCTCCTCGTGCAGAGGCTGGGAGTATCTATGGGGAAAAGCAGAGCCAGGATCACATGCCAAACCCCAGGGCTCTAGACCCCCATCTCACCTCACCAGTACCTGCCTCACTGCTGCCCAGCCCTCCTTTCTGGAAACTCTCTCTTCTGGCTTCCATGAGACCACTCAACTTCCCATGTGTACGACGGTGGATAGACAAGCCTACAGCCATGCAGGACTGCCAGGGGAAGCCATGTCCATTTCCTTAAGCACTCAGTGGAGCAGCTGGTATGTGGTGAATATTCAATGAATGGCTGCTATTGGTACTACTGTTATTGTTAGGGCCTGAGCCCACCAAACATTCTTTACTTCTCTCAGCAGCCCCTCTTCCTCTGCCTCCCATCAAAGGTGGTGTTCTGGAAGGTTCTGTCCTCAGCTGCCCTCTAGTCTGATTCTAGAGTCGCTCCAGACCACAACAGCAGCCACCTCATGGGCCACCCAGCCCCAGCGTCTGCCCTATTTAATCCATTCCCTACCCTTGGCCATTATAGTACCTCTTCTTAAAACACACACTTCACCACATCACTTCCTCACATAAATTCCACATCAAGACCATTCTATTTAATGACATATACAAGGACTTTCAAAGATCAGTTCAGGCTAAGCCTTAAAAAAATTTTTTTTGCCCTCATTTCAAGCGCATTTCACTGCTCTGCAGCCTCCATTCAAGTCATATCAGACAATCTGTTGTTCTCTGAATAAATTTCATGTTTTAATAACTCTGTTTTTCCAACAGCACAGGCCTCCTTTTCCACTAAACAAACTCCTACTCATCCCTCAAAGGCCAGCTCAAAGTTGATATATTTTTTTCAAACTTGCCACAACTCACTAAGGAGAGTAATTCATTCCTCGTCTGTGTTCTAAAAAACACTCTGTGAACTCCTTTATCATGGCACTTGTCACTTTCACTCACAGGCAAAGTATCTGCATTTCCTGCCAAACCAGCAGCATCCTGGGACACTATCCTAGTCATCCAAAAGGACACTATCCTAGTCACCTTTTGGTCCCCAGTGCCAGCCCAGAGTCTGACACAGAGAAGGTAGCAGTCATCCTAAGTTCAGCCTGTTGCTACCAATTGAAGGAGATGGTACATGCCAGCAATTTCCCCAAATATATACAAATGCAACCCTTTATCCATCACAACGAAAGAGTCTAGATGCTGGATGAGGAACTCAAGAGACTTGGATCCTAGTCTTGTTTCTAAGCATTTTTGGGAAAGTCATTTAATCTTCCTCAGTCTTGATTTTCTTATTGGTGAAATGAAGAAATGGAAATAGTTCATTTCAGGTCCCGTCTCATAATTCATGTATCATAACATGCTATCCCACTGAAAATCAACAAACACATGAATGGATGAATGATGGGTCTTACAGCTGACAGAAATCCCTTGAAACTCATCCCCAATATATCAGCGATCACCCACATAAAGGGGTATTTACACATATTCCTCAGCACTCGGCACTGAAGGCAACTGTACAGCTGTGGTCTGACACACCTGTGGACCACGGGATGATTAATTCCAACTGTGTATGTAGCTTCTCTACAGAAGCACTTGGCAGTCAATATTGCAACGCTCATTTATAATTCTGTGGGGGTAAACGTTTAAAAAAAATGAACTTTTTTTTTTTTTTGAGACAGGGTCTCACTCTATCACCCAGGCTGGAGGGCAGTCGCGCAATCTTGACTCACTGCAGCCTCCGCCTCCTGGGTTCAAATGATTCTCATGCCTCAGCCTTCCAACTAGCTGGAACTACAGGCGTGCGCCACCATGCCTAGCTAAGTTTTGTATTTTTAGTAGAGATGAGGTTTCACCATGTTGCCCAGGCTGGTCTCGAACTCTTGACCTCAAGTGATCTGCCCACCTCAGCCTACCAAAGTACAGGGATTACAGGTGTGATCCACTGTGCCTGGCTAGAAATGAACATTTTTAAAACTTAAAAAAAGTCAAAGAAATAAATTAGCAGTACTGATGGCAGAAAAATAGTCCAAAATCCACGGGTGAGGTTGAAGAGTAGGATGTTGAAAAAGTCTGTACTGCAAAAATCTGATTTTTGTTTAACTGCATGTAATTTTCCACAATGATGCATCTGAACAAATCATAGCCATTTTCAACTGTTACAATGTGAATTTAAAATAACTCGTTCACATTTAAAAATTATATTTGCACTCAAAAATTAGCCAGGCATGATGACATGTGTCTACAGTCCCAGCTCCTCGGGCAGCTATGGTGGAAAGATCACTTGAGCCCGGGAGGTGGAGAATGCAGTGAGCCAAGATCCGCTACTGCACTCCTTCCTGAGTGACGAGTGAGAGCTCGTCTCAAAAATACATATAAATCATACTTGTAAACAACTAACTATGCAAAAAATGTAAAACTTTAGCCCTAGTCGACGGATGGAAACACAATGAAAGTTTTCTTTTAAAATATAATCCTCTGCAATCCACATGCCTCTTAAGTGAAGTTGTTCCATTTTCTCAATCTGTAATACACAAAACAAAAGCAGATCACCCTGGCTGGGCACAGTGGCTCACACCTGTAATCCCAGCAGTTTGGTAGGCTGAGGTGGGTGGATCACTTGAGGTCAGGAGTTTGAGACCAACCTGACCAACATGGTGAAACCCCAT
>NW_016107443.1:2062314-2067640 GCF_001604975.1 Cebus imitator
AAACCACCCCTATTACAAGAGAATGACAGGTTTTGTGATAACATAATGCTTTCATCCTTAACTCCTCCACACCATCGGCAGTGGGTATGGAATCTGGTGTGTAGAGATGGCACCCGAAAAGTGGAAGGCCCGCCTGGACTTGCCTGCTGTCTTTCTCCGGGACTTCTTTGATGGCTATTCGCACTTGATTGCTCAGATCTCGGCCAGCATACACAATCCCATACGTCCCTTTCCCCAACACAACTCTCTCACCATTTGCATCATGGTCATACTCATACTGAAGAAGAAAAAACAACAGGACAAAAGAGCACACGACTTGTAGCGGAGAAGTCCTCTAAGGGCCTCAGGGTTGTCTAGCAACTAAAAATATATATAAATAACATTATTTGAGTGCCAGGCAAGTCACAGTGCTTAGCCTAGGTGCTTTTCATTAAATGACTTTAAAGGGGTAGAATTCTCCATTGTTCACATGTTCATGGTATGACTTTATGAAATGAAATCCAAGAAAATTAAAAATACAGTTTGAACATAAATGGCTCACTTTTGAAAAGTCCTTTCCACTTTAATGCTGCAATTTAAAACTGCTTCTAAGCACACTGAATACCCAAAATAGGTGTCATCCTGCATAATCCCTTATCAACTTGTCAGGAAACAAATCTCTTTCAATACCCCAGAAAGGAATTAAAGGTCAATATACTTAAAGCTACCTTAATACAATAAGTAAATATGCTGGGGTTTCCCCACTCTTTCAGGCATCTGAGTCTAGCGGTAAACACCTAGTGCAAACACTTGATTTACAATTAGCATTACTATTTTGTTCCCCTATCTTACCATCAAAAGCTGTCACATACAGATGCATTTGATTCTTTTCGATGACTAAAACAAATGTGACTGTAGGCTGAGCAACACTTATTCAAAGCAGAGAGGCAGGAATCAATTCTTTCTGTTATTTTGCATGCTCCACTGCATCTACTTACAGAAGTGCAGTTTATACATGGAATAGTAGGGGGTATGTGGGTGTCCTTTCCCATCTACTTCTAGGGATGCTCATGACAATTAAGAGTCCTTAAAGGGTTGGCCAGGCACGGTGGTTCACACCTGTAATCCTAGCACTTTGGGAGGCTGAGGCAGGAGGATCACCTGAGGTCAGGAGCTCAAGACCAGCCTGGCCAACATGGCGAAACCCCGTCTCAACTAAAAATAGAAAAAATTAGGCCAGACACGGTGACTCACACCTGTAATCCCAGCACTTTGAGAGGCCAAGGCGGGTGGATCACCTGAGGTCAGGAATTCAAAACCAGCCTGGCCAACATAGAGAAATCCTGTCTCTACTAAAAATACAAAAAAATTAGCCACGTGTGGTGGCACACGCCTGTGATCCCAGCTACTCAGGAGGCTGAGGCAGGAGAATCACTTGAACCCAGGAGATGGACGTTGCAGTGAGCCAAGACGATACCACTGTACTCCAGCCTGGGTGACAGACCAAGACTCTGCCACCAAATAAATGAGTAAATAAAATATAAAAATTAGCCAGGCATGATGGCACATGCCTGTAGCCCCAGCTACATGGGAGGCCAAAGCAGGAGAATCGCTTGAACCCAGGAGGCGGAGGGTGCACCACTGCACTCCACTCCAGCCTGGACGACAGAGCGAGACTCTGTCTTAAAAAAAAAAAAAATTACTAAAGGACCTCCATCACTATCTGATGTAATTAGCAATCAGCCTGCTCCATAGAAGACTTTTATCTCACACTTCCCTCCGTTTCCCACACCTGCTGCCCTCAAAGCACCATTGTTCAGTTCATTTCTACAACAAACTTTGGTTCTGACCTAAGAATTCTAGTAGTTAACTCAATTATTAAAATGAATCCTTTGACATTTTCCGAAAGAAACTTTAAGGAATTCCTTTCGCTCTAACCTGCAAGTACAGTAAAATCTCATTAAATTGTAATCACTGGAAGAACCTGAGTGGCAAATCTGAATAACTTCAAGATTTAAACACACGTACAATGGTTTAATGACTGTGGACTATAGCTGTGCTGCCAAAAGAGTTTATGATGAGCCTACTTTTGAAAATAACTTTAAAGTTGTTATATTTAATATACCATATGCACATAGCTATAACTAACGTTACTTTGGGCATAAATGAAAAAGTCTGCTTCCAGTTGGCTAATTCTCTTGTAGTCTCATCAACATCACTAATTAGCTTAGAGAAAACTTCCGTAGGTTGTACACAAAAGGAAATTTTAGTAGTCCATGACCAAATTTTTCTTAAGCATTCTGAGAGAATCCTAAACTAATGAGATTCTTCTATGGAGACACATTAAACCTTATCTCTGAGAGCCACGCAGTGATGGCTGGCTGGTTCATAAAACACACTCAACAGGATTCTTAGAGAAAGACGGGACATTTTCTTGAAGCATCAAACACACGATCAATCATGTTTTCCATATTCTAGATCATCCACGACTCACCTCCAAGGTGTCTCCATCGGTCTCTCCCTCCAGCTCCACTGTATTGCCCGCTGTATTGGTTATCATTGCTTTGACCAAAGAGAAAAATCTAGAACAGCAAATGTCACAAATATGTTGCCAAATCAGGACTGCTCATGTTCCTTGTTATTTACTTAGCTTTATTAAACTGTACTTAAATATAAACCAAATTTTTACAAGTCCATGAAACAATCGATCCCCTCCTTGATTTGACATGGTACTTTAGTGGTTATCAAATCTAGGGCAACTACCGATGTGACACCTGAATCCCCTCTATACAGTGTCTCCACCAACTGGTTGGCCAGTTGATACCCGAGTACCTCCAGCAACAGAGAACTGATTATCTCCCAAAGACAGCTCATTCTTGAAAGATCTTAAAGAGAAATGTTTCCCTTTTATTGAACGAAAGACTTCTTTTATGTGGGTTCCATCCACAGCTTGCTTAGAAATAACCACTTTTCTATACAACACTCCATTAGAAATGCTCACAATTTTATCATGTCCCTTTAAGTCTTCCCTTTCTGTCCCATCACAGTTTTCCCCAGGACTTGTGAGTTACTCCACTAGCAGGTAATACTTAAAATGCTGTCCCTGTGTTATTTACTTTTTAAAAGACAGGGTCTCGCTCTGTCACCCACGCTGGAGTGCGGTGGTGTGATCATGGCTCACTGCAGCCTCAACCTCCTGAGCTCAAGCCATCCTCCCACCTCAGCCTCTCAAGTAGCTGAGACTACAGGCACCCATCACTGAGCCCAGCCAATTTTTGTATTTTTTGTAGAGACGGGGTCTCACTTGTTGTCTAGGTTGGTCTCGAACTCCTGGACTCAAGTGATACTCCCACCTTGGCCTCCCAAAGTGTTGGGAGGCATGACCCACCACACCCAGCCTCCTATATTATTCTTGAAATCTGGCTGCAAGACCAGTGCTCAAAAGTGATCTAATCAATGCTAAGGATAGTAGGACTATCACCTTTCAAGGCATAGACAATCTAGTTCTCAGTAAGACATAGGGTGTTGTGAAAGGGGAAACATGAGGAAGAAACGCATAAGGTGGCCATATCATTCTGCTGACACAGAGCAAGCTTAACACTGACCCATAAATCTTTCTCACGAATTCTGCTAGGCCACATGGGCTACTTCCTAGACTTGTGTACTTGTTTATTTGGATATGAGTCATTTTGACTCATTAGAAAATTTTTACTCACAATTCTCTCTTAAGAAGTCATGGAGGAATACTGTACATTTCAGGATAATTTCTATAAACCATTAAAATGTTCTTTTTTCTAGCTAACTCATTTCACCTTCTTCTAATATTTGAAAGCTGGGAAACCCAATAGTCGGGCTTCTTAAGAGACGTATCGTATGCACTTACAGAAGAACTAAGATTTAAAAGATTATATCAGCCAGGCGCAGTGGCTCATGCCTGTAAACTCAGCACTTTGGGAGGCCGAAACGGGAAGATCGTTTGAGCACAGGAGTTCAAAACCAACCTGGGCAACGTGGCAAAACCCTGTTTCTACAACATTTTTAAAAAATTAGCCAGGCATGGTGGTGGCACATGCCTGTAGTCACAGCTACTCAGGAGGCTGAGGTGGGAGGGCTGCTTGAGCCCAGGAGGCAGAGGTTGCAGTGAGGCAAGACTGTGCCACTGCACTCCAGCTGGGCAAGTGAGCAATACTCTGTCTCAACAGAATAAAATAAAGTGAGGTGATATCAGCTGTTCTTAAGAATACGGAACAACTGGAACTCTCACACATTGCTAGCGGAAGTGTAAATTGACATGACCACTTTGGAAAACTCTTGGCAGTATCAACCAAAGCTGAAAATAAACCTACCCTATGAACCAGTAATTCACTCCTAGGTATACACTCAATAGAAATCAATGTATATGTTCACCAAAAGGCATAGTTCATAGTTATTTTCTTCATAATAGCTCCCAAACACAAATAGTCCAAGTCTTCATTAATAGAAATGCAGATAAATTGGAACACAGTGGAATGCTACACAGAGAAAGAATGAACTGATATACATTTCACAGTTCAATCTCATTTTTTTGTTGTTTTTGAGACAGAGTATCACTCTGTCACCCAGGCTGGAGTACGGTGGTGCTATCATGGCTCACTGCCACCTTGACCTCCCAGGCTCAAGCAATCCTCCCACCTCAGCCTCCCGAGTACCTAGGACTAGAGGTGTGCACCACCATGCCCAGCTAATTTTTTTACTTTTGGTAGAGACAAGGGTCTCCCTATGTTTCCCAGGCTGATCTCGAACTCCTGGGATCAAGCGATCCTCCTGCCTTGGCCTCCCAAAGTGCTGGGATTACAGGTGTGAGCCACTGTGCCCAGCTATGAATATTATTTTAAGCAAAAGATGTAAGAAACAAGAGTACAAGCTATATGATTCTATTTATTTGCAGGTCAAGAACAGGTGAAACTAACCATTGGGGTAAAAATCAAAATAGTTATCACTGGAGGGGGTTTAATGACTGGGAAGGAGCACAAAGCAACTTCTGGGACGCTGCTCTGGGAGGTGTTTACAAGGGTATAGATATGTATGAAAAATTATCAAGCTGTACACTTAAGTGCACATTACAAACTTTACTTGCATGTTACACATCAATAAAAAATTATTAAAATGTATGGCAGAAAAGGTACTGAGTACTGAATGAGGGTCAAAAGGGCATATTTTGTAGTTAAAAAAAGTATGTTCTGGCTAATATTAGGTTTTTAAGGGCAAAAACCACAATTACTTTTATACCAATTTATATTTGGCAGAATTTTTTCTACTGTAAATTGAAGGTTATGATCCAAGGATTCCCTAGTCTGCCTTTTTTCTT
>NW_016107443.1:2067840-2102244 GCF_001604975.1 Cebus imitator
TCTTGAACTGCCCACTCAAGCAATCCTCCTTCCTCAGCCTCCCAAAGTGCTAGGATTAGAGGCATCAGCCACCACACCCAGCCTAGCCTAATCTTTAAATATGTTGTGACAATGATTGTCTGAGACACAATCAATTAAGATTCTCTCAAATTACATGATACAAATACTCAAACTATGAATAAAGGGTCCTTCCTCAATCTGATAAAAGTTATCTATGGAAAACCTGCTGCTATCATACTTAACAATGAAAGACTAACTTCTTAAGAACAGGAACAAAATAAGGATGTCTACTCTTACCACTTTTATTCCGTATTATGCTAGAGATTCTAGCTAGGATAATTAGGCAAGGAAAATAAAGGCATCCAGGTTGGAAAGGAAAAACTAAACCTGCATCTGCCAATGACATAATATTGTATACAGAAAATCCTAATTCAAAACCCATTAGAACTAATATGAGAGTTAAGCAAGGTTGTAAGTTACAAAATCAATATTAAAAGATCAAGTGTATTTCTATACATCATCAGTGAAACAACCCAAAAGTGAAGTTCAAAAAACAACTCCGTTTAGTATCAAAAGAATAAAACCCTTAGCTATGTATTTAACAAAATAAGTACAAAATTTGTATGCTGAAACTACAGAAATATTGTTGAAAGAAATTCAAGAAGAGCTAAGTAAAGAGAAATCCATCCTGTATTCATGGATTGGAAGCCAGAATGGTTAACATGGCAATGCTCTCCAAATTGATCTAGATATTCAACGTATTCCCTGTCAAAGTCCTAGCTGCCATTTTTGAACAGAAATTGATAAGCTGATCCTAAAATTTGTGTGGAAATGCAAGCATCCACAATAACCAAAATAATCTTGAAAAACAAGAACAAAGTTGGAGGGCTCACATTTCCTGATTTTACAACTTACTGCAAAGCTACAGTAATAGAGAAAGTATGGTGCTTACATAAGAACAGACATACAAAACAATGAAACAGAATTGAGACTCCAGAAATAAACTACATTTGTGGTCAACTGATTTCCTAAAAAGTACCAAAGACCATCCAATGACGGAAAGAACAGTCTTCAACGAATGATGCTGGGACAACCACACATCCACATGTCAAAGAATGAAGCTGGAACCCCTACCTTACACCTTATCCAAAAATGAATTCGAAATGGGTCAAAAACTTAAAAATAAAAGCTAAAACTATAAAACTCTTAGAAGAGAACATAAAAACCATAGAACACCTCAGGTTAGACAAAACCTTCTAAGACAGGAATCAAAAGCACAAATGACAAAAGAAAAGTAGGCAAGTTGAACTCTGTCCAAATTAAAAACTTTTGTGCTGCAAATGATACCATCAAGAGAGTGAAAAGACAACCTATGGGATGGGGAAAAACATTTGCAAATCACATCTGATAAGGAACTTGCATGGAGGAAAAAAAATACATAGATACATACATATATACACATATATATAACTCTTAAAACTCAATAATGAAAGGATAAATAACCCAGTTATAAATGGGCAAAGTTTGGAGATAGCTGGCAAACACCACTTTCACCAGATGATCCAAGTTAACATCACCAATACTGACACAGAGATATTTTGTCCCTTGTTATAAGGCACTGAGAAGGACACAACATCACTTCTGTGAGATTCCTGCCAAATACATAACATCAGCGTACTCATGAGGAAACGATCAACGAATCCAAGTCAAAAGATTACCCAAAATAAACTGACTGTACTCTTGGAAAGTATTAAGTGAAAAAAGACAAAAAAAAAAAGACTGATAATGAACTCTTCCAGATGAAAAGAGACTATGTGGACGTGACAACTAAATGTAACATGTGATCCTGGATTGGAACGTGAACCAGAAGAAAAACCTTTTGTTTCGCTATAAAAGACATAATTGGGACACTAAGTAAAATTTGGATAAATGTTATAGATTATAGAACTATATCTATCTTAATTTCCTCATTAGATAACTGTAATTATGTAAGTGAATATCCTTGTTTTTGCGAAATACACTTCAGTATTTAGAGGTAATGGCGCATTATGTCTACAATTTACTTTTAAACAGTTCGGGAAAAAATAACCATATGCATAGAGAGAGAATGTAAAACAAATGCGGTAAAGGGTTAACTCTGAGAAATTCTGTGTGAAACATATATGGAAATTATTTGCATTTTTTTGAAACTTTCCTATGGTTCTGAATATTCTCAAACATACAAAGTTTAATTTTTTTAATTGGGCAAAGAATTTGAATAGACATTTCTCCAGAGGTATATAAATGGCCAGCAGGCAAATGAAATGATAGTACAGTTAGTCATCAGGAAAATGCGAATCAAAACCACAATGAAATTCCGCCTTACATCCACTAGGATTATGATACTCAAAAGACTGATAATAACAGGTGTTGACAAGGACATAGAGAAATTGGAAGCCATTGCTTATTGGAAACCAATTCCCATAGCAATATACATTGCTAATGGGAAAATGGTCTGGCAGTTCCTCAAAAGGTTAAACGTAGAGTTGCTATAAGACACAGCAATTTGACTCCAAGAGAAATAAAAACATATCCTCACAAAGACTTTCATGTGAATGTTCACAGAAATAAAATTCATAACTGTTAAAAAGTGCAAACAACCCAAATGCCTATCAGCTGACAAACAGATAAACTGTGGTATAGCCACACAAAAGAATATAATTCAGCCACAAAACCAAATGAAGTACCGATACGTGTTACAAATGAAGAAACCTTAAAAAACATTACGCTAAGTGAAAAAAGCCAGTTATAAAAGACCACATACTGTATGATTCCACTTATATGAAACGGCCAGAAGAGACAAAACGATAGACACACAAAAATTAATGGTTGCCTAGGCCTAGGGTCAAGAGGGGGTGAGTTGAAGGAAGGAGGAGTAACTCTAATGAATACTAGGTTTCTTGTGGGAGTGATGAAAATATTCTAAACTTAGATTATGGTGTTGATTGGAAAACTATAAATATACTAAAAAACATTGAATGTTATGTTATGTTATTTATTTATTTTTAAATGGAGTTTCGCTCTTGTTGCCCAGGCTGGGGTGCAATGGTGCGATCTTGGCTCACTGCAACCTCTGCTTCCCAGGTTGAAATAATCCTCCTGCCTCAGCCTCTCAAGTAGCTGGGATTACAGGCATGCACCATCATGCCTGGCTAATGTTTTATTTTTAGCAGAGGCGAGGTGTCACCATGTTTGTCAGGCTGGTCTCAACTCCTAACCTCAGATGGTCCACCCTCCTCAGCCTCCCAAAGTGCTGAGATTATACGAGTGAGCCACTGCGCCCAGCCAAGTTGTATATTTTAAATGGCTGAATTGCCTGCTATGTGAATTACAGAAAATTTTAGAGTTTTTTTTTGAGATGTAAGTTAACATTTCAAGAAAGACAGCACAGCAGGTAAATATCTTTCAAAACAAAGGCGCTTTAAAAACGATTCACCATAATTAGATTGCAAATACCTGAATTAGCTATAACTCACCTACTACACTGCTCTTCGGTAGAAAAGTAGATTTGAAAGTCATCAGAATTATCATGGACATATAGAAAACAACACCGTTCATCAAACTTCGATAGGCTGTAAAATTTCAAAGCATAATGTTTATACCTAAGTTCTGATACCAATTCTACATATGTGAGACAATCTTTTCTATTTTACCAGTTTCTGAAAGATTCATTAATGTTTTAACAAACACCCCCGCAAGTCTGCCTTTTATTTCTCTATGAAATTTAAATACCAGAGAATTTATCTTACTTATATTTGAGTTTGTATTTATCAACTGACTTTAATATGAACTTACTCAATATAATTCAGTGCTAAGCAAAGCATACAGGCAAAAGAAAAGGAAATAAAATATGATCTCTGTCCTCAAGGGGCTTATAATCTCATGAAAAAGAAAGGCAAGGTATTTGTGAAATAATTTATTGTGGTATTAAGGGAATTTCTAAACTCAGAAAATATCAGGACACAGTATTTGTGGCCACACAAGGGAAATGGAAATAAACACGGCATTGTAGCTCAAGAAAGGCCTTGAAGTGTTATCTGGTCCCTCTCCCCACACTGTCTGTACCTGACTCTACAGCTCATCCAACAAGCGATATTCAGCTTGCCTGGACACAGCCAGTGACAGTAGAAAATATGCTAGAAGAAGACTTTTTTCTTTTTTCTTTTTTTGAGACAGAGTCTTGCTTTGTCACCTAGGCTGGAGTGCAGTGGCACAATCTCCGCTCACTGCAACCTCTGCCTCCCGGGTTCAAGCGATTCTCCTGTCTCAGCCTCCTGAGTAGCTGGGACTACAGGCATGCGCCACGATGCCTGGCTGATTTTTGTATTTTTTGTAGAGTTGGGGTTTCGCCATGTTGGTCAGGCTGGTCTCAAACTCCTGACCTCAAGTGATCCGCCTGCCTCGGCCTCCCAAAGTGCTGGGATTACACGCATGAGCCACTGTGCCTGGCGACAATTTTTAAAAATGTATTTCTTAGTAATTAAGTTGTGTTAGAGCATGTAGTCAAGAATGTTCTGTTTGTGCCTCCTCATAGAGATACCTCTAGGTGCCATTTCAATCAACAGTGGGGATTTACAAAGGGCCTGGAGGTGTATCAGCCATGCCCCACCCCTCCCTGGGACTGATGTGACCTGAAGCATATGCTTTGCGCATTCCAGCGGCTCTCCAACTAACTGTGGTAGTTGCTTTACAGATTGATTTTCAAAACCTGCTCTCTTATCATCTAGTTCTAATTCTTTTTGAATCTCCCCTGCACTCTTGGTGTTCCAACTCAGTATTTGTCATGCAATCTATGACATAAAGCACAGTCTAGGGCAGTTTGGATCTCAGGAAGAGAGAACTTAGAAGGGGTGAGATAAAGTGGCTTCAGTTGTGTGAAGAGCCAATTATGGAAGAGAATGTAGTCTTCGTCTCCGTAATACCACCTGGCAGAATGAGGGCCACCGCAGAGGCTCTGGCTCCGTGTGGGTGAAGAACTCTCTAACATACTATCTACTTGCAGCTTTTCTGTCACTGGCTATGTCCAGGCAAGCTGAATATTTTTTGTTGGACAAGCTGTAGAGTCATGTAGAGACACTGGGTGGAGATGGACCAGCCAACATTTCAAGGCTTTTCTTGAGCTACAACGCCATGTGTATTTCCATTTCTCTTGTGTGGCCACAAATTTTCCAAGTCTAGAAATTCCCTTAATACCACAATAAATTATTTCACAAATACCTTGCCTCTTTTTCATGAGATTATAAACTCCTTGAGGGCAGAGATCATATTTTATTCCCTTTTCTGTTGCTTTGTGTATGCTTTGCTTAGCGTATTTCAAATTGCCTTGTATTTCCTGGGCAGTACCATCCCAATGCACTATTCTCTACTTAAATTATTTCCCTCCTTTTAAGTGATGTTGACAGCATTCTAATTTCAATACTGATGTGTCCGGGACAGTACCACACTGTGTCTGGAAGTAACTGAGGATTCATTCAGTGCCTGAGATAGCCTCAGAATCGGAGAAAGGAATGTTCTAGTCCAAGCCCTTTATTTGATAAAAATAGTGAAAAAACTGAGACTTAAAGAAATTGAGTGACTTTCCCAATGTCACACAGCAGAGAGAGACTAGAATTCACATCTACTTCAGAGCCAGTCTCACCCTCGAATGAGCTGGCAGGGTGACAAGTGCAGCCGAGATGTATTAGCCCTGCTTGGGTAAGGCCACATGGCTCAGGCCCAAATGGTCACCACTCATGATCCAAAATGCAAGAGCTGCGCCTCTCCTCAGAATACACCACCTCATACCCTCCCTGAAAACAATCTCCCGGCTCCATTACTCTGTTCACAAGACCCTAATCCAAGTGTTGCTACCAACTATCTTCTGGCTTCACTTCTCAGAGTTGCTGAGCACTGGAACATCTTTGGCTCAAAAAAGATACATCTTCTCTTTCTGCAGATTACTTTAAAAAAAATTGACACAAGTGTGTTTAGTCTTGCTGAGTATGAGCAAAGCTACCCTTTTATAACAACCCAAGAAGCTCTTACTAGGAGCACACTAGTATTAATAACTACCTCAGACAGGGCAACAAAACAGAAGAGAGTTCGTTTTGGATCCCATTAAAAATAGGAACATTCTATATTATGAGTAAGTGGAAGCATTAAAGTGCATAAAACATTATCATCATTTGCATTAGAACAGTAACTCCATTTTCTCCTGTGTTCTTACCTTATTCCCTTTATGGAAGAGGCTGTAAAATTCCATTCATGCATTTGTTTCTGTAAGTTATCAAAGACAGAAATTAATAGTTTGAGTTTTTCTAAGAAAGGATTTTGTTTTGCTCTATTCTATGGTCAATCATTTCTGCTATTTTACCTGCAGTAGTGATTTTTTTAGGGGTTAGAGCAATATACCTTGCAAACCTTGAAACACCAGAAACATTTTCTTATGTATTACAAAAATTTGTATCCCTAAAACAGTTTAAATGATGTAAATTTGAAATAATCTAAGGTTCAAATAGATACAATAAGCACAGAATAAGCACACAGTGAGTGGCTTTTCATCTTCTGTCAACATAGCAGGCAAACTCTAAAACAAGCATGGGAACAGCCCACCTAAGTTGAGTGACTTGCAAAAATGTTGGGAGAAGCAAGGCTATGGCAGACACCTTTCAGCACTCATCAATCTTCCTTTTCTCCCTGAACACAGAGCTGAACTACATTTCCTAGGCTCCCTTGCAGCTAGGGAGCTATACAATGGAGTTTGACCAATGAGATGTGAGCAGGAATGCTGTGCATCACCTGCAGGCCTGGGTCATAAACTCCACAGCAATCCTCTATTTCCTCTTTTCCCATCCATTGCAAGATGTAATATCCCCCCACTGCCACCCTCTGCAACCTGGATACAACATGTGGCATAAACTTTTATCATGTTAAGATATTGAGATTTGGGGGCTATTTGTTTTAGAAGCTAGCCTACCATGACTAATAGAAAAAACTGGGATTTCAAGCAGCACCAAGATGCACTTACAAACGAAAACCAACTCTGTCCCCTCCTTCACTACCATTAAACTTTGCACAAAGCTAAGCCTCAGAAGGAACATCTGAAACTCCAGTTTCAAAAATCCATAGGCAATAAAATCAATACATCACAACCACAGAAAATAATTTTAAGTAGGAAAATCCATTTGGGCCAGGTGTGGTGGCTCACACCTGTAATCCTAGCACTTTGGGAGGCTGAGGCGAGCAGATCACTTGAGGTCAGGAGTTCAAGACCAGCCTGGCCAACATGGTGAAACACCATCTGAACTAAAAATACAAAAATTAGCTGGGTGTGGTAGCATACACCTATAATCCCAACTGCTCTCGAGGCTGAGGTGGCAGAATCAGTTGAACCCAGGGGGTGGAGTTTGCAGTGAGTCAAGATCACGCCACTGTCCTCTAGCCAGGGTGATAGAGTGAGAGACTGTCTAAAAAAAAAAAAAAAAAATCCATTTGGTTGGCCTGAGGAATATCACAAGTGACCCACTAAGCCACCCAGGGAAAAAAAAGTATGAGAGCCACGTGACTGAGCATGACTCAAGAGAACGGCCATGAGCAGGCACATGATTAGTTTCTTGCCATCCTGGAGCAATGACAACAGGAACAGACTGGGAAGATGGTTCCTGACAGGAAAAGTTCTGGTCATACGTGTTGATCAAGCACCTCCCCTGTGCTAGGCAAAGTACTAATACTGAAGACACAGCAGAGAACCACAAAGTCCCTGCCCTTATGGGCCTTATATGTGAGTGAAGAGAGATGGACGACAGATTAAATAGTAAAATCATGGCATGAGGGAGGATGAAAAGTGAAGACAAAGCAATAAAGCATTAAGATACAGCAGCAGGTCACATTGTTCAGCAGGATGTGGAGGGCAGGTGTCGCTGTTGACTTCTGAACAGAAAGCTAAAGCAGGGGAAAGAGGGAGCCACACAGACGTCTGGGGGAAGAGTTCCAGGAAGACGGAAAAGCAAGCGCAAAGGCCCTGAGGCAGGAGTACACTTGGCATGTCTGGGGACCAACAAAAAGCAAATATGGCTGCAGTGAAGTAAGTGGGGTGGGAGTGAAAGAGGAGGTTGGAGAGCTCATGAGGGCAAATCACGCAGAGCCTCTAGGCCACCCTCAGGACTTCCGCCTTTGCTGTGCGTGAGACGGGAGGCCATTGGAGACTTCTCAAAAGAGGGTATGAGAATACGAAAGCCATCAAATCACATCCAACTGCACAGAAAGGCTGAGTGTATTTCAGAGGAGACATGAGTCCAAAGTCATGCAGAGAGGATAGTGGTGGGCAGCAGGAGTCTGTCTCTGGATTCAGGCACAGAAATGGGAACCGGGGCAGACTCAAGTCTTGTCTGACCCACAGCCACTTGCAGGAGGCTGCACATATACAGAAAGCTTAACCACATGAGTGTCCAAAGTATTCCCCGACGGCAGGTCTACTCCAGGGTGCTTTAGAGAATTTCTTGATTTGGGAGAAACATTTATTAGTTAAGTACACAACACAGACACCCCTCCCCCCGCTGCTTTTATTTTATGTCATAATCAATGACACTTGTTCCGGAGTGGGTAACCGTTCTGTAGCTCCTACGGCTACAAACATATAGAAGTCACGTGTGGGCATTCTTAGGATGATCTTCTGGGCAGGATACAGGCATTGGTAGCTGAGAGACATTCCGTGGAAGGAATGAAAGGGTGGTTAAAGAAGACTTTGCAAAAGCTAGGACTTGGAGAACTGGAAGAAGGAATTCCCAAAAGAAACAAGGATGGAAATAAAAGGGTAGACAGGAGCTCCCACAGGGACAGCTGAGGGGCTGGTAAGAGGATAGTTTGACTGGCACTGATGGTTGGAGAGAAAGAGGAAGTGGGGGCAGGATTGCAGAGGGAGGGACTTGAACACTTAGTAAAAGAGTTTGAGTTTTATCTGGAAAGCCACAGGATCCTGTAGTGGTTGAGGGGTATCAGAAAGGCAGTATAGATGCTTCTAAAAATATATTACTATTTTATTTTTCTAGAGACAGGGTCTCACTGTTGCCCAGGCTTGAGTGCAGTGATGCAATCGCAGTTCACTGTGGCCTCGACCTTCCAGGCTCAAGCGAACCTCCTCCATCTCAGTCTCCCAAGTAGCTGGGACTACAGGTGTGCACCACCATGCCCAGTTAATTTTTTAAATTTATTTTTTTGTAGAGACAGGGTTTTGCTGGGTCACCCATGCTGGTTGTGAACTTCTGGGCTCAAGCAATCAGCCTGCTTTGGCCTCGCAAAGTGTTGGGACTACATGTGTGAGCCAACACACCAGCCTATATCCCCTACCCACTTCCCTATGGTTTAACTATTAAAAAAACCCAAAAACCTGTATTTGTTTTAATGTTTTTACACACACACACACACACACACACACACACACTCCCACACCCCAACACCTCACCACATGCCCACATACACACATGCCCACACACATGTATGTATGCATACACACACGTACAATGGAAAAACCTACTTTTTCTCATCTGTGATCATACTCTCTCGTATGTTCTCATAATTCAGAAGTTCAACGTGGGTGCCTTTTCCTTCAAATACTACCATCTAGATTATCCTATTTGAAAATCCAATATTTGATTCAATTGCTTGCAATTTTTCCTCCTTACCATTTCTGTGGGTGAGACATGCCATAAAGAAACCGTTCTCTCCTCGGCTTCATTGTTTATGGAAACGTAAGAAGGCTGGTACACTTTGGTTGGCTCTATCACCAGAACCTGAAACAAGAACAGATGCCTGTTAACGTGCATGGGTAGACATGGTGTACCCTGACCAGTGAGGAGGCGAGGAGGTCCATTCTCAATAAATCCTAACTGAGGGCTAAGCACAGTGGCTCACGCCTGTAATCCCAGCACTTTGGGAGGCTGAGATCGGAGGATCACTTGAGCCCACGAGTTCAAGGGCAACATATCAAGACGCCATCTCTTGAAAAAAAAAAGATGCAAGGAGATAAAAAAGGAGGTGATGGCCCATCAGTAAGGTGTTGTTTTCTTAAGAGAGAAGAGGGGAGAGAGGGGGAAAAGGGTGAGAAGGAGGAGAGTGGGGACAGAAAGGGCAGGGAGAAAGGGAGCTAGAAGGAGGAGAAGGGAGTAAGAAGGGGGGGAAGAAAGAGAAAAGGGGAAAAAAGAGGGAAGAAGGCAGCAAAAGGAAGAAAGTGGGGAGAGAAAGAGGAAGGCACTTTGGGATGCCAAGGTGGGCAGATCACTTGAGGTCAGGAGTTCAAGACCAGCCTGTCTCTACTAAAAATACAAAAATTAGCCAGGTGTGGTCATTTACACTTGTAATCCCAGCTACCCAGGAGGCTGAGGTGGGAGAATCGCCTGAACCCAGGTGGCAGAGGATGCAGTGAGCCACGATCACACCACTGCAAGAGACTCTGTCTTGGAAAAAAAAATTAACAAATAAAAGGAGGGGAAGAGAAAAAGGAGGAGTGAGATAGGGAGGCAGAGAGGGAATAAATCTCCAAAACAAATAAAGCAACTTATTTAAGATCACTAAACCTGGTTAGAGATGACACGGTGTCTGCTCCGTTATTTTTCTGTACCTTTCAGTAGGTTTGAAATATTCATAACTAAAAGAAGATTTTAAAATGTATTATTAACTGGCAAAAAATTACCATAATCATTTCAAACAATCTTTTATGAGATGCTTAATGAAATTCTTGCAAATGGCATGGGCATGTTCACAAACTCTCAAAGCATAAATATGGAACACAATTATCTGAAGTTCCATTTCCAAAACACTCACATATTTCACTCATGACTCTAAGATGGTCATAACATTAAAGCAAAACTCAATGAAAAGCTGAAAGCAATTTTGTCTTTTTGATAAAGTTTTAAATATTAATTAGTGGCCTTAGAGGCAAACCAAAGCTTAACAGGAAACCATGCTGAATTCCAAGTTTCCACTCATGATGCCATATTGTTTTAAAGGAAGGTTTGTCCACTTGGGTACTAGTGACATTTTGGGCTGGGTAATTCTTTATTGGAGGGGCTGTCCTGTGCACTGTGGGATGTTCAACAGCATCCTGGTCTCTACCCACCAGATGCCAGTAGCGCCATGTTCTTCCCAAGTCATGACCACCAAAAATGTCTCTGGACATTGCCAGATGTAACTTGGGGGGACAAAATTGCTTTTGATTGAGAATGACGATTATAGAGGATATGGCTAACTATCTACCAGTGAGTTGATCTGTCACTTGCTGATTTCACAGAAGACTGATGTTTATCCCAACATTTTAAATTACTCAAAGGTTTTCTTCAGCTCAGAGTATTCAGTAATTAAATAGCACCAATTCTTAGTTTTTTTTCCTAACCTTAAAACAAAATAAATAAATTTAGCACATCTTACCGGAAATCTGAGTGCATTAGTGACTTTGTTTGTTGCCTCAAAAATTATATCTAACCAGAAGTTCAGCTGCTCTTGCCTGGGCGAGTGTTCAATATTAGGTTTCTTGAAGCGCCGAATTAATAACACGTTCTGAACTAATGATCGCAGGTACCTGGAAAAATCATGAACAGCAATATATTGGATTCCTAAGGAAATTGAATTGAATTCAACTCCCTTTAAAAGAAGCTTTCCAAAAGCTTTTATTCTCTTAAATTCATATTATGTCATGAGTGCTTCATAAATGATTGCTCAGCACCCACAAAACTAATTAAGAAAACCCAAGCAGTAGATAAAGTAAGTCCATCCAACAAAATGACATAACGTGGCTTTTCACCAGCATGGGCTAAACCTCAATTTGGGTGCCTACTGTCTAAAATATGGAGATTGGAAAGCATGTGATAACTGTTTTACATAACAAGGGCAAGCACAGCTGACTCTCGAATGACAAACGTATGAGTCGTGCAGGTGTACTTTTACATTTTTCCCCCAATAAATACATTGGAAAATGTTCTGGAGATTTGCGACAATTTGAAAAACTTTGCAGACGAACTGTGTAGCCTAGAAATATCAAAAAAAATCAAAAAGTTAGGTATGCCATGAATGCATAAAATATATGTGGATACTGGTCTATTTCATCATTTTCTACCCAAAATATCTACAAATCTCTTATAGAAAGTTAAAATGTACCAAAACTGACACACACAAACACTTACGGACTGTATATGGCACCATTCCCAGTCAAGAGAATATAAACAAATGTAAAGAGGTGGTATTAAATCAAGACTGCATAAAATTAACTGTAGTGCATACTGTGCTACTGTAAAAATTTCGTAGCCACCTCCTGTTGCTATTGTGGTGAGCTCGTGTTGTATCTGCTTAAAACTCCACCATGTGGTGGGGTGTGGTGGCTCATGCCTGTAATCCCAGCACTTTGGGAGGCCAAGGTGGGCAGATCACCTGAGATCGGGAGTTCAAGACCAGCCTGGCCAACATGGCAAAACCCTGTCTCTACTAAAAGTACAAAAATTAGCTGGGTGCAGTGGCAGGCATCTACAGTCTCAACTTGGGAGGCTGAGGCAGGAGGATTGCTTGAAGCTGGGAGGTAGAGGTTGCAGTATGCTGAGATCGCCCCACTGCACTCCAGCCTGGGTGACAGAGCAAGGCTCCATCTAAAACACAAAAACAAACAAAAAAAACTCCACTGTGTGAAACTGATCATTTTTGCATGAGTAGTTCACCTCTCCAGTAAACTGCAGATCACAGTAAAAAGTGATCACTCACGGTTCTCACGCATTCTTCACTGTATTTAGTGTAATACCATAAACCTTGAATAATAATACCATAGGACGCATAAAGAGTGCCACTAGTGATACTGGAAACACTCCCAAGAAGCAGAGAAAAGTCATGACAGTACCAGAAAAAGTTGAATTGCTTGTTATGTACTGCAGATTAAGTTCTGCAGTTACGGCTGCTGCCATTTCAACATAAATGAATCCAGCCTAAAAATCATTGGAAAAATAGAAAAGGAAATCCATGCATCATGTCAGCGGTTGTGAAAACACTGCACGTTTTGCAAAATATAAAATACAAAATATGGCTTATGTTATTAGTCAGGCTTCCAGTCAACAGTAGGCTATAGGCTATTAGTAGTTAAGCTTTCGGTGAATTTTCAACTGAGCCCCTAACCCCCACATTGTTCAAGGGTCAGCTGTAGTTCAAAGATCAAAGCTATTACAAGATGACAAAATTTCAATCTCATTATCTTTTTAATTAAACATGTTATTTTGAGGTAATTTTAGATTTACATGAAGTTCTAAGAAACAATATAGAGAGAACCCGTGTATCTTTGACAGGTTTACTCCAATGGTAACATCTTGGAAAACTATAGTACAATATCACAACCAGATGTTGTCAGTGATACAAGGCAAGAGAGACAAAGTTCCATATCCCCACAGGGACCCCCCGCGTTGCCTTCCCATAGTCATGCCTACCTCCCTCCCATGCAAACCCCCGCCCTAACTCCTGGCAATCACGAGGCAAACTCATTGTCTTTCATGTTTTTAAAAAATTAGAATCTGACCAGGTAGATTTTGATGTTATGACATCTTGACTCTGACCATATCTTTGCTCTTTTCAGGCAAATTCAACTTTTTGGAATATAGTTGCCAGGTAGTAGTGATCACATCCTCTTTGGTACTAAATGGATTGGTTCCACTGAAAGCATCATAGTATTATTTTGCTATTTGAGGATAAAAGGTGGAGCTCTCAGCCAGGCGTGGTGGCTCACGCCTGTAATCCAAGCACTTTGGAGGCCAACACGGGCAGATCACCTGAGGTCAGGAGTTCAAGACCAGCCTGACCAATACAGTGAAACCCCATCTTGATAAAAAGTAAATAATTTTTTTGTTTTGTTTTTAAAAAAGAAATAAATAGAAGAAAAAAGAAAAAGAAAAAAGAAAGCTGGAGCTCTCCTGGGAAGATAGACTAGCTAGACTCCAACCGACTTGCTTGGGTACTCAGCAGGCCTGGGTTGTCCAAACTCTACACATTCAAAAGAAAGATCTGGCCCTGGACTGGCTATTGGGAGATCACCTCTAAGTCCTTGGGATATACTGCCAGCTAAGGACGTCTCTGTTTATCTGGGGCCTTGGGCCAGCCAGATAGTTGATGCTAACTAACAATATGATTAATAGTTGGGGCCCTGGGCAACATTGTATCAGTTTGACCTCTGGAGAGGTTGGAGCTAAGGTATTAATATCAGCCGCATGAGGACTCCATGCCCATGTGACCCATCCCCAATAAAAACCCTGGAAGTTAAGGCTCAGTGAGCTTCCCTGGTTGGCAAGACTTCACGCATGTTGTCACACATTGTTGCTGGGAGAATTAGGCACTGTCCATATGACTCCACTGGGAAAGGACTACTGGAAGCTTGTACCTGGTCTCCCCCGGATTCTGCCCTATGTACCTTTCTGCCTTTGCTGATTTTAATCAGTATCCTTTCATTGTAATAAACCATAACTGAGAGTTTAACAGCTTTTCCGAGTTCTGAGTCCTTACAGCAAATCATGAACCTGAGAAGGGTCTTGGGAACCCCTAACAACAGGTAATAACACTGCAAGGCCTATAAGTCAGCCGAGGTGCTGATGTAATGGGAATGTATCCAACCCTGGGGTCTCCACTCCCTGAAGTTGGCTCCATCTGGCCCAGATACCAGCACTGCACTTTAAGATTAGGACTTTTCAAACAGCAGCCGCTCCAGGACGGCTGGAGGCCCAGCCTAGCTCTGTGTTCTCTCAGCCTCAGATAACTTTCTAGAGGTTTGCATGCCAAATTTAAGTTCCCTCAGATTGGGAATAAATGGGGTCAAACTAGATATGACTGAAGAGATTCCTACCCGTGGTAATCCAGACTGACCTGCTGAACTAGGATGTAAGAGATGGCTAATGAAAACAAATTGTTAAAAATATGCTTTTTTAAGTTATGTAAATAATACATATGCATTTAAGGAAAATCAGAAAACAAAGGCAAAAAAAAAAAACTCCATATAGGCTGGGCACAGTGGCTCACGCCTGTAATCCCAGCACTTTGGGAGGCCGAGGTGGGCGGATCACAAGGTCAAGAGATCCAGATCATCCTGGCCAACATGGTGAAACCCCGTCTCTACTAAAAAATACAAAAATTAGCTGGGTGTGGTGGCATGTGCCTGCAGTCCCAGCTGAGGTGGAAGGATTGCTTGAACCTGGGAGGCACAGAGGTTGCAGTGAGCCAAGATCATGCCATTGCACTCCAGCCTGGCACCTGGTGACAGAGCAAGACTCTGTCTCAAAAAAAAAATAAATAAAAAATAAAAAAACCCCAAAAAACTCCTTATAAGGCTATCTCCCTATCTCCCTGAGATAACCACTGTCAATATTCTGAAGAAAATAATTCAACATTTATTGATTATAGCAAACATCTATTGAGCATTTATTATGAGACTACACCAATCAGTAAGATAACCACAGTTCTAACAGAGCTTCATGTCTACAGGGAAATCCGATACTGCCCAGCCCTCCCAGGCCTTTCCCTACGAGTCATACAAGTCACACACCAAGCATATACTTTTAATTAAAACAAGAATCAGATAGAACAGTGGTTCTCAAAGTGTGGTCATCAGAGCAGCAGTCGCAGCTTGTAATTTCTAAGTGCAAATTCTCAGGCTCCACCCCGGACCTACTGAGCCAGAAATCCTGAGAGTGAGCCCAGCAACCTGTGTTTCATTTCTTTATTTCACCTATTTATTTTTGAGACAGGGTCTCACTGTGTCACCCAGGCTGGATTGCAGTGGTGCGATCACAGCTCTCTGCAGACTTGACCTCCTGGGCTCAAGCGATCCTCCCACCTCTTCCCGAGTAGCTGGAACCACAGGGGTGCGCCACGATGCCTGGCTATTTTTGTTGCTGTTGTTGTTGCTGTTGTAGACACAGGATCTCACTCTGTTACCCAGACTGGTCTCAAGCTACTGGGCTCAAGCAGTCCTCCCACCTCAGCCTCCCAGAGTGCTGGGATTACAGGTATAAGCCACTACGCCCAGCCTGTGTTTTAATCAACATAGGTTGATTCTGACACACAATAAAATTTGAGAACCACTGATACAGTAAAACCTACCCAGGAACTGGCTGTTCTTATTCTACAACAAACCACAAACATACTTTCACATCTCCAAGGATTCTTTCCTGCACGTTTAAATGGCCGTATAAGGCTGTTGCTGGGCCACTGTTTTATTTACCATACCTTATTATTGTTCTTTTAGTTCCAGTTTTCATTTGTGATAAACATTTTCTTGGTGTCCTTTTTCACCTTATTATATGCTTTCTCACAAAATGCATAATACATACTAGTAAGCAAGAGTGTTTTTGTCTTGAGGACCTAGACAACCTGAAGCAATTAACAGGATATAAAGTCTAATCTCGAGTTTGGAGCAGGCAGGGATATATTCCGCGTGGTCTGTCTTTCCCTCCCTTCACATAAAAGGGAATTCTCAGAGCAGTTGGGTCTGTGCTAACTTTGCTTTAATGAAAAGTCAGAAGGAGAAACATAGTGATTATTACTGTTTTTGCATTTCCACGTTTTTTCCCTGGGGAAGACATTTAAGAACAAGGTCATATATTGAGACGATGATGACAACACACAGACGCAACTCACCAGACTGGAGGCTTCAGTTTGAACAACCTCTCTGCTGCCTGGACAGCTTTCCCGACATCACTGGCCAGCATGCTGACGGTGAAGAACTGACCCACATCCCAGTAATTGTTCATTTTCTCCAAGCTCCCTTTTCTTCCCAACAAACTGTTCAGCCGGACACCTTAAGAATTTGTATTTTAGATAGTCAGAAAAATCTTTCTTAGTTTCTGTCATATTGAGGATAAGCAGGCATTTTGTTTTGGCTGCTGTCTCAGGCGTGCTATTGGAAAAGTAACTGATTGCTCCTTTTGAAATATAATGCTAGTAGGTCAGGCATGGTGGCTCACGCCTGCAATCCCAGCACCTTGGGAGGCTGAGGCAGGTGGATCACTTGAGGTCAAGAGTTCGAGACCAGCCTGGCCAACATGGTGAAGTCCCATCTCTACTAAAAATACNATATGTGACATTTCTGCCCTTAGATGCCTTGATAAATTCCCTTTAAAGATGTGTGCACTGGCTGAGCACAGTGGCTCTTGCCTGTAATCCCAGCAGTTTGGGAGGCTGAGGCGGGCGGATCATGAGGTTAGGAGTTCGAGACCAGCCTGAGCAACATGGTGAAACCCCGTCTCTACTAAAAATATAAAAAATAGCTGGGTGTGGTGACGAGCACCTGTAATCCTAGCTACTCAAGAGGCTGAGGCAGGAGAATTGCTTGAACCTGGGAGGTGGAGGTTGCAGTGAGCCGAGATCACGCCACTACACTCCAGCCTAAGTAACAGAGCGAGACTATCTCAAAAAAAATAATAATAATAATAGAAATATAATGATATAATGGTAGTTATTTGAACATAATTTTTAATGCCAAACTTGTATAATATCTGCAATAATAAACAGCTTTACCTATTTTCCTTAGTTCCAAGGAAGTTTCAAATTGTTGTCCAGCAACTATCAGCAAAACTGCAAGGTTAATTCCCGAATAGAGAGATGACTGGAGTTCAAACCCTTTGCGATACCTACAATCACAGAACCACCAAAGTCTTATTACAACGAAAAATGTGTAAATAATTGTATAAACCAACATTCTAGTGAAAAGTTTTATTTCTTCAATTTGTTGTTGCCCATTCCCCTTACCTCCCACCACCTTTACAAACAGCCACATGCAGCTCTCTAGTGCTTTAAAAATGTCATAATATGCCAGCCATGGTGGCTCATGCCTGTAATCCCAGTACTTTGGGAGGTCGAGGCAGATGGATCACTTGAGGCCAGGAGTTCAAGACCAGCCTGGCGAATATGGTGAAACCCCATCTCTAAAAAAAAGAAATGCAAAAATTAGCTGGGTGTGGTGGTATGTGCCTGTAATCCTAGCTATTCAGGAGGCCGAGGCAGGAGACTCTCTTGAACCCGGGACGAAGAAGCTGCAGTGAGTCAAGGTCGTGCCACTGCACTCCAGCATGGGTGACAGAACAAGACTCTGTCTCAAAAAAAAAAAAAGTTATAATAGCAACACAGTAACTTACACTAGGGAGTTTTAATTGTTTTTGTTCATAAGATGTTTATCATAAAAGCCTCAATGATTATATAAAATAGGGAAATCATTATGACATACATGAAATTTAAAATCAATTCTAATCCTACTCCCAAAAGATAACCATGATTTGATGTCCAAAGTGCATTGGTATAATAATCATAGCTCACTGCAGCCTTGAACTCCTGGACCTAAGCGATCCTTCCACCTCAGCCTTCCAAGCAACTAGGACTACAGGTATGTGCCATCATGCCCAATTAATTTTTTTTTTCATTTTTTTAGAGACAGGGTCTCACTCCGTCACCCAGGCTGGAATGCAGTGGCATGATCACAACTACAGCCTTGAACCCCTGGGCTCAAGTGATCCTCCCACCTCGGCCTCCCGAGTAGCTAGGATTACAGGCGTGAGCCACTGTGCCCACCTAAACCTTGTTTCTAAAGTTGGATTCCAATTATGCATTGAGTATTTTTTATTACATCGAAATGGCATCAATGGTAGGCCATTTCTCTGCAAGTTGTTTGTTTGCTTTGAACAATATGGAGTTGTTTTTTCATGCATGAAGCAGTATTGCCAAAATCCTGGATCCCAAATAACTACAGAAGCAGTGGCACAAAGTGAGGCCAGCGATAGGGATCTATTATATCCGGATAAGGAACAGGATACAAAATTGGGAATCCTATTTTTATACCAAAAGATTAACAGTGCCATTTTCACTCTCTTTATTCTTTTCTACATAAAAGGTTTATTTCTGTTCTACGAACAAGTATGAAAATTATAGGCAGGAAAAAAGAAATTAATGAAGTAATGACACAAATGTCTTTAAGTGGCACAGTTTATACCAAAGACTTGCTAGTAGTAATTTTGTCACTCATGTGACAGCAAGAGAATTCAACAACCACAAAATATAAATTCTTGAAAGGAGAAGTTATCACTGAAGTCAGTTAAAATATGGCTTTATCAGCCGGGCACGGTGGCTCATGCCTGTAATCCCAGTACTTTGGGAGGCCGAAGCGAGTGAATCACGAGGTCAGGAGATCAAGACTATCCTGGCTAACATGGTGAAACCCTGTCTCTACTAAAATACAAAAAATTAGCTGGGCATGGCACCGGGCATCTATAGTCTCAACTACTCAGGAGGCTGAGGCAGGGGAATTGCTTGAACCCAGGCGGCCGACATTGCAGTGAGCTGAGATTGCACTCCTGCATTCCAGCTGGGTGACAGAGCAAGATTCCATCTCAAAAAATATACATGTGGCTTTATCAATTCTGAGGCATAATACAAATACCCTCAGACAGACCAGAGGACACTGAGAAAATCCTTCCTACCTTAGTCAACAAAATTTAACCTTTTTTTTTTTCCTGTATGTTTTGGGAATTTTTAATTCCATATCCTTCTGCATTTGACTGTTTTATTTTCTTTTACTATGAAAAGTTATACCGAGAAGGGGGCAGAGAGGGTGGCTTCTCAGAAGTCAAACAGGCCCAACTTAGGGACAGAGAAGATCTGAAGTCCAGGCAGGACTGTAGTCCCAGGGTCGCCACTAACCAGCCCTGTGATCGTGGACCAGCCCCTACCTCCCCAAGCCATACGCTCCATGTCTGCACTGGAGGGTCTGGGTTAGATGATACCCAAGATAGATCTTATCTGCAGCCACCACACCCTGAGCAGAAGACGAAGCTTCATTTGCTCCTGCACCCACCCCCACTACCTTCTGAAGCTGGTGGAGAAAAACTCCTAGGACTTACTTAAAGGAGCCAAAGGCAGTGATATTTTGACGTGGGAGTTGAATTCCCAACCACTATAGTGGGAACACAGCTTTCTGTTTTGGCTTTACCAAACATTAACTTCCCTACATCACCCTGAGTGAATCCTCTCAACCACACAGTGCATTAGGAAGTACCGGGAATTTAAAAAAAGAAAATAAGGTCATTATGTTCCAAGAACTTACACTCTGGTGAAAGGGAATAAGAGCTACACATAATTAGTGACAATAGAAGCAAGAATGTGGTAAGTATCTTAAAATCACACAAATCCAAGTCTAGGGGAACTCACAGAAGACATATAGGGTCATTTCACCTCGAGACTTGAGATATGGCATACAGATAAAGAGAAATGAGCCTGGGCGTGGTGGCTCATGCCTGTAATCCCAGCATTTTGGGAGGTCGAGGTGGGCAGATTGCCTGAGGTCAGGAGTTCAAGACCAGTCTGGCCAACATGGTGAGACCCCATCTCTATTAAAAATACAAAAAAATTAGCCAGGCGTGGTGGCATGCACCCGTAATCCCAGCTACTCAGGAGGCTGAGGCAGAGGAATTGCTTGAACCAGGGAGGTGGAAGTTGCAGTGAGCTGAGACTGTGCCACTGCACTCCAGCCTGGTGACAGAGAGAGACTCCATCAGAGAGAGGGAGAGGGAGAGGGAGAGGGAGGGAGGGAGGGAGGGAGGGAGAGAGAGAGAGAGAGAGAGAGAGAAATGAAACAGCAGTGATTTGGAAAGAGAACCCCCAGCGTAGAAAACAGCAGGAACAGAGACAAGAGTTTGGAAAACTCCTTAGGAACTTCAGTTTAGTTGGACACACACCAGATAGTGAAAAACAGGGCTAGAGGCAGATTGGAGAAAGTGTTCAGGACACGTAGAATGGTGATCTGAGAGTCTGAATTTTTATATAATAGGGATCAGGGAGCCATGGTGGGTTCTTGAGCTTTAGGAAGAGTAGGCTGTAAATCTGTGATGGAGAGACTGAACAGACAGCAAGCAGGGGGTCTACTTGGGTACTGTGAGAACATTCCTGGCAAGAAAGAAAAAAAAAATGCACTGACTGGGGAAAGGGTTGGCAAGCAGTGAAAGAAACCTCGCAGAAGGGCTGGAAATGGGGCCCGACTGGACAGGAGGTAATTAAGTGAAAGGAATAGAACAACACTGACTGAAAGTTTACAGCTAGGAGGGTAGAGAATAGTAGGAAGAAAGCAAGACATTGGAAGCCATACCTTGTGGAGAAGAGGAAATGACTTCAGCCTTCAAAATGTTGAGTCTGAAATACCAGCATCATCTTGAGGTAGATCAGGTGGGCAAAGGGGGGACATGTAAGGCCATCACTTAGGATGTTGGGCTGGAGAGCTCCAGCTAAGGGTCCCTAGGTGTGAGAGTGGCTGGGATTGCCAGAGAAGTAAGTGCGGATGGAGAGAAGGTGGGGAGGACGGAGCCTCCTGTGTGTATGAAAGGAAGAGAGAGAGAGAAGGAGCAGTTAGAATTGAATGAAAGCAGAACCTCAACACCAAGAGCTCTTCTGATGGAAATGAACAACGTGAGCCTGTGGGTTCCACCTTCAGAATATACCCTGCATCCAACTTCTCAACACTTTTGTCCCCACCACCTGGACTCAAGCCACCACCAGGTCTCCCCTGAATTACTGCTAGATTCTCCTAACCATTCCCTGCTTCTGTCCTTGTCCCTGTGATAGACTGTTTATGGTCACAAATTCCTCCCATTGCAATATGTATGCACCTTTGCAATGTAACTGCTCTTCCTCCGATCCAGAGGTGAGGCATATTTCTCCACCCTTTTGAATTTGGGCAAGCCATGTGATTTGCTTTGATCAATAGCATGTGGCAACAGTAACCAGGTGTGAGTTCCTGAGCCTAAGCCTCCAAAGGCTTTGCAGCTCCCTTGCTCACTCTCTTAGAGAGTTCTGCATACCATGTAAGAAAGCTGGTCTACCAGGATTAGAACCACATGAGGGAGAACTGAGGCACACTATCAGTAGCCAACACCAGCTGCCAAATGTGTATGGGGTCATTTGGATCTTCCAGCCATACCTGACCCTACAGCTGACTTCAATTTTAGAAGTGAGCCCAGGTGAAACCAGCAGAACTGCCTGGCAAAGCCACAGAATCATGAAAAATCATAAATCATTGCTGTTCAAAGCTGCTAAGTTTTGGAGTTGTTTGTTATGCAGCAAGTGATAGCTGATACACTCCCTAAAATATATTATTTGCCTAACAGTGAATACTCCTGTTGAAATGCATGTCCAATCTTGTCACTCCTCTGCTCAGAGCCCTCCATTTGATGTGCCTTCTCACTCAGAGCAAGAAGGTCACGGCCCCTTCCTGTTTCATGTTGCTCTCCACCCACCCTTAGCTTACTGCTCACCATCCTAGAGTGTGCCTGGCATGCTTCATCCTCAGAGTCTCTGCCCTTGCTGTTCCCTCTGCCAAGAACACCTTGTCCAATTACCTGTGAAGCTCACTCCCTTATCACTTTGGCATCTTTAGACACCTTCACTGACCACCCTATTTAAAATTGTAGACTACCCCTCTGAGCCCTCCTTTATCCCCTTCCCTGCTTGACCTTTCCCCACAGCCCTCACATGACATCCTACATGTGTCACTTTCTTTGACTTCCCTCACCAGCAATGTAAGGCCCCCAAGGGCAGATTCATGTCTGTTGTGTCTGTACCCCACTACCTAGAAAAGTTTCTGGCACACAGTAAGCCATCACTGAACATGGTTAAATAAATGAATGAATATCAAATGAATGAACAGATCACTGGGAAGATGATTCCCTGCTGGTGGTGGACAAGGTTCTGGAAGCAGGAGCTGGGAGAGAGTGTGCTGGGCCTCTTTCTTGGCCCATAAACAAGTGTACTTGTGGGAAGAGTGTGACCAGTAGAATTCCTGTTTCTCATAGTTTTCTCTCGAAAAAGGGAATCTGGAAATTCCCAGACCACATTTACTACAAATGTTTGCTCACTGCCAGCAGACAGACATGTACATAGGGAAGAGATGCACATGCTTAGCCTATGAGATTCTGTTTCTTGAACAGATGCATGTGCTGGTAACTCGGGCTGCGGGTTTACCACTCAATGGCGCTGTCTCGGCTGGTGTCATCTTTGCAGTCTGAATCCAAGAAGATGTCCTTGTAGATCCTCCCACACAGGCAGAACATGTCAGGGCCCGGGTGATCACAGCTCTGCAGAACCTGGAGCATGATCTGCAAAGCCTTCTCATGGTCACCTGTGCTGTTTCTCCTAAAAGACAGATGTTATAAGGTCACATATGTCTGAATCAAAACACTGAAATAGTGGCTGGGTGCAGTGGCTCACACCTGTAATCCCAGCACTTTGGGAGGCCGAGGAGGGTGGATCATTTGAGGTCAGGAGTTTGAGACCAGCCTGGCCAACATGGTGAAACCCCGTCTCTACTAAAAATATAAAATTAGCTGGGTGGTAGTGGTGTGCGCCTATAATCCCAGCTACTTGGGAAGCTGAGGCAGGAGACTTGCTTGAGCCTAGGAGGTAGAGGTTGCAGTGAGCCAAGATGGTGTCACTGCACTCCAGTCTGGGCAACAGAGTGAAACCCTGTTTAAAAAAAAAAAAGAAAGCAGAATATATATGCATTCATTCTGCTGAAAGACTAGGTGCAAGGATGCTGTACTTTAGCAGAAAAATTAATTCTAAATAATTTTTCATTTTCCAATGTAGTCACCTCTTAAGATCCACACCAGTAAATCTTATACAATTATACTCAGTCCCTACTTGATCCTATCTCAACAAGTAAATCATAAGGAAATGAAAAAATAAGCAAAGGGGAAACCTGTATGATAAGACTTGAGTCATGTCAACTAAATGCAATGTACAGACTTTGTCTGGATTGTAATTCAAACAAACCCACCAAAAATATATATATATATATATGAGGCTGGGTGCAGTGGCTCACACCTGTAATCTCAGCACTTTGGGAGGCCAAGGCGGGTAGACCACTTGAGGTCAGGAGTTCCAGACCGGCCTGGCCAACATGGTAAAACCCTGTCTCTACAAAAATACAAAAATTAGCCAGGCGTGGTGTCACACACCAATGGTCCCACATACTAGGGAGGCTGAGGCAGGAGAATCACTTAAGCCCAGGAGGCGGAGGTTGCAGTGAGCTGAGATCGTGCCACTCTGCACTCCAGCCTGGGCAACAGAGTGAGACCCCCATCTCAAAAAAAAAAAAAGAGAGAGAGAGAGACAATTGGGAAAATTTGAGTCCTGACACTGAGAAATCGTTAATTTTTCGGTATAATGTAAAACCTGAAGACTGTTCATTTTTAGGTATTATAATGTAATCATGGCTGTTTTATAAGTGTTCTTAAATTTTAAAGATACACACTGAAATATCTGGGGATAAAATGGTATGTCTTTGCTTCATAATAAGTCCAGCACTGGGCTATAAAGAAGTGGGTAGAGGCAAAGGGGAAACAAAATTGGCCATACAATGATAATTATTGAAGTGGATACGGGGTAGACGGGGTTTATTATCGTGATGGTTAATTTTATGTTTCAGCTTGACTGGGCTAAGGAAGGCCAGACAGCTAGTAAAACACTATTTCTGGGTATGTCTGTGACGGGGTTTCTGGATGAGATTAGCATCTGAATCAACAGTCTGAGTAAAGACCACCACCCTCACCACCCTCACCAATGTAGGTGGCATCATACAATCCACTGAGGGACCAAGAGAACAGAAAGAAAGATCAAGGAAGAGTGCATTCTCTTTTTTTGAACTGAGAAATTCATCGTCTCCTGGCCCTGGACATCAGCATTTTGGTCTCTTGGGCCTTCAGACTTCAGGACTTACCCCAGCAGCACCCCTGGTTCTCAGGCCTTTGGACTCAGACCAAATCACAGCACAAGCATTCCTGGTTCCCCAGCTTGCATGGCACTTGCCAGCCTCTAGAATCACCTGAGCCAATTCTCCTAATCCATCTCTTCCTCTAGTTCTCCATACATCCTATTGGTTTGCTCCTCTGGAGAACCTTGCCTAGGACAATTATACTAGTCCCTACTTTTAAATCTATTTGTGATTTTACATAATAAAAACAAAAACATAAAAGGTATCCATCCTGACCTAACGATTCCACTTCTAGAATCTATAATATGTACATCTTTTTTCAAGAATTTTTTGAACAAAGACGTTTATTATGGCACTGCCTGTAAGGAACTGGAGATGACTCAGATGTCCATTAATGGAAGAACAGCAAAATATATTTGCAACGACCAGACTACAGAATAACGTAATCATTATAAAGGGGCAGATCCACATGTAATTACACAGAGGAACATCCGTAATAGTAACATTTCATGGAAAAAACCTGCTGAACTAAGTGAAAAGCATGACTACATTGTTTGAAATAAACAGTATTCACATATGTTTATGCACATAGACAAAAGTCTGTAAGGATACATATTAAAATGTTCAGAAAATCACTGCTGGGATTTATACAAGGTGGTCCTAGGTATATATTATTAATAACTATTCTAATAAATAATTCTTTTTAATTTTTTGGTGATTTTACAATAGGCTGTTTTTATTTTTGGAGATGGAGTCTTGCTCCATTGCCCAGCCTGGAGTGCAGTGGCACGATCTCGGCTCACTGCAACCTCCGCATCCAAGGTTCAAGAGATTCTCCCACCTCAGCCTCCCAAGTAGCTGGGATTGCAGATGCATGCCCCACACTCGGCTAATTTTTGAATTTTTTGGTTTTTTGTTTTTTTTTTTTGAGAAACAGGGTTTCACCATGTTGGCCAGGCTGGTCTCAAACTTGCAACCTCAGGTGATCCGCCTGCCTCCCAAAGTGCTGGGATTATAGGCGTGAGCTGCCATGCCTGGCCACAACAGGCTCCTTTTGTGTTTTCTTTCCTGAGGACATGCACCTCAAAAACTACTGCAATATCCAAGATGTCAAATTAGTACCTAAAACAGCCAGTCTCTCTCAACTGGGGTTCCATGACAGGATTAATCCCTGGAAAAAATTATTTGATTATTTGAGTGACTATGTTTTCAGTGCTCCCAACGATGGTATGTAGCCAGCCTCACTGGATGCAGAAGAGAAATTCAATCATTTCATACAATGGATACCAGCAGGCATTAGAGCTTAGTTCTCTTGTGGAACCCAACCTGGTTTGAAAAGGGCTAATCTAGACACTTGGCGACCTTCTGGAAACCTGTAATAATTAAGCCTGCATTTGGACTTGGACTTTTTCCATTTTCTCCCTTGATCCTGTTCTAACATATTTGATCTTTCCTCTTTTTGTCACATAGACTCCAACCGAACTAACCTGCAAGCCAGATCTCTTATTGCACAGCCATCGTATAATATTCTTTAATTTTTAAGAGCCAACAGACACCAACTCAAATTTACTAGAGCATTTACATAATTTCTAATGTCTGTGGCAAGAATACAAAAAAGATTGAAACTTTAATGAGGCACACAACATTTCTACATCTGTAATTAGCCAACTTTGGAGGTGTAAAATATTCATGATTCTGAAAAAAATGTACTAAACTCAATAAACTCACTGAAATATGCCTTTTCTTGTTTTGTTTGAGACAGGACTTTGTTGCCCAGGCTGGAGTTCAGTGGTACGATTTCAGCTCACTACAGCCTCGACCTTCCAGGTCCACCCCACCCACCCCAGCCTCCCAAGTAGCTGTGACTACAGGCACGTACCACGCTCAGCCAATTCATGTATTTTTTTGTAGAGACAGGCTTTCTCCATGTTGCCCAAGCTAATGCTTAATTATTGATATGAGTTCAGGTTCGTTTGGACTTTAGTTTTTTGGACCAGTTACATCAAGATTTTTCTTGAATTTTCTCATTAACTTGAAATTTACCCTTGTTACTCAAAACAAAAGGTCTTTTGAGTATAAACAAAACAAAAATCAAACATTTGAAAAAATTAAAAGCAAAGAGATTTTCAGCTTAAAAGCCATTTTAAGACAGGTGTTAAAAAGCTAATCCCTTTAGTGGTTAATAATCAGCTTTTGGATCTGCTTATCATTTTCAGATCCCAAGGTATCCAAGAACAAGCCTATAGATAAAAACTCCTGTGTTGAATTGGTCAGCAACATCTGTTTCTGGCAATTAAGTCCATTTTACAATTAAGAGAAGGAAACTTAGACAGTGGGTCTGAACCTCGGCTACATGTCAGAATCACCTGGAAGGCTGGGCATGGCAGCTCACACCTATAATCCCAGCACTCTGGGAGGCCAAGGCAGGCAGATCACCTGAGGTCAGGAGTTCGAGACCAGCCTGGCCAACATGGTGAAACCCCATGTCCACTAAAAAAAAAAAAAAATTCAAAAATTAGTTGAGCGTGGTGACACGTGCCTATAGTCCCAGCTACTCAGGAGGCTGAGGCAGGAGAATCACTTGAACCCGGGATGTGAAGGTTTCAGTGAGCCAATATAGTGCCATTGCACTCGAGCCTGCGTGACAAAGTGAGACTCTGTCTCAAAAAACAAAACAAAACAAAAATAGAATCACCCGGGAGCTTAAATCTGAATCTCTGGAGATGAGACCCAGACATCAATGCTTCTCATGCTGGACTTTCTGAGTCAGTGGGTTGGCATCATTGCTAAATCCACCGCTCCCTTCTCACTCCTTGTCCTATTTCACATACATGTGCATTTTACAACCATGCACTCCTTCCTCCCTGGACTACTTTTGTCATTTGATTTGCTGGACACCACACTTGCCTGATTTTCTCCTACTTTAGTCCATCTCTCTGATTTTTTCATATTGGAGTGTCACTTGGCACTACCCTTGGGCATTTCATCTTTCTTCGTAACTACCCTAGATCCCTTGATATCATCCATTGCCATAACTTTTCAAACCATCCATATTGTGATGACTTCCAAATTTCTATCTCCAGCCCAGGCCTCTCCCCTAAACTCCACACTCACATATCCAACTGCCTTCTCACCATCTGGTTTGCATGTTAATACCTCAAACTTAACATGTCCCAAATCAAACTTTTTTTTTTTTTTCCCTGAGACAGTCTCACTCTGTCGCCCAGGCTGGAGTGCAGCAGTGCATTCTCAGCACACTGCAACCTCTAACTCACGGATTGAAGCGATTCTCATGCCTCAGCCTCCCAAGTAGCTGGGATTACAGGCATGCACCACCATGCTCAGCTAATTTTTGCATTTTTAGTAGAGATAGGGTTTAGCCACGATGACCAGGGTGGTCTTGAACTCCTGGCCTAAGTGATCTGCCCACCTTGGCCTCCTAAAGTGCTGGGATTACAGGTGTGCACCACCAAGCCCAGCCCCAAGTCAAACTCTTGATTGTCCCATCAAGCCGGTTCTACAGTCTTCCCCTTCTTGTTAAATGGCCAACCCGTTATTCCTCCTATTCAGGCCAAAAACTTTGCAGTCATGTTTGGTTCCTTTAACATCCTTCATTGGACCAGTAGATTCCGTTGGCTTTTATTTCAAACTATATCTGAAATTGACCCATTTCTCATGAGGCCCACCTTTACCACTCTGGTCTAAGCCACGTCATTACCTGCTTCCACCCTTACCTCTCTACAATCTAATCTCAACACAGAAGTCATAGTGATCATCTACGCTGTAAGGCAGATGTCATCCTTCTACTCAAAACACCAGTGGCTCCCATCTTAGAGCAAACACCAATTTTCTTTCAGTGGCCTGTTAGGATCTACAAGATGTATTCCTGGTTATTTCTCCAAGCTCATCTCTTACCACTCCTGCCCCCACCTCCATCGCCTGCCATCCTCCAGGTACACAAGCTTCCTTGCTGTTCCTCATGCTGATCCCTCTACCTGAAATGATCTTCCCCCACATATCACATGGTATGTTCCCTTGCCTCTTTCTGATCTTTTCTAGTCACTTTCTAGTAGGTGTGGTCTTCTCTCAGCATTCAACTTAAAATTGCAATCTTCCCACCCTACTTACTGGCCCCCATCATCCTAAACTGTTTTAATAAATTTAGGTTTTTTTGTTTTGTTTTGTTTTGAGATAGAGTCTCGCTCTGTCACCAGGCCCAAGTGCAGTGGCATGATCTCGGCTCACTGCAACCTCTGCCTCCTGAGTTCAAGCGATTCTCCTGCCTCAGACTCCTGAGTAGCTGGGACTACAGGCACGCGCCATGACGCCCAGCTAATTTTTGTATTTTTTAGTAGAGAGGGGGTTTCACCATGTTGGCCAGGATGGTCTCAATCTCTTGACCTCGTGATCCACCCACCTCAGCCTCCCAAAGTGCTGGGATTACAGGTGTGAGCCACTGCACCTGGCCAGGTTGTTTTTTTTTTTATAATTCTATCTCCTCATTTTAGAATGCAAGCTCCAAGAGAGTAGAGATTTTTGTGTCTGGTTTGTTAACTACTGTGCCCCAGTGCTTAGAACTGGATCTGGCTCAAAGTAGATGATCAATAAGTGTCGTTAAATGAATGACTAACTGAACAGGGTTAATGTAGTGGCATGGAAAGATCTCTAAGCATTGATTACTAAGTGAAAAAACGCAACAGAATACCTCCCGTGTGGTCCTATAGCTTAAAAACTCTGCAGTATGACGTTTTCACAATATGTAAGTGCATAGAAAATTGTCTCCAACGATATACACCAAACTGACAAGAGGGGTTACTTCTGGAATATGGATGGGATAAGAGATTAGAGTTCAGAAGGATAACTGCTTTAGATGGGTTTTCAGTTTTTCACAGGAATATACAAATATATTCATCTATTACTTTTTTGTTTTTGCTTTTTGAGATAGGGTCTTGCTCTGTTGCCCAGGCTGGAATGCAGTGGTGTGATCACGGCTCACTGCAGCCTCAAGCTCCCGGGCTCAAGTGAAACTCCTGTCTCAGAGTGCTGGAAATACAGGCATGCACCACCACACCCAGCTTATTTTTTTGTATTTTTAATAGAGATGGAGTTTCACCATGTTGGCTAGGATTGTCTTGATCTCTTGACCTTGTGATCTGCCTGCCTTTGTGTCGAGGCGGGTGGGTAGAGACAGGGTTTTGCTATGTGGCCCAGGCTTGTCTTGAACTCGTAGGCTGAAGTGATCCTCTTGCCTCGGCCTCCCAAAGTCCTGAGACTGCAGGCATGAGCCAACACACCTGGCTTCATCTATTACTTATGCAATCAAATGCCCAGAATAAAAACAGAACAGTGAACTGGGAATCATATGGAGCTAGATTCTGGCTATTTTCACACCATTTACTAGCCATCTGAGTTTTGAGCAGGGCATTTAGCCCTTTTGTGCCCCAGTGCTTCATCTGAAGTGTCTGACTTTGTTTACCTCAAAGCATTGCCATAAGCTATGGGTCCGCCAGAGCACTGACTTGCCACCAAGCGTCCCGTCTGCCTAGCCCTCTTTTCTATACTGCGTGTCTATCAATCAGGGGAAATTCATAGGACGAAAGACAGATAGAATCCCAATAAATCCTTCTTCTAAGCCAGCCCTGAGCTTTAACACACAAAAGGTCTCATTAGACCAGTGTCCTTTCTACAGTGCACTTTGTATTGGGTCACCAGTCAAAAACCTTACAAGACACTTCTGCTTCCAATTAAGATGTAGAAGAATGTGAAAGGTCTTCACTCCTGTAGTGACAATAAAAACCCGAACAAATATAAAAATCACACTGAGGCCAGGTGTGGTGGCTCACACCTGTAATCCCAGCACTCTGGGAGGCCGAGGTGGGCAGATCACTTGAGGTCAGGAGTTTGAGACCAGTCTGACCAACAAGGTAAAACATGTCTCTACAAAGATACAAGAAACAGCCGGGTGTGGTGGCAGGTGCTAGGCAGGACGCTGAGGCAGGAGAATTGCTCAAACCCAGAAGGTGAAGGTTGTAGTTACCCGGGATTGCAAGACTGCACTCCAGCCTGGGCAACAGAGGAGACTCTGCCTCAAAAAAAAAAAGTGTGTGACACCTGCCCTCACTCTCCCTCTTGCTCCTTCTCTCAGCATCTGAGCTGCCTGTTCCTTCTTCACCTTCCCCCATGGATAAAACCAACCCAAGGCCTCCCTAGAAGCTGAGCCAACACCAGTGCCAGGCTTGTACAGTCTGCAGAACTGTGAGCCAATTAAACCTCTTTTCCTTATATATCACCCAGTCTCTGGTATTTCTTTATAGCAATATGAGAACAGCCTAACACAGGGATATGATATTCTGTATCTTGATTGTGGTAGTAGTTTCATGGGTGTATTTATTTGACCAAACTCATCAAATTGTGCACTTAAAATTTTAATTTATCGTATAGTAGTTTTTTGAGACAGGATCTTACCCTGTCACCCAGGCTGGAGTACTGTGGCATGATCACAGCTCACTACAGCCTTGAACTCCCAGGCTCAAGCAATCCTCCTATCTCAGCCTCTCAAGTAGCTGGAACTACTGGCATACACCACCGCAGAGACCTAATCTTTTTTTCTTTTAATTTTTTTTATAGACAAGGTCTCGCTGTGTTACCCAGGCTGGCCTCGAACTCCTGGCCTCAAGTGATCCTCCCACCTTGGCTTCCTGAAGTACTGGGATTACAGGCGTGAGCCACCATGTCTGGCCTATTGTATGTAAGTTATACCTTAATAAAGCCCACTTTAAAAATACTAGAAACTGGGCAGTAATTCTGATAGTGTCCTACTGGGCAATCACTGGTGTCTGCCTTAAAACGCATTCTTGGTCTTCCTGTGGCCCTGCTGTGTGTTACAGGGCAGCTGACTCCTCTAGGCTGCTGTGCTCAGCTGACGGCAACCGGTGGGAGGCACTGGAGGCAGGGATGGGGCCGTGGAAGATGGGAAGGAGGAAGAAGGCAGTGCAGTTTCTCCCTATTGTTCTTGGTGTGCGTGGTCACTCCAGCAACAGCCGCATCTCTTTGTTAGACCCAGCTCCCACCAGGTTGGCACACAATTGTTCCAGGGGATCCTGGCACCTGGGCCCTGGTAATATCACCTCTTCCCTGGGTCCCTCCAGCCAAGGACTGACAGCAGCTTTCTGCTGATGCTAAATTCAGGACTGCCCCACCGTTTCCTGTCTGGTTTGTCAGCTCCTCTGTCACCTGTGTAACCAATTTCCTATAATCAGTTTCCTCTACTTTAAATACTTAGAGTGGTTTTGTTTCCTGACTGGACCCTGACAGATACGCACCTGCCACAAGAAAGCAGGTGCCCTGCTCTGGCCAGATGCCTTATATTTACAAAGGTGGAAGGGGACAACTAGGGGCAACCTGCGTCTTAGTGTGAACAACGTTCAGCGCCAAAGAAATGCACACACCAAATGCTTGTTTTTCTACTCTACAAATAGGACCCAGTTATGTGTCAGGGCACAACCACCATTAAGTCACTCACTCTAGCTCCCATCATGCCAACCTTCCCCAGTCTCCTGGGATGGCAAAGCACCACCTGTGAAGGCTAGGCTCTCCAATGGGCTGGCAGGCCCTCTGATGGAGCTGGGCATTTCTCAAGCTGGCTTTCCCATTCACACAAAGGCAGCAGGAGTTGAAGAGAGGCCTTGCCTAAACTCTCTGTCCTACTCAGTGACATGTCACCAGGAATCCCCACGCTGACAGATCCAGTTAAAATCTACTCCTTGTTTGCAAACTGGAGCAGCATCACCAAGCCCCATTTCTTTTTTTTTTTCCCTGGGCACTCAGCCAGACCACATTTCCCAACTTCCCTTGTAATGAGATTAGGACACGAGACTGACTTGTGGCCAATGAAACATGCAAAGAAGTAATGAACATCACTTCCTGAGCAGGTTCCTATAACCCTCTCTCGTATAGTGAAAAGTGGAAACAACTCAAATGCCCATCAACTGACGAGGTGGCCACAATTAATGAAATGAGGCCTATCTGTACAATGGAATATTATTCAGCCATAAGAAGGAATGAAGTCCTGACACATGCTACTACATGGATGAACCTTGAAGATATTATGCTAAGTAAAGGAAGCCAGACACACAAAAAACCATAGATTGTATGATTCCTTTTATACGAAATGGCCAGAATAGGCAAAGCCATAGAGACAGAAAAGAGACTAGTGGTTTCCTCAGGCTAGAGAAGGTGGGAGAAGAGGAGGTAACTATTAACAGGTTGCCAAAATGGATCAGTGATTGCTTAGGAATGGGGAGAAAGATTGAGGGAAACCAGGAAGTGGGGGTAACTGGTAATGGGTATGGGCTTTTGGTTGCAGGGGGATGATAATGAAAATATTTTAAAATTGATTGTAGTAATGATTGTACACCTCTATGCTAAAAACCACCAACTTGTACACTCTAAATGGGTTGTTCTTAGGGTCTTTTTTCAGACAGGGTCTGGCTCTGTCATCCAGGCTGGAGTGCAGTGGTGCAATCTCACTGCAACCTCAGCCTGCAGGACTCAAGCCATCCCAAGTAGCTGGGATTACAGGCATGCAGCACCATACCTGGCTAATTTTTGTACTTTTTGAAGAGACGGGGTTTTGCCATGTTGCTCAGGCTAATCTCAAACTCCTGAGCTCAAGCAAGCCGCCTGCCTCAGCCTCCCAAAGTGCTGGGATTACCCACGTGAGCCACTGCGTCAGGCCAAAATGAGTGAATTGTATGGTATGTGAATTACATCTCAGCAAAGCTGTTTCAAACGCAGACACAAAACCTCTCCAGCAAGTCAGCACGCTCTTTTCCTATCATCTGGCTGAAAGGAGATCTAAGGATCCAGGAGAGGGCAGAGCCTCAGGATGGAAGGAGACTGAGTTCACCAAGAAATCACCTGAAGAGACTGCCCAGCCAGGATACACCCACACTGGAATAGTGCATGAGTGAAAAGAAACTTTCATCATGTTAAGTCACTAATGTGTGACTTGTGTGACTAATACACAAGTCAACACCACCGAGGCGGCAGGGGTTCACTTGGTCAGGAAGATCTGTTCCCCTCTGAGTTTTTATCAAATCCCTGTTTTAGCAGACACCCGGGATCCCACGCTAGGAAGACTTCCACCACCACTGACCCTGACCTAGCCCATGTGGGCCCATCCACTTTTCCACATTCCCTGCTTTGGGCTCCACACCCTACTTCAACAATTATCTTTGGGTAGTGGTATCACCAGTAATCATGTTTTTACATTTTTCTGTATATGCTGAATATGTCTGGCTTGGATGTTTTTGTTTTTAAGCACAGACTCACATATAAATAAAGAAAATGCAATACATTTCCTTTCTACTACCAAACTATAAATTCAATGTAGCACCCACAAACTCATTATGTGACTCTCTTCTAACACTATACCATGGTTGATCATTAGTCATTTCTTCATTCATTCACTCATTCAACATTTGTTTTTGAGGCAGGGTCTCACTCTGTCGCCCGGGCTGGAGTATAGTAGTGCGATCTCAACTCACTGTAACCTCCGCCCCCTGGGTTCTAACGATTCTCCTGCCTCAGCCTCCCAAGTAGCTGGGCCTACAGGTATGCACTACCACACC
>NW_016107443.1:2102743-2106244 GCF_001604975.1 Cebus imitator
ACAGGGTTTTACTATGTAGACCAGACTGGTCTCAAACTCCTGACCTCAAGTAATCAACCTGCCTTGACCTCCCAAAGTGCTGGGATGACAGGCATGAGCCACTGTGCCTAACCCCATTCAACAAATCTTTATTGAGTGCCTACTCTGTGGGTGGCACAATGTTTCTAGGCACTGGCTTTATCATGGCCTAGTATATACCATGGCCCCTGCCCCCCTCAGGCTTACAGCCCAGCAGGAAAGATGATAGGTATTAAACAAGTAAACACAGAAACTGAGTGCTACGCAGGGAAATAGCAAGCGCTATGAGAATGAGTAACAACAGGGACATCCTTTCCAGACTTGGCATTCTTTGCAACATCAGCTTTTCTCAGAAAGAGACACTGAAACTAGACCTGGAAGGATCATCAGTTTCAGTCAGGTAAGTGATGAGGGAGAGTGTTCCACGTGGTGGAACAGCATATGCTAACACCCACGGACAGAACAGCCCGCTGACCCTAAGACTGAAGGTGGATGAGAGCAGCTAGGGAGGAGCAAACCGGGAAGCACAGGACAGAAGGGGAGGCCAGGCCAAGCCAGGCCACACGAAGTCATTTCTATTCCTCTTACGCTAAGTCTCTGAAAGGCTCTGCCTAACCAAGAAACTTCCTACCCCAAAGGACTCGGGAGCTATTCCTAGTTTTCACATGTCACTCCAAATGGCTCTCCAGATTCTAGCTCCTCCCAAGAAGCCTTCCCCCAATACCCAAGGAACAGCTCTTTTGCCATAAATGTGCCCTACTCACCAGGCCCTCCTCCCATCCCCAACTACACAGCAAAACTAGCACATAGATAGCTCCTTCATGTCTCCTGAATCCTTTTCTGTGTATTCCTGCCATCTATGAAAAATCCAAGTACCCGGCTGATGGTCAGAACTTCCTTTCATCTGACTTGCTGAGCAACTATTCTTTAAAACCTCAGACAAGTGGCATTGTTGTCAAAGTAATATTTAGTGCATACCGCCTAAGATGACCACGAGACCTATTCTGATGTGCTACGAAAAGAGTGAGCATCCAGGCCATTTTTCAGGGGAATTTTCTCATCTCACGCAGGTCCTCTGGTGGATATCACTGATGTTTCCTTTGGCTTGACGGCGGAGCCAAGATTGCCATCTGTTCTTAAAGGCAGGGATCACAGGAGAGTTTTCTCTCTGCAGTGATTCTCCTGAGCTGCTGTGAGGAGAAGCCAAATCTATGTGTGCAAAATCCAGAGATACGCGACTAAAACTTCTGCCTGCTCAGAACGATATTCGTTGGCTGCTTAATCATGCATTAAAAAAATAGAACCACTTCCGAATAAAGAAACATCTCAAGGAAAAATCTTCAATACAGTAGCCAGGCAACTATGGCACCAACACCTCTTGAAGTCAACATTTAGGTCATTCCTGGCATCTTCTGCACAGCAGAACAAACTACCAAGAAATGAAAGTTAAATTCTCCCCAGAATTCTCTTAAAAAATAGAACACAGAAAAACTCAGAAGCTCCCCAGAAATTGATATTTGAAGAAAAATGATTTGATCAGAAAAAGAAGGCATTAGAGATTTAAACCAGCATCAACTTCCACAAGGGTAGTAGGTGCAGAAGACACACAATGGCCCGCTTGTGTCCCATTGGCATTCACCTGTGCATACAGGCTTGATGGGTTCTAGTGCCACTGCCATTCTCCCTCTCCCCACCTCCCCTGGGAGTGTCTCACCTCCAGAGCAGCCCTCAACCAGTGATGGATGCGAGTTAGAGTACAAGTCCCCAGCTTCCTAGCCCATTGGGTGAGACAACTCTATACGTTTTTCTATGAATATTCTATAGAGCCTCCCCAAGCTCCTCAATGCTATAGAGCCCCAGTTTCTCACACAGTGGTCATCTGCTCATTAATACACCTTCTGTTGCCTTTCTTCCTTTCCCTGTCTCATTTCCCTGTCCCCTTCTAAAACTTCCCAGGATAACCTCCCAAACAAACCATCTGCCCCCAAATTCTTTTCTCAGGGGCTGTTTCAGGGTGGGGGGGGAGATCTAGATTATGACTCTAGACATATATTAAAAGTTCTTATTAAGAAAAATTAGGGGCCAAGTGTGGTGGCTGATGCCTGTAATCCCAGCACTTTGGGAGGCCGAGGTGAGTGGATTACTTGAGGCCAGGAGTTTGAGATCAGCCTGGCCAACATGGTGAAACCCCACCTCTACTAAAAGTACAAAAATTAGCCAGTGTGGCACACACCTATAATTCCAGCTACTCAGGAGGCTGAGGCAGGAAAATCGCTTGAACCCAGGAGGCAGAGGTTGCAGTGAGCTGAGACTGCACCACTATACTCCAACCTGGGTGACAGAGTGAGACTGTCTCAAAAACAAAAAAAAAAATTTAGTGACGAAAATATCTAATTAAAATTGCTTTTAAAATTAACCAGCCAAAGGCCAGATGTGGTGGCTCATGCCTGTAATCCCCAGCACTTTGGTAGGCTGAGGCAGGTGGATTACCTGAGGTCAGGAGTTCGAGACCAGCCTGGCCAACATGGTGAAAGCCCATCTCTACTAAAAATATAAAAATTGGCCAGGCGTAGTGGCAGGCGCCTGTAATCCCAACTACTTGGGAGGCTGAGGCAGGAGAATCACTTGCACCTGGGAGGCAGAGATTGAAGTGAGCTGAGATCCTGCCATTGCACTCCAGCCTGAACAACAAGGGTGAAACTCCGTATCCAAAACAAACAAAAAAAAAATTGAACAAAGGTACAGTAATCAAAACAGCATGGCACTGGTACCAAAACAGAGATATAGACCAATGGAACACAACAGAGGCGTCAGAGGCAACGCCACACACCTACAGCCATCTGATCTTTGACAAACCTGACAAAAACAAGCAATGGGGAAAGGATTCCCTGTTTAATAAATGGTGTTGGGAAAACTGGCTGGCCATGTGCAGAAAGCAGAAACTGGACCCCTTCCTGACACCTTACACTAAAATTAACTCCAGATGGATTAAAGACTTAAACATAAGACCTAACACCATAAAAAACCTAGCAGAAAACCTAGGCAAAACCATTCAGGACATAGGCATAGGCAAGGACTTCATGACTAAAACACCAAAAGCACTGGTAACAAAAGCCAAAATAGCCAAATGGGATCTAATCAAACTCCAGAGCTTCTGTACAGCAAAAGAAACCATCATTAGAGTGAACTGGCAACGAACAGAATGGGTAAAAATTTTTGCAATCTACCCATCTGACAAAGGGCTAATGTCCAGAATCTACAAATAACTAAAACAGATTTACAAGAAAACAACAAACGAACCCGTTCAAAAGTGGGTGAAGGATAGGAACAGACACTTTTCAAAATAAGACATTTATGAGGCCAAGAAATATATGAAAAAATGCTCATCATCACTGGTCATTAGAGAAATGCAAATCAAAACTACATTGAGATACCATCTCACGCCAGTTAGAATGGCAATCATTAAAAAATCTGGAGACAACA
>NW_016107443.1:2106674-2108497 GCF_001604975.1 Cebus imitator
ACATGGACACAGGGAGGGGAGCATCACACACTGGGGTCTGTTGGGGGGAAATAAGGGAGGGACAGTGGAGGGGGTAGGGAGGTTGGGGAGGGATAATGGGGAGAAATGCCAGATATAGGTGACAAGGGGATGGAGGCAGCAAACCACATTGGCATGTATGTACCTATGCAACAATCCTGCATGACCTGCACATGTACCCCAGAATCTAAAATGCAACAAAATAGACACACACACACACACACACAAAATCAGCCAGCAACAGCAACAGAACTAGACAGAGACTAGCTGAGGCAGCAGGCACATAATTTGAGGGAAATGTGGCATTTGGCAGTGAAATAAATTGTATTTATGCCTTTTAGTTCACTTAACCTGTGTTCTAACAAAATCTTTTACTGTTTAAGCAAAAATTCCTTTTTACTCTAACATGTTACTAGGAAGCAAAGTGAGAAAGCACACAGAGTAGCTTTTCCTCTCGTTGGAGCAGTGACATAATTGAGTTTACAACAACAAATAGGACTGAGATGGATCACTGATAGGATAAAGAATCCATCATAAAGCAAGGTCTTAAAGGATCTGTTTCTAATCATTCAACTAATACAATGATGCTTCAAGATATAGACTTAGAACTTTTGAAAGGAGAGCAATATTCCAAATCATCTGGTCCAAATCACTCTGTCTTTAAAAAAGATGACTATGGGGTCTTAGCAAGGTTTGGTGACCTGCCTCAGGCCACGCAGATAGTAGTGGAGTCAGAAGCTGGCAAATGTTAGTCCCCTGTTTACAAAACATTCAGAAACTACTCCCTGGGGCCTACAGAACAAAATCCAAATTCCTTAGCTTATCAGTCAAGGTCCTCAACCCCTGGGGCCAGCCAGCCTCTGGCCATCCATTTCTCCCTATCACCTAAACAAACTCTTGAGTCAGGCAAAACTGCACTGTTCATTGTAGTCAGAGCCCATCTTCCCCTCCAATCTCGTCAAACGTCAACTACCGAAATACACTGGGTGGCATCAGGTGAACTCGTAATCTGGCACATGGAGTACAACTAAAGAGACACCCTGAACTGGAACTGGTACCCAACCTGCAGCCTTCCTTTTTTAAAAAATTATTTCTATATTTTAAAAATTAATCAGGTAATTTATTTTTTAAACTTATTGATTTATTGATCGAAACAGAGTCTGGCTCTGTCGCCCAGGCTGGAACGCAGTGGTGCAATCATAGCTCGCTGCAGCTTCGACCTCCCGGGCTCATGTAATACTCCTGCCTCAGTCTCCTGAGTAGCTGGGTCTATAGCTGTACCCCACCGCACTGGCTAATTTTTAAATTTTGTTTTGTAGTGATGGGGTCTTGTTATGTTGCCCAGGCTGGTCTCAGACTCCTATCCTCAGGTCTCCCAAGTTGCTGGGATTACAGGTGCAAGCCACTGTGCTTGGCCCTTTTTATTTCTTATCTTCGGTATGTCCACTTCTACAAATTCCTGAGAAGTAAAGTGACTTGCCCACAGATACCCAGCTAGTTAGTAGCAGAACTGGGATAGAATACAGGCTGCCTGGCAGGGTGCAGTGGCTCACACCTGTAATCCCAGCACTTTGGGAGGCTAAGGTGGGCAGATCACAAGGTCAAGAGACTGAGGCCATCCCGGCCAACATGGTGAAACCCCGTCTCTACTAAAAATACAAAAATTAGCTGGCCGTGGTGGCGCGTGCCTGTAGTCCCACCTACTCAGGAGGCTGAGGCAGGAGAATTGCTTGAACCGGGGAGACAGAGGTTGCAGTGAGCCGAGATCGCGCCATTGCACTCCAGTGTGGCACCTGGCGACAGAG
>NW_016107443.1:2108702-2138735 GCF_001604975.1 Cebus imitator
AAAAAAAAAAAAAAAAAAAAAAAAAATACAGGCTGCCTAACTCTCAAACCAACACTTTCCCTACAACACAAAATCCCTTCTTTATAAGTCCTTCAGCACAGATATAAATGTATCCTTTCTGCATTGCTGAAATAAGAGCTGTGATGCACTACAAAGTGTTCACACACACTGAAACACAACTGTTCTGAATCCTAAGTGAAGCATTATTCAAATTCATTTACTGATAATATTTTATCTAAAGTGAAATGTAAATTCCCATCCTGAATTGAGAAGGGGGTTATACAGGGTTGATTTAGTGGCTCTTGTGTCTCTTTAGAAACTCGTCCAGGAAAATCTGAAAGGCTGTCTCCCTCCCAGTTTCTCTTTATCAATGTCCTTATCTTAAGGGCAACAGCGACCAGGATGAACGCCTGTGAAGTCTCTCAGCATCCGCTCTAAGGCGTAGGAGGCTGAATCTACAGGAAAGTCAATGTTTCCTAAGTGGAACTGTGGCTTTTCTCATTTGTGTGAAATCCTCAGGCAGAGGGAAATAAGGCAGCTTTTCCAGGGTTAGTGTCTCCTGAATTTCCAGTTTGATCTTCCAGATTCAACAACGCAACCAGAACTTCAGAATGCAGACAACGGGGAATGTCCACAAGTAATTGATTCAGAGTGTCAAGTGTAGGCCCTGGTAGCAACTTACATAGGTCAGGATTTTCCTCAGGAATGGTTAATCATTAACAGTTTACCCTGCATGTCAAAATGTATTACAAATAAATTCCCAGTCCTTATGTCCTCAACTGATACCTGAGACTGGTAACTGCAATACATGCTACCATGAGCCTCAAAACATTAATCAAGTGAGCAACTGGCAAGGCTGTTAACACTGTTAACTAATTTTCTGGATGCCCAATCACAAAAGATATGTTAAAACAAAGTCTCCTGTATCTGACCTTACTGTTACGGAGGAAAAATACGTTAAACCACTAGAGGAAGTTTTAAAAAAAAAAAAAAAGCATGAGAAAAACATAAGGAATTGTATTCTTAAATCTCACTGATGTAAAATTTGATGTTAGGTCAGGAAAAATTTTACTTGAAAGTCCTTTACTCATTGTATTCATTAGTCTTAGCTCTCTCAGTGTTGCATTTTCTTAGTCTGACAGAAAGCTTGGTCATAACACTGTTTTCGGTTCAGACTATCATTGAGGATGACCTAACACTGGTGGTTGGAATTCTTTGTTGGGAAATAGAAGAGCAATTAACATTCATCCAGCATTATCTATGCACCAGGCAGCATGCTAAATATTTTACTTATGATATTCTTATTTGATTTTTAGAGCCTCTAATTAATTCTCATCATCCTACTTTTTTTCACAGCAGTCCAGTCCACAGTTTTGTGGGTTGTACACAGCACAGTGGTTCTGGAATATTTCTGAAACCATTCCCCAGTTGAACGCTCTCTGGATGACCAACAGCCAGTTGGGAGCTCCGGACCACTTTCTGGCCACATTACAAGCAGTTTTTTTGTCTACTTTAAACAACTGTAATTCCTACAGACTAAGCCACTTGGCACTTGCCCTGTTGACTCTGTAATCTTTTTATGTAACACTAGGTTATCTCCCGATTACAATGAAGAATTGTAAATGAGGGATAAATGGAGGAGATATCAAACTTTTATGAACTGCCTTCTAGCTACCAGGGGTGGTGCAGTCGTTTGCATATGGCATATCTTATTTAATCCTCACTATAGGCATTACCATCCTGGTTTACAGATGAACACATTCAGCCTTAACGAGTTTAATTAGCTTGGCAACATCATATTGCTGCTGATGCAAATGTCAAAGTGGGTGCTCTTTCTATACCTCAAATGCCTCCCTATAAAGCAGTGGTCTCAACCAGGAGTGATTTTTGTTCCCTATAGGATGTTTGTCAATGTCTAGAGACATTTTTGGTTGTTACATTGGGCAAGGTGTCGGGGGAGTACTATCAGCATCTAGTGGGTAAAGACAAGGGATGTTGCTAAACATCTTAGTCTACATAGAACAGCCCCCATGACAGAGTTATCCAGCTCCACATAGTAACAGTGCCAAGGTGAAGAAACCTGCTCTAAATCAATAAACTTTGAATTTACCAAACGATCCTTTTTTCCTATAAATATCTATATTCATATAAACCCCATCCCATGCAAAATAGTCATCTCAGAGGGCCAGATGCTTATTCTAACAATGTTCTTGTGCTAGCAGCGCGTCTACAAATTTCTCTTAAGAATTTTTTTCAGAGCCAAAGGTATGTTATTTTAAATATTGTCTGTGGTGGCAATCTCTGTAGTTTGCTAGTAGTTTTGGTATTTGGAAATGGTCAAAAGTTAGCCCTCAAATCTGGTAGAGGGATATGGGTGATTGAGGTACACAGTAATAGCCATAGCCAAGCACCTGCTTCATGCCAGGAGTACTCCAAGTTGTACTACATGGCAGAAGCCAGCACCCCATTTCATAAATGGGGGCACTAATGTTTCAGGAGGTTAAGTGACTTGACCACGCCGTAACACTGAAGTACAGAAGCTGGAAATGGAACCCAGATCTGTCTTTAGAACCCATTGGAATGATATTGATTTCCTATGTGCCTTAAAAGCGGCAATTCCAAATTAGCTAGGCATGGTGGCGTGTGTCTGTGGTCCCAGCTGCTCAGTAGGCTGAGGCGGGAGGATCACTTGAGCCCAGAAATTCAAGGCTGCAATGAGCCATGATCACGCCACTGCACTCTAGCCTGGGCAACAGAGTAGAGGAGGAGGACAGGAGAAGAGGGAGATGAGATGAAAAAATAAAGAAAGCTGGCAATTCCAAAGAAAAAACTCCACTCTGACTGATGCCATAATATTCTGAATAATGGCAGCATTGCCAAAATTAATGCAGAACACTGCAGTGAAATTCATTTGAATCAAACAAATTCGCTTGTCTGTATAAGTTCAGGTGTGTATGTGTGAGATAAACATACATGTGTAATTTTTAAATTTTACCTTTAAGCTCTGTTGGACTTGAAAATGTGATTGTTCAAAAACCACCTGTTAACTTCAGTCACCTCTCATGAACTCTTTTCCTGTGCACACAGCCCTTCCACTGACACATGAATAAGTTAGTAAATAAAGGAGGAAGGACAAAAAGGAGGGAACTGAAGAAGGAAACAGACAGAAAAGGAAGACATCATGGGCTCAAGGAGGCCAGTGAAGAGGAATAAAGACAGAGCCTTTTGAGTAAATACTTCTGTAAAAGAAGATAACATGCATTATTGGCAAGGCCACTGCTCAGAAGATAAGACAGTTCATTTATCAAGAAAAAAAATACAACTGGGTTTTTGCTATAAAAAGTATATATACGGCAAAAGTTTCATGGGTATGACACTGAAAAAATAGGCAACAAAAGCAGGATTAGGTAAATGAGACATCTGGCCAGGTGGGGTGGCTCATGCCTGTAATACTAGCACTTCTACGAGGCTGAGGCAGGTGGATTACTTGAGGTCAAGAGTTCGAGACCAGCCTTGCCAATAGGGCAAAACCCCATCTCTACTAAAAATAAAAAAATTAGCTGGGCATGGGGGTGGGCACCTGTAATCTCAGCTACTCTGGAGACTGAGGCAGGAGAATCGCTTGAACCTGGGAGGTGGACATTGCAGTGAGCAGAAATCGAAATTGTGCCACTGCACTCCAGACTGGGCAACAGAGCAAGACTCTGTCAAAAAAAAAAAAAAAATGGTTAGATGAGACGTCAAATTTTAAAACTTTTGGGCATCAAAGGATACAATTAACAGAGTGAAAAATCAACCTATAGAATATAGGAAAATATTTACAAATTGTGTATCTGATCACGAGTCAATAGCCAGAATATATATAAACACACATATACCCCCTCCTACAACTCAACAACAAAAAAGTCAAATAACCTTTTTAAAAAAATGGGAAACGACTTGAATAGACATTTCTCCAAAGATAATATACGAATGGCCAACAAGCAGATGAAAAGATCCTCAACGTCACCAATCAGAGAAATGTACAATGAAACTACAATAAACTATCATCTTATACCCATTAGGGTGGCTAATAAAAAAAACAGAAAATAAGTGTTGCCAAGGATTTGAAAAACTGTATACTACTGGTAGGATGTAAATGGGGCAGTCACTATTGAAAACAATTTGGAGGCTCCTCAAAAAAATTAAAAATAGGCTAGGCATGGTGGCTCATGCCTGTAATCTCAGCACTCTGGGAGGCTGAGACAGATGGATTGCTTGAGGTTAGGAGTTCAAGACCAGCCTAGGAAACATGGTGAAACTCCATCTCTACAAAACAAATTAGCCAGGCATGGTGATGCCCCTGTAGTCCCAGCTACTCAGGTGGCTAAAGCAGGAGAATCACTTGACCTTGGGAGGCAGAGGTTGCAATGAGCCAAGATCATGCCCCTGCATTCCAGCCTGGGCAACAGAGCAGGACTCTGTCTCAAGAAAAAAAAAAGAAGTAGAAAAAAAAATTAAAAATAGGACTATCGTATGATCCAACAAATTTACTTCTGGGCATACATCCAAGAGAATTATAAGCAGGATATAGAAGAAATATTTGCACACTATGTTCATAGTAGCATTATTCACAATACTTAAGAGGTAACCTAAATGTCCATCGAGAGAGGAATGGATAAACAAAATGTGGTCTGTACATACAATGGATTACTCAGCCTTAGAAAGGAAGTTCTGACACATGCTACAACCATGAATGAACCTTGAGAACATTACACTAAGTGAAATAAGGCAATCAGAGAGAGACAAATCCTGTACAACAAGGTTGTTCAACCCGTGGCCCATGTGGCCCAGGATGGCTTTGAATGCAGCTGAACACAAATTTGTAAACTTTCTTAAAACATTATGTGATTTTTTTGCAATTTTTTTTTTTTAGCTCATCAGTGATCGTTAGTGTATTTTATGTGTGGCCCGAGATAATTCTTCTTCTAATGTGGCCAAGGAAGCCAGAAGATTGGACAGTAGTGCCGTGCAATTTCACTTATATGAGGTACCTGGGATAGTCACAGAAACAGAAAGGAGAATGGTGGTTGCCAGGGACTGGGGAAGAGGGCAATGGGCAGCTGTTTAATGAATAGGTACAGAGTTTCAGATTTACAAAATGAAAAGTTCTAGAGCTCTGTTTCACCATATGTGGACATATTTAACCATACTGAACTATATGCTTAAAAGTGGTTAACATGGTAAATTTTATATGTATTTTTTTTTGGCACAATAAAAACCAAACAAAGGCCAGGTGCGGTGGCTCACACCTGTAATCCCAGCACTCTGGGAGGTGGAGGTGGGTGGATTACTTGAGGTCTGGAGTTTGAGACCGGCCTGGCCAACATGGTGAAACCCCGTCTCTATTAAAATATAAAAATCAGCTGGGCATGGTGGTAGGTACCTGTAATGCCAGCTACCCAGGAGGCTGAGGCAGGAGAATCACTTGAACCCAGGAGGCAGAGGTTGCAGTGAGCCAAGATCGCGCCACTGTACTCCAGCCTGGGCAACGAGCAAGGCTCCATTTCAAAAAAATAAAAAACAAAAAACCAAAAAGTTTATATTATGACGGTAGCTTCAATATTTAGCTATCATCCAATGCTCTCATTGCATATGAAAAACCCAGGACATATAAAGGGATAGCACTCCCCTTATTTACAGAATGACACAACTTCAAGTGGAGGGTCCTGCCTTATTTTGGTTGTCTGAAGGACAACCAAAATATATATAAGCTAAAGCCTGCTGGAAGAGTTTAATTGATTATGCCATGATACTATTAACATCAGCTTTAAAAAGTAGCATATGCAGCATGCTGTGGTAAAATTAGGGAGTTCTGGTTTAGATCTCTTATTGACCAGCTGTTATATTTTGGGCCCTTGCCTTTTTGCTTCTTTCTTTCTCCTTTCCAAAACAAAGGATTTGGACTAAATGATTCCTTTTAAGTTGGCAGATTGTGTGGTTCTCTTCACTAGAAAAGCAACGAGTACGTATCCTTCTTTTGCAAGATCCTTTTAGGTGCCTGGAGACAATGCATTAGAAAAGTGGGAAGATGTCAGGCCGGGCACAATGGCTCACACCTGTAATCCCAGCACTTTGGGAGGCCAAGGTGGGCAGATCATGAGGTCAGATCATCGAGACCAGCCTGGCCAATATGGTGAAACCCCATCTCTACTAAAAATAAAAAATTAGCTAGGGGTGGTGGTGCACACCTGTAGTCCCAGCTAGTCAGGAGGCTGAGGCAGAAGAATTGCTTGAACCTGGGAGGCAGAAGTTGCAGTGAGCCAAGACTGGGCCACTGTTGCCTGGGCAACAGAGCAAACTCCATCTCAGGAAAAAAAAAAAAAAAAGTGGGAATATTTCATCGTTTTTCTAATTTTGACAAACATGTCATAAAGAATGCTACTTGTATCAACATGGAAATTAAGACAGCAAGATCATGAACATAAATAGAGGAGACAAAAGGAGGCTCGTGGCTACTGTAGTGATGAGCCCACTCTGCCCTCTTAGGGACATGTGTCCCTCCACCTGAGCAATGACCTGGCTGGGAAGCTCAGAGACTAAGGCTCAGTGACTACTGTAGGTTCTGGAACAAGCATGCAGCCCCTCTGGTGTGGGCTGGATCCAGTCACGTTCATTTAATGTCCCCTGCACACATTTCTAGCGTCTGCAGAGCATCCTTGTCTAGTACTCCCCTTATTTCTAGAATGACACATCAGACATTCCAATCAGTGTCACACATATCCAACTGCCCTGCCACTTGATGAGTAGTTCAAAGAGGTAAATTTTGCCAGAGCTGGCAGTTTCTATCCAAAGATGCTGGAAGTAGAACACGAGTATGTGCCTTCTATTTTGCGACTGGCAAGTTCTGTTTTGTTTTTAACCCGGGACTTTGATTCTGATTTTCTTCTTCTAGACCATCCAGCTCACTGGCTGGATCCCTGGTCAGAAATTCTGACTACATTCATGTATCAAAGTCCCATTTGTAAAAGCAACAGCAAATAAAAATCACTCATAAAGGATTCCATGCCATCAAGCAGCAAGCAGTTTAACTTAAAGTAGCTCTGAATGGGCTCCTGAATTCAGTGAAGTGGGAGGTATCAGGGAAAGCTGACCAGCTGGGGCCAGCTTTCCCACTAACAGGGAGCCCTTGACATCTGAGGGTCAAAAGACATCCATTACTGCCAACCTTCAGTAACTCATTTCTGGCCACGATTTGCTCCACTTCCTGAGAGCTAAAGGTCAACTTTAATGCAGGAAAACTTGTTTCTTGTTCATCACTATTTTCCCCTTTACAGATAAAAGGTAATGCCATAAACTCCCTGAAAACTATATATAACAATTGGATATCTCTTATCCGAAATGCTTGGGACCAGAAGTGCTTTGGATTTGGGGTATTTCAGATTTGGGACTATTTGCATTATACTTACGAGTTGAGCATCCCTAAGTCGAAATCCAAAACACTCCAATGAGCATTTCCTTTGAGCATCAGGTCAGCACTCAAAAAGTTTTGGATTTAGGAGCACTTTGGAGTTCGGATTTTCAGATTAGAGATGCTCAATGTGTAATGCAAACTCCTACTATGCTGACGGCTGGCCAAGTTAAGCCTAAAGCAAAAACGTGAAATTCAGGATCAGATTACATGTGTAAATGAAGCAAGTACTGCAATCCTACAGAAAAGCCTTAGTTTGTTGGAGAAAATGAGGTTCTCAGCACTGAGGACCCTGTCTGGCCCTATTAAATAGAGCCACTGTCTAATAGGAGATAATTGGACTAGAAGGAAAAGACTCATCAAAGAGAAAGGTGGCTCTCCGGTGTGCAATCCCAGCCGATCTGCTCCCAAACTGGAACCGTATTCATCTCAGGATCACTTCATTCTGCTATACCTGTTTCTCCTAAATACCAATTTTCCATTTCTTTCTCTCTCTCTCTCTCTTTTTTTTTTTTTTTTTTTTGAAACAGGGTCTCTACTCTGTCACGCAGGCTGGATTGCAATGGTGCAGTCATGGCTTACTACAACGCCAACTTCCCAGGCTCAAGCAAGCCTCCCACCTGAGCCTCCTGAGTAGCTGAGACTACAGGCACAAGCCATCACACCTGGCTAACTTTTGTATTTTTTGTAGAGACAGGATTTCACCATGTTGCCCAGGCTGGTCTCAAATTCCAGAGCTCAAGTAATCTGCCTGCCTCGGCCTACCAAAGTGCTGGGATTACAAGCATGAGCCACTGCGCCCAGCCCCAATTTTCCATTTCAAATCTTGTTTGACTCTTTTGGTATTTTGAGAAGATGGCAATCTATTATTTCATTCTCTGTTTGACAACAGTTACCTCTACTACGTCTGGGAAAAAGACTTAGTAAAGACTAACTTAAAAGGCCCTTATGATTTTTATTTAATGAGCCAATTTTTTAATAGCACTTACAATGTGCCAGGCACGCTCCCAAGAACCTTAGAAGTGATAACTCATTTAATTGTTGTAAATCGAGCACAGGTAAATAATGGAGCTCACTATGCTGGGGGAACAAAGTTACAAGACTGCTTTTTCAGGCTGAATGAAGACTGGCCTTAATACACAACAATGCTTCACACCTTGGGATGCTGGGTTTAAAGGCTTCTGGGGAGAGAGTAGACACATTTCCATAGTAACATGAAGCTTCCACCCAAAAAGGAATCAGAATCCTAGTATTGTTTGTCGATGTCTAGTACAAACACAAGCTATATACCCAAGAGAAATGTATCTAATATGCGTAGAAAAAGCATGCGCAACAATGTCCACAGCAGCACTGTTCTCAGTATCCCCAAACCAGAAACAACCTAGAGGACCATCAGCAGTAAAACAGATGATCGAGGCACAGCTATACAAAGCACTACGCAACAGAAATGAGAATGAACAAACCACTAATACATACAACCGCACGAATACAATGCTGAAGGACACAAGAGTGTACACTGTGTGATTCCATTTATGTGAAGTTCAAGGACAAGCCAAACTCATCTATGGACATAAAGGCTGCAACAGTGGTGCCTATGGAGGGGGCGACCTCCAAATGGAGCGGGTAAGGACTGCCTGCAAAGGAGCACAAGGGAACTTCTGGGGTGATGGAAACGTTTTCTTTTTTGATGGGAGTGTTATTTCCATGCGTACAGCCAATTATCAAACACAAATGATATACTTAAGATCTGTGCATTTCACTGACTATAAATTTTACCTCAATTTAAAAAGAGATGTGACCTAATGTGTGACGAGATGCATGAAGCCGGGGGTGCCTGTGTTGCTGCTGTCCGAAGCTATTAGGATGGAATGATCTGTCTGATCCCACAGCTAGAATATATATTCCAAATACAAAGCCCATGAGGACAAAGACTGGGCCTTGCCCATCTTCATAACCTTGGCATTTAGCATGTGACCTGGCTCATACTCAATGTTGAACGAAAGAAGGAAGCAGAATTCAACAGGTAGCATGTTTCAAAACCCTGCACATACATTATTGTTCTTACCTATTCAGTGCAAATGCATAATGGAATTTAATGTTATGCTGATCAGCCAAATCACATGTAGGCAGCATCTCCAGTGTTTCCACCAGCTTCACCATCGCATCATAGTCCTGTTGGCAAGAGGTCCCAAAGTGAGCAAGAGAGCAAACACAGCTCTTCACTGATTTTTCTGAATTGTTATAACCATGAGACAGCCTCAGCACTTGAAGACAGGCCCTTTCTTACAAAGGGCATTTAGTGAAGTTACTTGCAGCCTTTAACAGGAGGGAAAAAGGCCAGAAAATAAGACGGATGATAGAACAGAAAAGGAATCCCTGCTATCAAGGGGCAGGAAACATTCAAAGGCAATGAAAGTAAATGAGCCCAGCAGCCAGGAAACAGCTGAGGTTGGGCATGGTGGCTCACACCTGTAATCCCAGCACGTTGGGAGGCCAAGGCAGGTGGATCACTTGAAGTTTGGAGTTAAAGACCAGCCTGGACAACATGGTGAAACCCTGTCTCTACTAAAAATACAAAAATTAGCTGGGCATGGTGGTGGCTGCCTATAGTCCCAGCTACTGAGGGGGATGAGGCAGGAGAATCGCTTGAACCTGGGAGGTGGAGGTTGCAGTGAGCCAAGATCGTGCCATTATGCTCCAACCTGGGCAACAAAGCAAGACTCTGTCAAAAAAATGAAAACCAAAACAAAATAAAAAAACACTGTCAGCAGAGATGTGTGTTAAAATGAACTGGACAAATACACACAAACTTACAGTCAAAGCAGCTAGACCCCAGTCCTTCCTATTTTGCCAGAATCAAATACATTAATCTAAACAAGCGTTTTTCAATCTTGGCACGAGTGACATTTCTGGACCATAATTCTCTGTTGTGGGAGCTGTCCTGGGCACTGTAGGGTGCTGGCCTTGACCCACAGGAAGCCAATAGCACACCACCCCCTCATACCCCCCCCACACACACATTTAGTTTTTACAACTGAAAATGTCTCCAGACACTCCCAAAAATGTCCTCGGGTTGAGAACCATTGCTCTAAACTTCATAAATACCCAGGGAAAAAATGCGACCATGCTTTTTTTTTAAAAAAAAGCTGAGATCATGTCTCAGCTAAGCCCCCTCTTAGCAGTGCCACCTATTACTCTTTCAGCCCAGGCTTAGACTCCTTGGAACTGGCCACCTTGCTGACAAGCAGCCGTACTCAGCAGAGCAGGGCTTCCCACTGAAACCCCGTGCCTGTCCTGTGGCTCTGCACCTTGATGCTGCTGCCCCAGAAGGGAGAAGGCAGGGTATTCCCAGAACATCTTGGCCCACCTTTGAGCCTGAATGGAAGGTTATGAAAAAAAGGGATGCATGAAGGGAAGGACAAAATGAAGCACCTCGAGGGAAGAAAGCCATTCCCATTTTCTTGTCCTAGAGGACATGACCTAATCATTATCATCATCCCTAGTAGCACCTGCTATTAAAATCAGCTAGCTGGCAGGGTGCAGGGGCTCACTCCTATAATCCCAGCACTTTGGGAGGCTGAGGTGGGTGGATCACTTGAGGTCAGGAGTTTGAAATCAACCTGGCTAACAAGGTGAAACCACATCCCCATTAAAAATAAAAAAAAATTAGCCAGGTGTGATGGTGGGCACTGGTAATCCCAGCTACTCAGGAGGCCGAGGCAGGAGAATCACTTGAACCTGGGAGGCAAAGGTTGCAGTGAGCTGAGACCACACCACTGCATTCCAGCCTGGACAATAGAGCAAGACTCTGTCTCAATAAGTAAATAAATATTAAAAAACAAAAAAAAACAGAAAATAAAATAAAATCAGCTAGTTGCATCTGTTTATCACTAGGGGCAGGAGTTCCTTAGTGGCTGACTCTGTTTTAATCCAGGTCATAAATGGATGCCTCCATCCCTTCAATTTAAACACTTCTGGCCAGCAACCCTCAACATGGCATTGTGGAATTCTACAAGTAAGGTACATGACCCTGTGTTCCTCCAAAGGGAAGGAAGGCAAGACACATTTAGAGGGGGCTCAATGGCATTCAACTTGGAGGGAGGAAAGGTTCAATTTCCTTCATGGAACCATAGACCAAAGCCCAGTCTCAGAACCCTCCAATAGCTTCTGATGCTTGTCTTAGAATAAACACCTACATTCTCTTGGTCCTGAATGTGTCTCCACTAGACCTGTTCTCCCTGTCACTGATGTATAGTGGTAAAGAAGGAAGTGACAAAAGCCTAAAGGAAGTCGCACACCAGAGGGGTTAGAAACAAGGACAATGGAGCCAGTCAGTCTCAGTCTGAATTTTGACCTAACTGACCTAACTGTGTGACCTCGGACAAGTCACTTAATGGCTCTGTGCTTCAGTTTCCTCATGTGTAAAATGGGGATAATCAGACCATACACACCCTATATAATAGAGTTGTAAAGAGTATTAAATGAATTCAGATTTGGCAAAGGGCTTGGAACAATGCCTAAAGTTCATATAAACTGTTAAATTCTTAGCTCCTTCTGCTAAACAGTCCTGTTTATGACATCTCTTCTGGTGGGAGTGGTCACACTAGCCTCCATGTGACCAAACCTTCTCCAAAATTTCCACAGTAACAGATAAGCTGGATGATCTATGACCTAGCCACATACCTATTTGTCTATAAAACAGCCACCACCTCTGGCCAGGCGCAGTAGCTCACATCTGTAATCCCAGCACTTTGGGAGGCCAAGGCAGGCGGATCTCTTAAGGTCAGGAGTTCGAGACCAACCTGACCAACATGGTGAAACCCCATCTCTACTAAAAATACAAAATAAGCCAGGCATGGTGGTGCATGCCTGTAATCTCAGCTACTCAGGAGGCTGAGGCAGGAGAATCGCTTGAACCCAGGAGGCGGAGGTTGCGGTGAGCCAAGATAGCACCATTGCACTCCAGCCTGGGCAACAAGAGTGAAACTCCGTCTCAAAAAAAAAAAGAAAAAACAGCCACCTCACCACACACTGAGTATTCAAATACTTCACAAGAAGTTCCTCAAGCCAAGACAGAATGCAGCATACATGAGCCTCAGCTAGGTGGATTTCATACCTGGATATCACGGTAGGACAGGAGTAAGTTAACAATGATGTCTGAGGTCAGAACCTCAGTATTATCCATGCGGAGCTTGATCCGAGCCAGCTCCTTCGCCAGTTCCTCACCTTGGTATTTCTCTCTGGCTTTCCGGATGTCATTTAACAAGGTTTCTTTGTAGTAAACACTAAAGAAAGAAAAACACGAAAACCTCCAGTCATATCTACACATACCCAGGACAGTCTTGCACCCAAAATGGTTCTCACTGATGTGATTTAGGCTAACACATGGGGACTTCAGTCCAGACCTGAGCCTCCCTGCACCAATAAACAGGAGATGCTTTCTACTTATTCACATTTTGTATAAACTGACCAATAAATGACAAAAATCAGTTCATTCAACCTTGAAGATATCTTCCAAGGTGACTCCCATCTGTAATTGGACAACACACAGGACTTGCTGCCAACCAAACCCACTTTCTCTGGCATTTTCAAACATACAGAGGGCAAGAAGGTACCTTTCTTGCATATTTATTTTCCCCACTAGTAACAAAGCCAAACAGAGCTCCAAAACCCATAAAACATACATGAGAATGTCTTTCAAGTGAATTTCTCTATCAGGTGTCTCTCGTTAGTAGTCATTAAGCTTTCTCCAACTGAGGTGAGAGCTGGAAACTGGTGTTGTGTCCCTGAGCAATACAAGATGGGACGCACAGCAGTCATGCCTGGAAACTTATTGACAGTCTTGCTCTCTGTTGCCCAGGCTAGAGTGCAATGGCGCAATCTTGGCTCACCACAACCTTCACCTCCTGGGTTCAAGTGATTCTCCTGCCTCAGCTTCCCAAGTAGCTGGGACTATAGGCCTGTGCCACCACGCCTGGCTAATTTTTGTATTTTTAGTAGAGATGGGGTTTCACCATGTTGGTCAGGCTGGTCTCAAACTCCTGGACTCAAGTGATCCACCCGCCTCAGCCTCCCAAAGTGCTGGGATTACAGGCGTGAGCCACAACACCTGGCCCCAAGAATGGTTTTTCTAATGTAAAATACAAAACTTCCTTCTGGTGGGCACCTAGATAAGCACAAGGAAGTTTAAAAACACTTAAAGTAGTTTAAATTCACACTGAAATATCACCATAGGCTCTCAAAGAGTCAATACGATTATCTGGTACTTGGTTTAAAACCTTGAAAAATGACCTACTTTCGTATACAGTGGTCGAGTTACAACAACCGTAGATTGATTTAAAATATCTTGTCTATTTTCCAAAGGAATTTTTAAGTGGAGACAGGACACTGTCTGATAGTAATACTGTTGCCCCCATTAAGAAGCTGAAATGGGGCCAGGAGCGGTGGTTCACGCCTGTAACCTCAGCAGTTTGGGAGACCGAGGCACGCAGATCACCTGAGCTTAAGAGTCCGCGACCAGCCTGGCAAATATGGTGAAACCCCATCTCTACTCAAAAAGCAAAAATTAGCTGGGTGTGGTGGCGGGCGCCTGTAATCCCAGCTACTCAGGAGACCCAGGCAGGACAATCGCTTGAACCCAGGAGGCAGAGGTTGTAGTGAGCCAAGATTGCGTCCCTGCACTCCAGCCTGGGTGACAGAGTGAGACTCAGTCTCAAAATTTAAAAAAATACAAAAAAAAAAGAAGCTGAAATGGTCTAACTGCAGTGTAAAATTAGGCTGTCCATTAAAAAGAGAGTAAGCTCAATTTAATAATCGTCCTCAGAGAGAGGAAAACAATGAGATAGGGGAAGAACAAATAGTGCTTACTTTCAATAATTACAAAACAACATCAAACAAGTGTACATACACTACATGACCTGGTCCAATGCTCACAAGAGGACCTCCATTAACATTTAAAGAATGAAGTGATGCCCACGGAAAGGATTCTGATAGAAAAACATCGATGCATGGCTTTAGTTTTCTATTTCCTTGTCGATTGCCGTCATCCCATTGATTAACAAATTAGCAGACTCTGCCAGTGTTTAAAATTATGTCACTAATTGAATGAGTCATTAAGTTAGATGCCAGCCATTGCCCATTTGGTGGACTATAAAGGCATCAAAGCTATTAAGTGTTATTTGGTTAGCCTGATAAGTAAAAAGTTGTACTTCAGCCTTATTTTTCAAGGGTAATTCTGAAAAATGATTTTAATAAACTAAGAAACCTAAAAAGAACAGTAACTTTTAGGTAAATTAAACACTGACTTGAGTATGGTTTGGGGACATCAGATATGTAATAAGTAAGCAGCCATTTCTGCCTCTGTAACCAGGGTAGATGTTCCTGATCAATAACAACTTGGAAATGGCTTCAAAGCAATTTCAGCACAGGACTCAAAATAGACTTTATAAATCTATCAGAGTTGGCACTTGAGCTAAAAACTTACTTTCCATCTGTGTTATAGATGTTTTAAACTATAAGCACCACTTCCCCTCTTACTAACTGCTGCCAGACACTGCCAGCTCATGGGGTGGAATTCACCAATAGGTATTTCAAGTCCTCTGAAATTAAATGAAATCACAAGAGTTGTTTGCCTACTGATACATACACACACTGAATGAGAAACAAACTTGAATCCATGTCTTGCAAAGACCTCAATCGTCTGGCAGATCCAAGCAAGTCTACCTCCTTGTCAGACCTGAAAATATGATATTAGGAAAGCTTTCCATAAAACTTCATTGAAGTGTTCGTTTTGCAACCAGACAATAGTTAGCAAGGCATGAGGTTTTCCAGGAATGTGCCACAAAATGTCCCCCATTTGCTCTCTATGTCGGCATGCGGTAACTCATGTTTAGGTTCCCAAACTCCTTTTCCATTAAAGTCTGTAGAAGGTCTGCAGCCAGGGAAGAGGTGATGGGATGGAAAAGGAGACCATTAACACGTGTGTTCCTCATAGCAACACTACAGTCTAACACTCCATGGTTCAGGGTGCCACTATTTGAGCCACAGTGGGACAGGAGGTCCTCTACATTTCGTTTCAGGTTAGCTCTGCCAGTGTTTGGGATTTTCCTTTGTTTTGGAAGGACAAATCCTTCTCCTTGTGACACAACTTACAAGACCAAATCCTTTAAATTGGCTGCAAGCAACATAACTGGATCCTTTGGTTAAGAAGAAGAATTTTTCTGTCTTTCACAGTAAGAACATCTGAAGGTATGGTTTCTTGGGCACTGAGGCTCCAATAGGCGAGCTGACTATTTCGGGGCTACACAGGTAGGAATCACCTAAGCCAAGATTCCAATCTAAAACCTATTCACCTCTGCATACTTCACCTCACCTAATGTAACCCTAAAGAAAACACAGCACAGTACATCCTGAGGATGGCTGCAGCTCCATTCAGCGCATGCAGACTTTTGAAGCACAAGAGCGTAAGATCAGAATGACCTCGCTAAGATGTTTGAAAAGCCTCAACAGCCATGAGAGTGTAAAGCCACGCTCAGAAATAACCTTGAAACACAGAATCTCAGAGCTGAAAGAGATCCTTCAAAAAAAACATCACTGACAACATCCTTTAAGTTGTCTTATCTACAAGAGGGAGACTAGTCAGAGAAGAAAAGTTACATGTCAAGATCAAACAGGGAGTCGGGGCCACAGGCTCAATCCTGACTTCCTAACTCCAGTTCTATTCTGTTTTGGCTTCATCTCAGTGGCCCAGCTAAGTGAGCCAGTAAGGGACAATAGAGGGGTTCTCCGGCAACTCTGGTCATTTGGAGGTGTACCACTTCCCTGAAATTGAGGGGGATATCTTAGTGAGTCTCCAAGTGTTATTAGTAGCTGATGGGAATTACCATGAGGTCACGTGGATGTCCTTAAGGAGGCTAATGAACCTGTCCACCAAAGGCATGCACAGCGGGCCCAGGATGGTGTCCCAGTTGGGCTGCATGTACTCGGAGGCTCGCCTCTGGGCATCGCTCTCGCAGCAAAAATAATCAGCGCACGGTGTCATGATGTACGGGATGAAATAATAATTTCCACTGGATGCCTGGAAAAAAGAAACAAAGATGTTCCAGAAAGTAACGGATGTGGAAGCATAGCGTCTGGGCAGGTGGGACCTGGTGGTGCAGGCACGGACAAAATGCCTGAGGATGAAAACAATTTGTGCAATACAACTATGGATCTATGGATCAGGAACAAAACAGGAAACCGCTCAATTTCAAAAGCTCTACCACGTAGATATATAACAAAAATTTGGTTTCAAATACTGAACTGACGTGTATGTATCTCTGAACTTCATTGGCAGAAAGTTTCGGGTTTTAAATCTCAGAAATCACATTGTATATGTACCCAAAACCAGAGGGAACTTGAACCCCCTGATAAGCAAGGATTGCAACATGGCTTATTGTTTTTCTTTCAGCATAGATAAAAAAGGCATATTATTTGATCATTTAACTATAGGTGAACCATTATAAACTTTGTGGAATAAAAATTGTTTTCTAGGAAACACATATTAATATAGTAAGTCTCAGATCTTTTGTTTTTTTGAGACAGCGTCTTGCTCTGTTCACCCAGACCAGAGTGCAATGTCACGAACATGGCTCACTGCAGCCTCAACCTCCCAGGCTTAAGCAATCCTCCCACCTCAGCCTCCCTGGTAGCTGGGACTACAAGTGCACGCCACAATGCTCAGCTACTATTTCTATTATTTTGCAGAGGCTGGGGTTTTGTCATGTTGCCCAGGCTGGTCTCAAACTCCTGGGCTCAAACAATCCGGCCACCTTAGCCTCCCAAAGTGCTACGATTACAGGCTCGAGCCACCACATATAGCCTAAATTTCATATTTTTACATGTCCTGAAATCATCATCTTATTTTGATATTTTCCAACCATTAAAAAATGTAAAAACCATTCTTAGCTCCCAGGCCATACAAAAACAGGTGGCAAGTCAATGTTCTCTTAGACAAAGCTTCTGACATTCTATTATCCCTGAAAATAGGGTTTTCTGAGAATGCTTACACCCTGCTGCAAAACAGCAGCTGGAGAGGGTACCAGCTATTGGCACTAAGCCCATCAAAACACAAATACTGGCCAGGCACGGTGGCTCATGCCTGTAATCCCAGGACTTTGGAAGGCCGAGGCAGGTGGATCACCTGAGGTCAGGAGTTGGAGACCAGCCTGACCAACATGGTAAAACCCCATCTCTTCTAAAAATACAAAAAAAAAAAAAAATAGCCGGGTATGGTGGCACATGCCTATAGTCCCAGCTACTCAGGAGGCTGAGACAGGAGAATCACTTGAACCCAGGAGGCAGAGGTTACAGTGAGCAGAGATCACGCCACTGCACTCCAGCCTGGGTGACAAAGCAAGACTCTATCTCAAAACAAAACCAAACCTACAAATACCAGTGTTATAAGCAGAAGGGGTAAAAATTCAGGGGTATGTCTGTGATAAAGTGGGGTAGTGGGCTCATATCTACTTCACAACCATTAGGAATTGCCTACCCCACAGGGACAAAGTCCCTTTGCTACCTTTGGTAATTGTTTTTTTGTTTGTTTGTTTTTGTTTTGTTTTGTTTTGTTTTTTTCATGAAGTCTTACACTGTCACCCAGGCTGGAGTACAGTGGCGCGATCACAGCTCACTGCAGCCTCAAACTCCTGTGCTCAAGCGATTCTCCTGCCTCAACCACCCAAAGTGTTAGGATTACAGGTGTGAGCCCCTGCACCCAGTCTTGTAATACTTTCAAGTTCTTAAAGAGACTCAAATCATCCAACATTAAGGTTTTGGTAAGTTAGAAATAAATTTCTCCCTCATCCATGCCAAGGAAGGCATGTTCCTAGACTAAATTAATGCCATTTATATATTCAAATGTTAAACTTTCTTTCTTTCACCTTGATAAAGTTAGGCTTTGTGTCCCCACCCAAATCTCATCTTGAATTATAATTTCCATAATCCCCATCTATCGAGGGAGAGAACAGGTAGAGGCAATTGGATCATCGGGGGCAATTTCCTCCATGCTGTTCTCCTGGTAGTGAGTGATGGTTTTATAAGGGGCTCTTCCCCCTTAGCTCAGCACTTCTCCTTCCTGCCACCTTGTGAAGAAGGTGTCTTGCTCCCGCTTCCCCTTCTGCCATGACTGTAAGTTTCCTGAGGTCTCCCCAGCCATGCTGAACTGTGAGTCAATTAAACCTCTTTCCTTTATAAATTACCCAGTCTTGGACAGTTCTTTATAGCAGTATGAAAATGAAAAATTGGTTGAGTTTATGGTCAAAGCCTTCCTAGTTCAGACAGGGAGAAAAGGACCGTGTGGATCAGTGAGATCTAGAAGGGAAAATATCTTTGAAGAAACGTAGTTTGTTATTTTCAAAAAGTTAAAGCTGGACTGGAGGTGTAAGGAGTTTCCCAGATCCTATCCCCAGGAAGACAATCATAACTGGTGAAAAATCTTTTTAAAAACCATTTAAAGCAAGCTTTTCCAACCATGGCCCACCAGCCACATATGTATGGCCCAGGATGGCTTTGATTGTGGCCCAACACAAATTTGTAAACTTTCTTAAAACATTATGAGATTTATGCAGATTTTTTAAAATAGCTCATCAGCTATTGTTAGTGTATTTTACATGTGGCCCAAACAATTCTTCTTCCTCCAATGTGGCCCAGTGAAGCCAAAAGATTGAACACCCCTGATTTTAAGTCTCTGTAAATTGTGCTAAGAGCATGCAGCAAATGGAAAAACATTTTATTCAAGAATATCTAAATCTTGGTAGTAACAGTGAGATTCTGCAGCATTTGGGTCATAACCTGCTCCCCCGCCCCCACACCCAACACAGAATGACTGAAGTTCTACTCTAAGTCGGTGTGGCCAAGACAAAACAGGGCTCCCTCTTGCACCCTGTCCAGAGTCACTGTTTCTCCCTGGGAAGACCAGGCCACCAGCATTCTTATCCCCCATAGCCTGGTATTGTAGAAGCTCTATTCCAGGCAAGTGTGGTCAAGATGACCAGGGCCTCTGTGCTCTACCCAGTCTACACCTACAGTGCAAAACAGGCCAAGAGGCCAGGTGCAGTGGCTCACGCCTGTAATCCCAGCACTTTGGGAGGCTGAGGCAGGCGGATCACGAGGCCAGGAGTTCAAGACCAGCCTGGTCAACATGGTATAACCCTGTCTCTACTAAAAATACAAAAATTAACCATGTGTGGTGGTGGGTGCTTATAATCCCAGCTACTTGGGAAGCTGAGGCAAGACAATTGCTTGAACCTGGGAGGCAGAGGTTGCAGTGAGCCAAGATCGTGACCCTGCACTCCAGCCTGGGCAACAGAACAAGACTCTGTCCCAAAAAGACAAAACAAAACAAAACAGGCCAAGACCCTGCCCCAGATTCTTCACAGAATGAAGGTTCCATGCCAAGAGAGGCAAGCTGAGAAGACCAGAGGCTGTCACCCCTACCCAGCACCCCATTCACAGAGCAGGGTGTCACTCCAAGAGAAGCAGGCTGCTGTCTCCACTGTCATCTCCACAGCTGTAGTGCAGAGCTCTGCCCAGGGGAAAGGCAGGTTGTAAGAACTGCAGCTCTTCACAAGGGGAGTGAGTTTATGGGGAACATGGCATGGGGAAGTTCACACTTATGAGTGCTGTACAAAACATCATGGAGATTTGGGCGGATGGCAATTAAGAGAAGGTTGGTAGCTCTAGGATAGGAATAAGTAAAGGATAGACCGGGTAGAAGTTTAACAGAGAGAACTAGGAAAGAGACAGCTAAGAGTAACCTTCCCAAGGTCAGAGCAAGCCTCAGGGATTAGATTTGAGGAGTATTCCTGCAAATCTTTAATTGAATCAAATTGTGGAACAATTATGCCTCAGGGTATTGTCAAAAACAATAGAGCAATCAGCTAAGGGGGGAGATTAACAACTGGTGTAATACCAGTTGTACAAGACCAATACAGAAGATTAGACAGAAACTCAACAGTGAGATCAGGGAAACAGTGAGTCAAAGAGAGCCTAGCTGCAACTACTGTCATTCCTGGGTGTGAATACAAGAGTCAGAGTAACTGTGCACATGCCCAAGAGTGTGCCATTTAAGGAGTGACACCAGAGGCTGCACATTGCAGAAAAATAGACTTCACTGAACAAGTCAAGTTATCAAACAAATAAACAAGCAAACAACAAAAACAACATGCCCCAGAGGCAGAAGGGAGAAAGATCAGTATCTGGAGTTTCTACAATATATTATCTAAAACGTTCAGTTTTCAACAAAAAAATACAAAACGTGCAGAGACAGGACAGTGTGATCCACATGTGGGAAAAACAGCAGGCAATGGTAACTGCCTTTGAAAGGACCCAGATATTAAACGTAGCAGACAATGACTTGAAAGCAGATATTACAAATATATTCAAAGAACTAAGGGAAACCATACTTAAAGAATTAAGGAAAGGTATTATAACGATATCTCAAATACAGAATATAGAGAACAATTACCTAAAAAAAAAAAAACAGGGAGAGTGGGGGAGGAATTCTGGAGTTGAAAAGTACAACAGCCAAAATGAAAAATTCACTCAAGGGGCTCGACAGGCAATTTGAGTGGCAGAAGAAATAATCAGCAAACATGAAGATAGATCAGTAGAGATATGCACAATCGGGAGAACACAGAGAAGAAGAAAAAATGAACAAAGTATTAAAGGAACACAGGACGCATTAAGTGCACCAACATACGTGACACCTAATAGGAGTCGCAGAAGAGGAGAGAAAGGAGCAAGGAGCAGAAAAATACCCAAAGAAATAATTGCTGAAAACTTCCCAAATGTGATTTTTTTTAAAAATTAAATCTATATATCCAAGAAGCTAAATGTACTCCAAGTGAAATAAAAGCAAAGGGGTCCACACCCAGACACGTCACAATCAAAACTTAGAAAGATAGAGAGAAAATCCTGAAAGCAGCAAGAAAAAAATATATTGTCATACACAGGAGAATTCCAGTAAGATTAATGTCTGACTTTTCATCAGAAACAATGAAGGCCATGGGATGACATATTCAAAATGTTGAAAGAAAAAAGTCAATCAAGAATTTCATGTCCACTAAAACTATTTTTTCAAAAATGAAGATGAAATATGAACATTTTCAGATAAACAAAAGCTGAGATAATGCTAGCAGACCCCGTCTTATGAAAATACTAAAGGAATTTCTTCAGGCTGAAAACAAATGACACCAGACAGTAATTCAAATTCACACGATAAAAAGCGAAGAATACCAGTAAAGGTAGTTATGTATGCAATTATAAAAGATAGTATAGTTGCAAATTTCCTCTCCTCTGTTCTCTCAACTGATTTAAAATGGAGTTGCAGAAAATGTTGTATATAATCATGTATTGGGGCTCATACAGAAATATATTTGAAAATAACAGCAAAAGGATACTAGTAGGAACAAGGCTATATTGGAATAAGGAAGTGACACCAAATGGTAACTTGAATCCACAGGAACAAATGGAAAGTACCAGAAATGGCTAATTAAAAGATTAATTTAACTCTCTCTATCCCCCCACCTACATTCTCTTTTCTTCTGTTTCTTTAATAGAAATGATACAAACATATTTATAAACATTACAATTAAATAATTCTGAGCTTAACAGGTAGGTAAATTGAAGGTATAAGAATCTAACCTATTTGTATAGAATTATGTCTTAAAATTGTTTCCAAAACAAACATTTCTGCTGAAATCTTGATGTTATTCCTTTAGCAAACCTAGTCTTCCCAACTATTACAAGAGTAAACTTTGCCCCAGTTCTGCTGAAATCCTAAATAATGAGGTATTAAAAAGGTGGATTTTGACAAACATGATATGTGCCATCACAAGTTCTTTGGTGAACAAGAAGTACTGTTCAAGAAGGCAGAGCAGTAGCAGCAGAGACTGATGAAGACTACCACCGGTTAGCAGAGGATCGGATCCATGGAGAAAATGTTTAGCCATAGGTAGAGAAAAATAAGGAGAAAGAGAAGAAACGCATGAACTCTGAAACCAGCTGAGTGAGTTTAATGAACAGAACTGAAGAGACAGCAGGAATCTAGAGACTCAGGAAGGTAAGAATACTTCCTTTGAGAAACTCTTCCAGAAAGTTTAAGAAATTTGACAGAAATTGGGATTAATGACTACATTTTTAAAAGGAATTCATAGAATTCCAAATAAAAGCACAAGCTCTTAAGTACAGTACTTTTGTTCTTACAACGAGGAAGAATAGACCTAAACATCTTCAAGAGATGGAACACATTCAGACTCTTGTTGGTCAAGAGACGAGAAATTAAAAATAAAAACAATGATTAGCATAACACATGTTCAATAGCAAACTAGGATCAGCTATCTGTAGTTGTTACATTTATAAATGGAAACATCTTAAGAATCCAACTCATCAAAACAAATTTAACAAAGGCAGTTTAGTTCCCTACATAAAGAGGCATTTGAACCAGTATGCTAACCACATTAATATGTAAACTCTTATTCTAAACTCTCTCCAAATATTTCCAAAAGGGTGATTCTGATATAGTAAGTGAGGTCAGAGGGCCAAGGAAAAGCCACTGGTCTCTGACAGTGTAGGGCTAGGAAGTAGAGGAATTTTTCCTCTAAAGGTTTTAGTTCCTGACCTAGCAATTAACACATTCCATACTACCATCTATAAATATCACCACCATGAAAAGACTGTCCCATGTCATCACTCAGATTAAATAAGAGATGCTTTTAATAAGCACTCATTACAAAAGCTCAGTTATATAGTATTAAGTGCCATTATTTTTAATGCTTGTCCAATACACCATCTGGTAAATATATATAAGATACTTAACCATTATTCTATTGCTTAACTTTCAGTTTGTTTTGAAATTTCCTGTGTCACTGAGATGAACATCTTTGCATACGGCATCTTTGTACTGTGGTCTTTTCCTGAGGATAGCTTCCCAGGAGTGAAATTACTAGAACAAATTTAAGGTTCTTAATATAGGTTGACCAAACTGCTGTCAGAAAGGATGGAGCAATTTACACTCCTACGCACAGTGTATAAAGGTATGCTAATTTCTTCCTCCTCTCAGCTGAACTCGGTAGTGTTGTTTTTCACGTGTGCAGTTTGGTGAACAATAAATACTTTATCAATATAGAAACAACGTATCATCTCAACTGAAGCATAGCAATGTAGTGAAGAATTCAGAGGGCCAAGGATTGAATTCCAGCTTCATCCCATCCTAAACAGATGACCTTGGAAAATGTACTCATCTATTCAAACCTCAGTTTTCTCATCTTTAAGGTGGAGATTATAATAGTGTCAGCCTCATTAGACAATAGAGGTTTAATCATGGCCCTTTGTCTTGCACAAATATTTTCTATGTGCAATAGTTCTAGAATGGACTAGGAGTTCTAAGCCTGAGATCCATTCATTCTTGTGGTGGCGGGAACTTGAAAGAAAAAGAAATTCAACCTTTATCATCTGCCCTCAGTTGAAACGTAACACTTCCTTCACTTAGGAGTGTAGGTAACATACCCTAGTGTAGTAGACTTGAGACTTAAGACTTTGTTGGTAACAGAAGTCACAGACTTTTTCATATCACATTACAGTTCCTGCAGAGATCTCAAAATAACTTTTATACCCATCACTACTCCAAATATTATGACAGTTTTTAAGACTTGCTGTTTGATCTCATTATTTAAGACATTACTAAAGAAGCACATAATTACGTATAACTTTAAAATATTTTGATAACTATATTTTTATATGAAGGGTCTCCTTTGTAATTCTTTGTATTTAAACACTTTAAAACAGTGGTCCCCAACCTTTTCGGCACCAGGGATTGGTGTCATGGAAGACAATTTTTCCACAGAGCAGATGGGTGGGGGTTGGGGATGGTTTCAGGATGATGCATTATATTAATTGTGCACTTTATTTCTACTGTTATAACATTGCAATAGATAATGAAATAATTGTACAACTCACCATAATTTAGAATCAGTGAGAGCCCAGAGACTGTTTCCCTGCAACTAGACAGTCCCATCTGGGGGTGATGGGATACAGTGACAGACCATCAGGCATTAGATTCTCATAAGGAGCATATGAAGTAGATCCTCCACATGCACAGTTCACAATAGGGTTTGCGGTCCTATGAGAATCTAATGCCGCTGCTGATCTGACAGGAGGCGGAGCTCAGGCAGTAATATGAGCAATGGGGAGCAGCTGTAAATACAGAGGAAGCTTTGCTCACTCGCTGCTTATCTCCTGCTGTGTGGCCCCATTGGTGGCCCAGGGGTTGAGGATCCCTGCTTTAAAACATATTCTGTGGGCCAGGCGTAGTGGCTTACGCCTGTAATCCCAGCACTTTGGGAGGCCGAAGCAGGCGGATCACAAGGTCAAAAGATCAAGACCATCCTGAACAACATGGTGAAACCCAGTCTCTACTAAAAATACAAAAATTAGCTGGGTGTTGTGGTGCCTGCCTGTAGTCCCAGCTACTTGGGAGGAGGAGGCAGAGGTTGCAGTGAGCCGAGATCACACCACTGTACTCCAGCCTGGCGACAGAGTGAGACTCTGTCTCAAAAAAAAAAAAAAACAACAACATATTCCGGGAAGAGCCCATAGGCTCCTCCAGACTGGCATAGGGGTCCTGTGACCCCTAAAAGGCTAAAAACCCCCAATCATGACTCTTAGATGCTTCATGTAGAACATCCTAACTGCAGGCCTAAAATGTCAAGAGTTTCTTCAGTGGGCTGCACATACAAAGCTCTCCATGAATAAACAGTGCAAGGCTGATCTGCAAACAGCTTCCTAGGTGCTTTAGGACAGTCCAGGAGAGCAGAACATGTCAGAGCCTCCACTCAGTTGTCCATTGGCGTCAATCATGGCCGCTAGCTAAGGACAGCTACGATTTGCTCCTCAGCTGGCTCCTCTGCAGCTGGAATATTAAAACAAATGAAGCTACGCAATACCTATGGACTATGTACACTAGTGGCAAACTACTAAAAATCTGCAAGCTTTAACAGATAAAGTAGGCTTGGGGTTGGCTATATTTTCCCTCTTTTCTGCAGGCACCCCATGTAAGGCATCCAAAGGTCCGAGAAGGCCAGGAAAGGTATACAAGCCAAGGTCCCTCATTACACCAACACTTATTTTTATTTATGGCTCACAGCAGGTGGAAAAGCGGGTCAACAGCAGCACAGGGTTTATAAATTAATTCTTTGGAGCAAGTATGATATGTCAGTTTGTGCCAGCCAACTTCATAATGAGACTTGTGGCTTGACCTTCCAGAAAACATTTTTTATAGTGATACAAACATTTAATCAGTCAACAAATGGCCAAGTGAGAAGAGGGGGAAAAAGTATCTAAGGTAGATGGAAAGCTACTTAATATTACTCAAGATGAACTGATTTCCGAGCACTTTCAGAAGAATGCACATCTCAATTGCTGGCACGATGTGGTACTTCGGAGCTTATATCTTGTCATACAAGCAGGTCACAAATACTTAGTGAAAACCACAACTGACAAAACACAGAAGATTGTTTCCAGGAAAATTTAGGGAGCAAATGAACAAATATGGGACAATAGATTTTAAAAATTATTTCATGTGACCAGATATAACAAAGTTAATTTATTACAGAAGAAAATCCAAGTTGACACAACTCCAAAAAACACAAGCTCAAGAGATATAATTGTCTAGCCAGCTAGATACACATATATACATTGTCCAGAAAAATGCAGTGGTTTTCTTTTTAGATCAATGCAAATAGCATTCTACATTACTCCTTTGCCTAATTATCTGGTCATAACCGGAAAAAAATAATCAGAAGCTATATAACAATTTCAACAGAATAATCAGGATACTGTGCCACTTAAAAGTAAACGAAGATATCCCTGCTGGAAGTGTGCGATGGAGGGCTAAGCTGTTGCGACAGTTGATTTACTTTGTTTACACAACTGAATGGCCATCACAGAGTCACAGGATTATTTCAGAGCTGGCACAAATCTCAAAAGTCACCTCATTAAAATCATCTCATTTAACAGAGAAAGAAACCAAGACCCAGCGAGGTTAACCAACTGGCCTACAGAAGACCAAAGAGCCAGACAATCTCAGGCCCTACCATGATTCTTGTCACTAACTGCCACTTCCACTTAATTCTGAAATATCCTTCAATAAAATAAAGCTGTACAAAGTGCTCAACAGATGGGTGAATGGTGAATTCTATGGTGTGTGAATTATGTCTCAATTTAAAAAATTAGATGGGTGCCATGGATATGAAAGACATATCCAGTTGGTAGATAGAATTCAATAGAAATAATTTGGTTCTGACATTACCCCTATGATATTCAAGAGGTGCAGAGAAAAGTTTTATGGTTCACAGACCCAGAGTACTCAAACTGAAGAGAACACACAGTCAGGAACAACAACAACAAAAAGACAAAAAGACTAACACTCTAAGATGAGGCAGAAATAAGAGAACATACACAAATAAAATAAATATGCAAAGGGGCCGGGCGCGGTGGCTCTGGCCTGTAATCCCAGCACTTTGGGAAGCCAAGGTAGGCAGATCATCTGAGCTCAGGAATTCAAGACCAGCCTGGCCAACATGGTGAAACACCATCTCTACTAAAAATACAAAAAGTAGCTGGGCATGGTGGTGGGCACCTACAATCCCAGCTACTCAGGAGGCTGAGGCAGGAGAATCGTTTGAACCTGGGAGGTAGAGTTTGCAATGAGCGAAGATCATGCCACTGCACTCCAGCCTGGGCGACAGAGCAAGATTGTGAAAAAGAAAAAGGAAAAGGAAGGGAGGGAGGGAGGGAAAAAAGAAAGAAAAGAAAAAGGAGAAAGAAAGAGAGAAAGAGAGAAAAAGAGAAAGAGAGAGGAAAAGAAAGGAGGAAGGGAAAGGGAGGGGAGGGAGGAAGCAAAGAACAGATGTTTACATGATTCATGTTCTGTGTGTAAAATAAAATTATCCCTCTCCATTACGAGAGGTAGCTTTCTTGTTTGAAATTGAGTCTTTGCTAATAGAAGACTAGAAATCTTGATTTTGAGCTCAGAAAATCCAAAGGATACAGAAAAGAGAAAAAAAACTTAACTGTCTTCCACCAAAGTGTCCCTAAGTAATCCATAATATCTTTGATTATCTTGAGTCCTAAGCCATAGGAAACTGAAGACCTGAGAAAGGCAAGAGGGAAAAACCAGGAGAAATTCTGTTACCCTGACCTCGAGGCCTACACATGTTCCTCGGCCAGAGGAAAGACTTCCAGTATTGAAGACGATGTCCCTAATATTGCCAGTGTCTGTTTCTCAAATAATTTCTAATTTATTTTGATTATAAAGATAACTATTTTAATGGGAACAATGAGTTTCTCTTAAATCCCACTGGCTTTCCAGAAAAAAAAAAAAAAAAAAAAATCACCTAGACCAGAGGTCAAGAATCAGATTAGTTTTTTAATAATGCGTTTTTTAATAAGGTTTTGTTTTTTTAAAAAAATAACATGATCCTACCTTGGAAATTTAACTCTATTTTTTAAAGAAACAACTGTGAACGCTGGCTTTAGGACATGACAAATGAAAATAAAGTCCAATGTACTTTTAACAATTCCCTCTGCAAGTCCTGGGTAGAACACCTTGTTTTCTCCCAGTAATTCTCCTGGCAGACAGAGGAGGTGCATGTCTCCATGGTGCATCTCTAGCAACGCTATGCACAGCTTTCAGGTAATTTACCTATCAATTCAGTGGAAAAAATTATGGCTGTGCCTCTAAGCCTGGGAAATGTGTTTCTTAGTCTTGTTATATATGACACACATACATACACACATTTCTCAAATGAAATAATTATAATGCAGTGGACACTCAGCTCAGGTATGCTAACCAGAACCCCTGCTTTAAGGAAGGATGTGTTGCCCCAGTTGCTGAGAGCACTCTAACTAGCAGCCCCTTACTGTTAGTCCCTTCTGAACTGCCTCAGTTCCAGAGAGTATCTCATCCAAGCTACATTCCTTTCAGTGAAGCAGGACAAATGGAGGAACATAGAGGCCTGGCCATTTCATCCCAACCCAAGACAACTCAGAAAGGCCATTTCAGCTCCAGGCCTCCCTCCCGATGTGGTCAGCCAAGGCTGCCATGGAGCCTGCATCTCAGCGGCATGTCTCCCTCTGGCCAGTCCTGCTTCCTTTACTCCCCCTTCCCCAGCAGCCACCCCAAAGGCATCCCTTAATAAACCTCCTGTACCCTAACCTCAGCCTCAGAGTCTGGGTCTAAAGGAAATCAACCTGCAAAATAAGCTGTAAGGATGAAGGTATGATTATCCTTGCTAAGGAAAATTAAAACAAATGAAGCTACGCAATGCCTATGGACTATGTACACTAGTGGCAAAGTACTAAGAAGTTCCAAGGTTAAACAGATAAAGTAGCCTTGAGGTTGGCTGTTTTTTTTACCACTCTTTTACTTTCATAAAGGCTCAGCCTTGATCTGTCACTACATAAACATGTTTTCTAAACTGATAAACTGCTGAAAGTGGCTACCTCTGTCATCTCCAAAGCAGCATAAAATAGTGTAAGAATTAAAATGGATGAAAATAACACAGGAAAAACCAGAAGCCATTTTTGTAGAACTCCAACCAAAAAGTCAATTACATTTTCAACTCAATCAAATACTGAAATATGAAGTGAAATGTAGTGTTAAAGATTTCTGTGACAGATATTTTTTTTTAAAGTCAATCCTGAAAAGGAAATTAAGAAAACATTTCCATTCACAAGACTATCCAAAAGAATAAAATACACAGGAGTAAGTGTAACCAAGAAAGTGCAAGACTTGTATATTGAAAACTAAAAATATGCTGAAATAAATTAAAAAAGATCTAAATAAATGGAAAGACATCCCACATTCATGGATTAGTAGACTTAAAACTGTTAAGATGTCAATATCACCCAAGCAATTCACAGATACAATGTAATCCTTATCAACATTCAATGGCTTTTTCCCTCCAAAAATGAAAAAGCTGATCCTCAAATTCATGTGGAACTTCAAAGGGCCCAAATGGCCAAAACAATGTTGAAAAAGAACAAAGAGGATTCACATTTCCCAATTTCAAAAATTACTACAAAGCTACAGTAATCAAAATAGTGCAGAGTGCAGTGAGCTGTGATCACACCACTGCACCCTAGCCAGGCTGACAGAGTAAGACCCTGTCATTCATAAATAAATTTTAAAAAATTATATATGTGTGTGTATATATATACATATATATATATATATATATATATATGTATTTTTTGAAGGGCCAGGGGCAGGCCAGGCATGGTGGCTTGCACCCGTAGTCCCAACACTTTGGGAGGCCGAAGCAGGTGGATCACCTGAGGTCAGGAGTTTGAGATCAGCCTGGGCAACATGGCAAAAACCCATCTCTACAAAAGAAAAATTAACTGGGCAGGGTGGCACACGCCTATAATTCCAGGTACTCGTGAGGTTGAGGTGGGAGAATTACTGCACCAGGGGAGTGCAAAGCTGTAGTGAGCTGTGATCACACCACTGCACTCCAGCCTGGGTGACAGACTAAGACCCTGTC
>NW_016107443.1:2138990-2163680 GCF_001604975.1 Cebus imitator
GTTGACCAGGATGGTCTCGATCTCTTGACCTCGTGATCCACCCGCCTTTGCCTCCCAAAGTGCTGGGATTACAGGCTTGAGCCACCGCGCCCAGCGTCAATTGATTTTGACAAGGGTGGCAATACGATTCAAAGATGACAAGATAGTTGTGGGGTTTTTTTGTTTGTTTGTTTTGTTTTTTTAACAAACAGTGCTGGGACAACTAGGTATCCAAATGTGAAAGAATGAAGTTGGACATCTATCTCACACCAGATACAAAAATGTACTCAAAATGGATCAGAGACCTAAATGTAAGAGCTAAAACTATAAAAAATTTAAAAGAAAACATAGGAGTCATACTTCATGACCTTTGTTTGGGCTAAGAGTTCACAGATACAACACCAAAAGCACGATCCATAAAAGAAATAACTGATAAAACCTCTAATAAGAGCCTTGCTTCCAAAATGCATAGAGAACTCTTACACAGCTTTGTCATAAGAACACAGCCCAATTTTAAATAGGCAAAAGATTTGAATAGACATTTCACCAAAGACGACTATGAGTGACTAACCAGCACATGAAAAGATGCTCAACATCATTAGCCACTAGAGAAATGCAAACTAAAACTACACTCATGTATCATTTTCATACTAGAATGGCTATCATAAAAATACAGATGACACCAAGTATTGGTGAGGATGTGAAGAAACTGTACCTCCCATTGCTGGTGGAAATGTAAAATAGTACAGCCACTTTGGATTGTTTTGACAGTTCCTTAAGAAGTTAAAGGTATATTTACTGCCCGGGCACAGTGGCTCATGCCTGTAATCCCAGCACTTTGGGAGACTGAGGCACGCGGATCACTTGAGGTCAGGAGTTCAAAACAACATGGTAAAACCCCGTATCTAATAAAAATACAAAAGATTTTAGCTAGGTGTGGTTGCAGGTGCCTGTAATCACAGCTACTCGGGAGGCTGAAGCAGGAGAATCGCTTGAACCCAGGAGGCAGAAGTTGCAGTGAGCTGAGATAGCACCATTGCACTCCAGCCTGGGCAACAGAGTGAGATTCCAGTTCAAAAAAAAAAAGGCTATATTTACAATGTGACTTGGCAACTCCGTTCCTAGGTATGTATCCAAGAGGAATTAAAAACATGCGCCCACACAAAGATTTGTACTCAAATGTTCACAGTGGCATTATTCATAATGGCCAGAAAGTGGAAACAATCCAAATGTCCACCTACCAGGGAATGGATAGATAAAATGTGCAATATCTATGCAGTAGAATACCATTCAGTAATAAAAAGGAAAGAACTACTGATCCACGCAACATCATGGATGGACTTCAAAAACATCATCCTAAGTGATAGGAGCCAGATGCTAAACATCACATATTGTATGGTTCCTTTCACATGAAAAGTCTTGAAAAGGCAAATCTATAAGACAAAAAGCAGACTGGCAGTTGCCTGGGGCTGGGTGTGGGCCGAGAGATTGTCAGCAAATAATCATTTTGGGGTCAGGGAAATGCTCTAAAACTAGATTGTGGTAAACAACCCACAACTGGCTGAACAACTCTGTCATTTATTAAAAGTCATTGAATTGTGTGTGCTTAAACTAGGTGCATTTTATGGTATGTAAATTATACCTACATAAAGCATTTCAAAAAACAAAACCAAAGCAGAACACAAGAATATGAGCATCATCTGATAAAGAGGTGAGCACAAAAACTGTTAGCATGTTTCCAAAGAGCAAAAAGGCCCAGAAGAGCTGCAGGTGGTCCACTCTGAAGCCTGGAGATTAGCTTCCTGGCCTCGGCATCCCTGTAAATCAACTTCTTCTAGAAATGGAGACAGATGTCCAGGCAACGTGGCCTGTAATCCCAACACTTTGGGAGGCCAATGCGGGTGATCACCTGAGGCCAGGAGTTTGAGATCAGTCTGGCCAACATGGTGAAACGCTGCCTCTACTGAAAAAAAAAAACACTTGACGGGTCATGGTGGCACATGCCAGTAGTCCCAGGTACTCAGGAGGCTGAGGCAGGAGAATCACTTGAACCTGGGAGGCAAAAGTTGCAGTGAGCCAAGATCATGCCTCTGCACTCCAGCCTGAGCTATAGAGCAAGACTCCATCTAAAAAGACAAAGAAAAAGAAAAAGAAATGGAGACAAATGTGCCCATTATGCTGCCAAATGAAGCACATCATCAAGCACAATTTCAATGTTATTATTTTTTCATTTTTCCATCTCCCTTTCTGGGTAAAGGTACAATTTTTGAAATATCAAATGACTCCCTGAAAAGAGATCTCAAAGCATCTTGGTTTTCACATGCTCATAAATCATTTCAAACATCTGGCTACATGTTCAGGGTATGTCATCTAATTTGTACTCCTTATTCACAAGACTTTACTGTTCACTAACTGTGACTCGTGTGTGTGTGTGTGTGTGTGTGTGTGTGTGTGTGTGTGTGTGTATGTGTTTGAATAAAAATCTTTCCAAAATGATCACAAACCCACAATTCCATCAGATTGTCTCTCGGAATCTCTAGGGTCAGATGATCCAGGTGTCTGATTCCAGGGTTACCCCCAGTCCACATGGAGGGGACAAATGAGCAAATTCTCCTTAGAAGCCACCCAATTTACTGTGACATTGTATTTTAATGGTTTTTTGTTTGTTTTTGAGACAGAGTCTCACCCTGTTGCCCAAGTTGGAGTGCAGTGGGATGATCTCAACTCGCTTCAACCTTCTGAGTTCAAGCAATTCTCCTGTCTCAGCCTCCTGAGGAGCTGGGATTACAGGCATACACCACCATGCCCGGCTAATTTTTGTATTTTTAGCAGAGATGGGGTTTTGCCATGTTGGCCACGTTGGTCTTGAACTCCTGACCTCAGATGATCCACCCACCTCGGCTTCTCAAAGTGCTAGGACTACAGGCATGAGCCACCGCACCCAGCCGCTATTTTAATGTTTAATCACCATTAGTTGCAAGATGTCCATTCTGCTGACCCAAATAATTTTTCTGTTTACCCTACTTCCATCCCATCTGGAGTGGAAAAAGTAAACATCTCTTTACTTTCAGAAAGAGGATCGCATTTGAAGATGACTACTAATGGTCCCTCTCAAGGCTTAGTTCCCTTTAGCTTTTCCTCTTAGGTACAATTCTCCATTCATCACATCACCTGGGATCCTTTTTTATTCTTCTGAGTGCTCTAAATTTTCATATCTCACCAAGCATGACAATCAATACTGAGCACCAAATTCTAACATAATGCCAAATACAGCAAAGAGATTAGCTGCCAAATCCTTTAGAACAGGAGTCCCCAACTCCCAGACCATGGACCGGTACCAGTCAGTGGCCACACAGCAGGAGGTGAGCCGTGGGTGAGCCAGCATGACCGCCTGAACTCCACCTCCTGTCAGATCATTGGTGGCATTAGATTCTTATAGGAGCGCAAACCCTATTGTGAACTGCGCACGCGAGGGATCCAGGCTGCATGCTCCTTGTGAGAATCTAATGCTTGATGATGTGAGGTGGAACAGTTTCCCGAAACCATCTCCCACATCTGCTCTGTGGAAAAATTGTCTTCCATGAAACCGGTCCCTGGTGATGAAAAGGTTGGGGACCACTGCCTTAGAGTAAGTTTATTCCTAAAAACCAAACAAAATACCTAGAAAGAACAGTGCTGAAGTATGCTTGGCATTACTAAGGATGTTAACGAATTCCTGGGTGTTTGGGAGGAGGGAGAATGCACCAGAAGGGAGGTATATAGTGAAACTGTAACAGCATGACACCAAGTCTCCGGGAGGACAGAATATTTCTGAGTGCTGAAGCATCCAACAGCCAGGAATGTAGAAAGGAAACAAGTTGTCTTCTTGCTCCTTGCCTCAGTGTAACTCATGCTGTTTTAAGGAATCAGCATTTCATAGCCATCTCTTGCATTAAATCCAGGTTACATCTTCTTGCTTGTATAGCAAATATGGAACCACAGATGCTGAGGGCTGGAAGGCATCAATGAACAAAATAGCACAGTTCAACATTTCTCATTTTACTGCTGAGGATCCTGAGGCCTAGGCAGAGGTGGAATGACTGACTGCCCAGTGTTGCTTAGAGACAGGCCTGCAGCTACAACTGCACCTCCTGGGCCCCAGGCCCAGTCTCCTTCGACTTCTTCCCCATTTTCCACAAATTAGGTAATTTTAAAAATCAAGGCCTGGTGTGGCGGCTGACACCTGTAAATCCCAGCACTTTGGCAGGCCCAGGAGGGCAGATTACTTGAGGTCAGGCATTCGAGACTAGCCTGGCCAACATGGCGAAACCCCGTCTCTACTAAAAATACAAAAATTAGCCGGGTGCCTGTAATCCCTACTCGGCAGGCTGAGGCAGGAGAATTGCTTAAGCCCAGGAGGCAGAGATTGCAGTGAGCCAAGATTGCGCCACTGCACTCCAGCCTGGCCGACAGAGACTGCCTCAAAAAAAGGAAAAAAAAAAAAATCAAGGTCTAGGAAGAATAGGAAAGACTCTCACAGGTGGACAACATCAGCATGGAAATGGGGTAAAAGAAAGTCACATATGATCCCATTTCTTTTCCAAAAGGAACCTAAAACCACCCGATGCCTTATCTTCCAGGCCTGCCTGTGAAATTCATGCTCCAATAGTAATCCCGTGCACTATATCACTTGCTTTGTTTCTGGAACTTCTGTGTCAGGTGGGGAGTTCTATCAGGGTCCTGGGGAAGTCTGGGCTCCCAAGCTGCAGGTTGAAGCCTTCTGCAGAGGGCGCCCTGGGAAGACCTTTGCCTCCTGGGCCCTTTCTCCCTCTCCTAGGAACCCCAACTAGAATAGAAAGAGAGTCTGCAGGCCCGCTCCTTCTAGAAGGGCTAGCAGGAAGGAGGCTAAGACTCCAAGGAGAGGGACCAAGGGCCTGTCCCGAGTCTAGGTCATGGTTTCTGAAACAATGCCATAGGTCTGGAGGGATGGGCAGTGTGGGGTGCATTCAAAGGTATACAATCACCTTAGCATCATTTCCAAGGCCAAGATCTTTTAAAAACATTTTTGGGGTGGTGATTTCATTATACTATTCAAACCAACATGACAATAAAACTATGTAATTCAAGAACTTTTGAGCCAAATCAGGAGACTTCAGTATATAAATTGGACAGAAGCAAGTAGAATTCCATCCCACTTCTTTCCAGTTTGTGGCAAGGAACTTGTGCCCCATATTAACTGGGATACAAGTTCACGTTCCTCCATCATTAGGGAAACTCTGCTTGGAGAGAGGGAGGTACTGACACCAGCAAGAAAAAGTATGAGAAGTACTGACTCCAGCAAACAGATTCTTGGCAGTCCATGGAACATCGACCCAGCTCAGAAGGAATCACCCAGAAGGTTCCGGCTCCAAGTCCTAGTGGGTAATGAAGAACATACACGTTCTTGCCTGGCCTTGCCTTCTGGCCCACACGCTTGATGGCTGAGTAGGGCCTGGGGCTAGCTGGCAGGTTGAGGCATAGGGAGATTTCTAACTGTCCTCCTTAGAAACAGAACAGGCATGATTAGAAGTCATCTTGCTACCTGGGCAATTTTCAGGCAAGCATTTTACGAATTGACATTTACATTTATTTTCAGAAATAAAATTCTGAACATGTAATACTTACTGTGTTTTTTTGAGTTACCATGTCCTGAAAAGAAAAAGAAAAGATAAATATAGCTTTTTAAAAAAACAGTTAATTTCCATAAGCATTAGCCAGCATTCCCCTCTAGAGAGCAAGAATTAATCATGTGAAACCTCCCACTCCAAAAGCTTCTAACAGAATGAACCTCTGAATTGCAACACCCATGTTCCAAAGAAAATTGATCACCACTGGTTAGCCTGTAGGACCACTAGAAGGCATTTATGCTTTTAAGGATTGCCCCAGAACAGTGCCAGTGCTTTTGCCAAAAAGATATTTTGAGCTTCAAGTTTGGGGTGCTCAGTGCCTTGCGTCTCGCCTTTCCAGAGAAGAATGTCAGCAATGGCAAGGAAAGGCCTGGAAGGCAACGTGCCATCCCTGGATCTGGAACCATTTCTTGAATCAGTCAATGTGAAGGCCACACCACAGTCAGCCTACCTACAGAAGGGATGTTGGTGGCAGAATTCCTGACGCCCCACTACAACTGTCTAGGAATCTTCAAATTCAATGACAACAATTTCAGTCAGTAAACTTAGTATGATAGTTAGGCATCCCTTGACTATCTCATTTATACACTGACAACCAAGATTTCCAGGGGAAGAAAACATAATTAGACAGCTGCCCTGTAAAACATGTTTTACATATTCTGAGATTTTTATTTCCTGATAACAAGTACAAACTGCTTCTTCTGATGTTAGATATAACTGACTACCCATTTCCATTTTAGGAAATATTTTTCTGTATCATTAAAAATTAAAACATCTAGTCCACAGAACTTTCCAGAGGGCTTTGCTAAGGCACAGTTGAAGAAACAACTGTCCTAAATTGGGAAAAAAATACATTATAATTTCATGTTTCTCATCAAAATATAGATTAATTATCCATATCTTTCATACTTGCTAAGTTCTAAATATTCCTAAGCATAGCTACCTTGGTGAAAATCAGTAAAAGAAAGGTCAGTATCTAAATATCTAATGTAGTTTACATTGGTTTATAGCCCTGGGGAAACTATTCTACAATGTAAAGTATACTAATAAAAGTTTCTTCTTTCACTGTCACTCGAATGACTTCTTAAAATACGTATTTTGCTATAATTACTGAATACATATCTAGGTAAAGTATATGTGATGTTGAGCACATACAAGTTACACATCTCAAGCAGGTGGTATTTCTACCAGGAAATAATCTCAAATCCTTACACAACCCAGAAAATCTAGTTAATATTAAATCTCAAGAAACACAATGAAAATGTCCAACTTTGGCATGAATTTGTACTATTATCTATGACTGATTTTTAATAGTGAGGGAACTGAACCTTTAGAAATAAGGTCTGTGAAGGCTGACTCTGCAAATCATCGGTTCTCACCCCTGGTTGCACATTTGGGAGGTTAAAAAAAAATCTCCAGGCTGGGTCCTGCCCCCATCCCTGAGATTGTGATGTAATTGGTTTCGGGTGGGGCTAGGCATGGGGATATTTACAAGCTCTCCCAGTAACTCTGAAGTGCACTCAAGGCTGAGAAGCATTGCTGTAAAGAAACTAATCCATTATTTCTAAAATGATTTAACATAGGCAAGGATTTTCTGACTAAAATATTCAATGACACCAATATCCATTGAATTTTGGAATAACTCATATTAAACATTTCCATTATACAAATATAAGGATTTTTAAAAAATACTATGTTGTCCAAAAAAGCTTGTCTCAAACTTGCAAAGATACATTTTAAAAATTCTTAACAATGAATGAGTTGTGCAGGAACATGTAAGTTTTCAGTTTTGCTTTGCTTTCAGATTGGGGGAAAATAACATCAAAGAGTAATCATGTCTATGCTAAAATATTTTGTCCATTTCAGTAACTGTTCAATGTCTTCATATTATTATCCAAGTTGAGAACTGATTTTTATGTGTAGGTTTGGATACAACTGCTCATGAAGGAATTCAGAACAGTGTCTCTGCTTCAATGGAAGCTAACAGGAGTGTTTGCCTTCATTTCCCTAATGAGCCTGGAAATGCCCAAGTCGCCTGCAAACATATGACTGTAGCACAGATGCTCACAAAGTGGCCAGGAAGTCACCCGTATGAACTAGAACCTGTGGCGGGAAGGAAAGAATTGCACAAGCAAGTCTTTGTTTTTCTCCAACTTTCTGTGCTACAGTGTCTAGCTACAGTGGCTTTTCAGCTAGACATATAATTCTGCTTTCCCAAAAAGAAGTACTCAGGAGAAGGTGAACAATACCCTTTACCTTCAAAGAGAGAGCAGTGTCAGCATCGGTGTCATGGTACAAGATCACGTTATTGGCCATGTCAAAGCTTTCTCGGACTCCAAGATGGTAGAAGAGAGAAGGCTGTCTGGAGATATCACTCATGTCTACCACAGCAACATCTGTAATGAACAAGGAGATGACAGGGTTAGGGGCGATGATCTGTCTACTTCATCTACTCACTGGTGATCACCAGTGGGGAGCTATAGCAATGTATATTTCTGCCATCAGCCTTTTAGGTAAAGTAAGGAATGATTTGATTAAAATTACCCTATGAACTGTGGAAGAAACGCAGTAAGAATTTTTTTTAATCCTCTTTCTTCTTCAAAGTGCTGGGAATGTAACCTCACTTAGAACTTGCTGATGGATTTTTAATGCTATTTTTATTATGACATATCATACATCCGAAGAATATATTTAGCTTATAGATAAGGCATAAAGTATAATGCAATGAGAAACCATGCACCTACTGTGCAGCCCAAGTCAGAGGGTTACCTGCACTCTCAGGGCCCCATATGCCCCTCCCTGATTACATCTCCTCCCTCCTGCCCAGAGAACACTTCTATCCTCATCTATGTATTTATCAGTTCCATGCATGTATGTGTGCTACAGAATGAACATTTATGTCCCCTCAAGGTTCATATGTTGAAACCTAACCCCCAATATGATGGTACCTGAAGATGAGGCCTTTGGAAGGTGATTGGATAATGAGGATGAAGTCCTTGTAAATTGGATTAGCACCCTTATAAAAGAGACCCTGGAGAGCTGCCTTCCCCCTTTCATCATTCCAGGACACAGGGAGAAGGTCCCATCTATGAACTAGAAAGTAGGTCCTCACCAAACACTGAGTCTGCCTTGATCTTGGACTTCCTAGCGTCCATAATTATGAGAAATAAATTTCTGGCCGGGCACAGTGGCTCACCCCTGTAATTCCAGCACTTTGGCAAGCTGAGGCAGGTGGATCACCTGAGCTCAGGAGCTCAAGACCAGCCTGGCCAACACGGTGAAACCCCATCTTTATGAAAAATACATAAATTAGCTGGGTATGGTGACAGGTTCCTGTAATCCCAGCTACTCCAGAGGCTGAGGCAGGAGAATCGTGTGAGCCCAGGAGGTGGAGGTTGCAGTGAAGTGACATCATGCCACTGCAATCCAGCCTGGGCGACAGTGTGAGACTCTGTCTTTAAATAAATAAATAAGTTTCTGTTGTTTAGAAGCCATGCCCAGGCTGAGGTATTATGTTATAGCAGTCCAAACAAACTAAGACAATATGTACAGGCATGTATAGGCGTATTATATAAACGCCTAGGCAGGAGAATCGCTTGAACCTGGGAGGCAGAGAAATATATGTATATGTGTGTGTGTGTGTGTGTGTGTGTGTGTGTGTGTGTGTGTGTGTGTGTGTATTCCTTAACAGTAAAATGCTCAGTTTTGCATGTCTTTAGACTTCATATAAATGATATTGCATTGTATATATTCTCTGCTATTTTTTGTACATCTAGCTTCAGTTCATGCATTTTTGCTTCTGTATAGAATTCTGTTGTATGGCAGATTTTTATTCATTTTCCTATTTCAAACTGCTGCAATAAGCAGTCCTGTCATAGTGCCTGGCTCACATGCCCCACCATCAACTTGACAATATAAAATGTGCCCTGGCTGGGCACAGTGTAATCCCAACACTTTAGGAAGCCTCTACAAAAAATACCAAAAATTAGCTGGGTGTGGTGGTGTGTGCCTGCAGTCCCAGCTACTTGGGAGGATGAGGTGGGAGGAGAGTTTGAGCCTGGGAGGTAGAGGCTGCAGTGAGCCGTGATCATGCCACTGCTTTCCAGTGTAAGTGACAGAATAAGACCCTGTCTCAAAAAATATATATAAATAAATAAAATGCACCCTGGAGTTGCATCCTGTAATAGAGACCTATGCAAAACAGAAGAGCAACTTATTCCTTGAATAGTGAGCATGTTTAAATTATACCTAGTAGTGTGGGGCACCATTTCAAAACTCAAAATATTCTAGAGGACGTAAGAGTTCCAAGTTTGATGGGAGCTCTTTGCCATGTGCAGTAGAGATATAGGAATGTAGTGTCCAAACTCATGCTCACACTGCTGTGACTACTAAAAAGTCACTGAAAATCCCAATGGGACAGAAGAGGCCAGTTGACAAGGGCATGAAGAAACAAGAAGGCAGGCAGGCGGCCCATCAGCACCAGACACTGCTGGCTCTGTACAGAGGTGCTGGGAACCTGAGGCCAAGTGCCACTAAGCCCCAGAGTGGGCCTTTTATTCTTTATTTATGGATTGCCTGCTGTATGGCAGGATTGTGCTGGGTACCAGGGATAGAAGTGTCAACAGGGAATAATCCCTTCTCTCAAAAGAAAAAACCAACTACAATAGAGTGTGGGTAACCAGAAGAAAGGGGATGGTTAGGATAACCGTGAGGGCGACCAAAATGAGGGAAACACCGTGAACAGAGCACTCACAGGAGGGTACACAATCCACACCTGGGGAGAGGGCAGTCACAGAAGGCCTAGAGGCAGGGGTACTGTCCATGACCCAAGGCTCTGTAAGAGATAGGCAGGCAAATGGGATGAGGATGCGCGGGATGAAAGGGAAGGAAAGAGCGGTGCAGGAAGAGAAGCCAGCTAGTGCAAGGGGACAGCGGAAAGCCAGGGTGTAAGTGTGACGGCCACCCACAGATCACTGCCTGGGGCCAGAACACCCCAGAAAATGAGCCTGGAGGGGGAGGGCTGGACCTACCTTGAGGCAATGGGAAACCTATGGTTGAGTTTTTTAACTTTTTATTTTTATTTACTTATTTATTTATTTATTTTTGAGACAGAGTCTCACTCTGTCGTGCAGGCTGGAGTGCACTGTTATGATCTCGGCTCACTGCAACCTCCACCTCCCAGGCTCCAGTGATTCTTGTGCCTCAGCCTCCTGAGTAGTTGGAACTACAGGCATGCGCCACCACGCCCAGCTAATTTTTTTGTATTTTTAGTAGAGACAGGGTTTCACCATGTTGGCCAGGCTGGTCTCGAACTCCTGACCTCAAGTGACCCACCTGCCTCAGCCTCCCAAATTGTTGGGATTACAGGCATGGGCCACCGTACCTGGCTATTTATTATTTATTTATTTATTTATAACAGAGATGAGGGTCTCACTATGTTGCCCAGAGTGGTCTTGAACTCCTGGGCTCAAGCAATCCTCCCACCTCGGTCTCTTCAAGTGCTAGGATTACAGGTGTGAGCCACTGCTCCTGGGCTTTTAAAACATTGTATTATGCAGAACTATAAATATACATTAAAAGCAGACAGAATAGTATAATGAAATCTCCATACCTCCCACCTCAACAAGGATCAACTCAAGGCCGGCTTTGTTTCATCTTTACTACCATCCGCAACGTCCGCCCCTCCCCACTGTGTTATGTTGAAATAAATCCTACCAGACACCATATCGTTTCATTTCATCCCTCAGCATTTCAGGATATATCACTAAAAGATGAGAACTGAAAGTAGTATCAATGTTTTACCTAAAAATATTTTTAAAGAATCATGAGGGTTTTTGTTTGTTTGTTTGTTTTTTTAGCAGAAGACTCTCAGAGTCTAATTTACCCTTTAGAGGTCATCTAGTAATGAAAGGACCCACATCTATGCTGAGGAAACACTCTACAATGCAGCCTAATCAATTTCTCTCAAATGGATAATTCCACTCCCCAAACACATTTGCTTAGAGTCAAGATAACATGCCACTGTAGCTGAGTAAATTAGCCATTCTGCCTATAGGATTGCTTCCTGGACTCTTACTATCTACATTAAAAATTACATGTTTGAGGCTGGGCACGGTGGCTCATATCTGTAATCCCAGCACTTTGGGAGGCTGAGGCGGGCAGATCACTTGAGGTCAGGAGTTCAAGACCAGCCTGCCCAACATGGCAAAACCCTGTCTCTACCAAAAATACAAAAAATCAGCCAGGTGTGGTGGCAGGCACCTGTAATCTCAGCTACTCAGGAGGCTGAGACAGGAGAATCACTTGAATCTGGGAGGTGGAGGTTGCAGTGAGCCAAGATCATGCCACTGCACTCCAGCCTTGGCAACAAGAGCAAAACTCTGTCTCAAAAGAAAGATATATATATATATATATATATATACGTTTCATAGTGATGCTATGAAAAAGTAGAAACATAGATAATAATTTCAAGGCCATGGTGACTGTTATAATTAGTTCATAAAGGCAAGGAAGCAAATAGAAACAGATAAAGGGGAGTCATTTAATATATGAAACATAATTTTTAATGTAGATAAGTAAGTGTCCAGGAAGCAATCCTATAGGCGGAATATCTAATTTACTCATTGCAGTGGCGTGGTATCTTGACTCTAAGGGGAGTCACGGAAAGGGGCAGAAGGGAGGGATAGGGACAGCAGCCCCGACGTCAGGTAGCCCATTTTCACAGGCAACCTTGAATTTGGCAGAGGAACTTGTTGCCAGGAAGATTCCATTTTGATCAAGTGACATGACTTCCTCCCTTCCTTTGCCTTCTCAACATTCTGTGCTGGGACCCACTGGCCTCTCTACCAAGGACTGGGAGACTTTTCACTGTCAATGAAAAGAGAACATATTAATACTGCTACTCAAAAAAAAAAAAAAAAACCCACAAAAGAACAACATTCTGAGCAATGCATGTTCAATAGGAAAACTGCCTCAAATCTAAAGCTGGAATTTTTGCCTGACATCTGTCACTCAGGCCAGTAGACCAAGTTCACTTTGAGGATTTATACCAAAACAGTATGCAATTGGCTTACTTTCAGAATTTCTAAGACATGAATTTAGCATTTGATTTATAAATGTTAATAGTGATAAAACACCAGATCGGAACTTTTATTCTATACAAAGATAAAAGGGCTTTATCCCTTAAAGAGAGCACCAGTTACCTAAAAGCTTTCATCATCACTGTGGTCACATGCTTTGCCATTTACAAAACACTTTCACAGACATCTCAGCTGAATTTCAGAACCCTAGCAGGCAGGCAGGGCAAGTACTGGCTTTACTTCGCAGGTAGAAAAATGAAGTGCCAAGAGGTTAATAGACTCACCCAAGGTCACCCAACGAGAGCATGAAAGAGTCAGGGCTCAAAATCAGCTTTTCCAACCCCAAGTCCTGTGTTCCCCAATGCCCTGATGAGGCTCAGTACGTTCCTTACACACTCTGTAAAACTGAACTACCTGGCAGCACAACAAATTTATATATCAGGCTAAATCTTAAGCAAAAAGATCACAAGTAAAAAGGAAGAGATAAAATTCAGATTTTCATTCCCAAATACACCCTGCGCTCCTAGCAACCATTACCTTCCAGTTCCTACTGACGCAGGCCAGCTTCAGGGAAAAAACACATATCGTATAAACCATCTTCTCTGAGCCTGAGGCAGGCACACACAACCACCCTACCTATCTTGGTTTAGCAAACTTTAAGAAGTGATACCAGGCATGGTGGCATGTGCCTAGAGTCCCAGTTACTCTGGAGGCTGAGGCAAGGGGATCACTTGAGCCTAGGCGCTCAAGTCCAGTCTGGGCAACATAATGAGACTCTGTCTTTGTAAGAGTAAGAGTGAGTGAGAGAGAGAGAGTGAGTGTGAGTGAGTGAGTGAGATATATATGTGTGTGTGTGTGTGTGTGTGTGTGTGTATGTGTGTGTGTATATATATATATATATATATACATATATGAGAGAGAGAGACAGAGAGAGACTACATCAAGGACTGCAAAAAGCCAAGGTTCCGGTTGTAATCTATGCTTAGCAGGAAAGTGAATGTAATTTAATAACCAGTTACAATGACCTCAAGCATGAGGTTAATTACAAGGACCTTGAAACATGCTGGTAACAAATAAGAAAGATGAATGATGCATAGGACTTTAGTTCATTAAAAACTTTTGAACACTAACTTGAATACTATTTTTGCTAAATGTTTTATGGGTAACACATAAAACTGTAATTTTCTAGTGTGGTTAAAAGCATCTGATTTCTGAAGCAAAGCACTAGTCAACAAAGCGATATGACGGCAAATGATTTACCATACAGTAATTCTGTGATTGTACTGGCTCGTGCCAGTCTGTAAATATACACCAGGTTATCCTTAAGCCTATCTAACTCCCTGCAGAAAAAAAGAAATTATGAAAGTAAATAAGACTGGCTTTGTCTAAATGAAAAGCACTAGATTTTACAAGTTTTCGGCCAAAGACTTTAAAACAAAAATCAGATTGGACATATGGCAACGCTAGCCACCTGAAAGCTACCTTAAAAAAAAAAAAAGCCCAGATGTACTTGACAGAAGGCACTTCTCTTAACTCCTACCATAATTTGGATCTTACTTCTCCACTGCTGCTTATTTCCAACATACTTCCGGTCAAGTCAATGAAGAAAGTTGTGAAATGTCTTTTTTTTTTTTTTGAGATGGATTGTTCCTCTGTTGCCCAGACTGAAGTGCAATGGTGCGAGCTCTGCTCACTGTTGCCTCTGCCTCCTGGCTTCAAGGGATTCTTCTGCCTCCGCCTCCGGAGTAGCTGGGATTACAGGCATGTACAACCATGCCCAGCTAGTTTTTGTACTTTTATTAGACAGAGGGTTTCCCCATGTTGGCCACGCTGGTCTTCAACTCCTCAACTCCTGACCTCAAGCGATCTGCCCACCTCGGCCTCCTAAAGTGCTGGGATTACAGGCGCAAGCCATGGTGCCCAGCCTGAAGTGTCACTTGAATCTTATTTTCCAATCTCATAAGGTGGAGCCAATATGCCAATTCAGTGTCAGGACACCAGCAGGTCCTTAATAATTGTCACAGCAGGTGGGTACTCTTGCCTGGGGGATCCAGTTTTAACTAGGGGGAAGGAGGGGAAGCGTGAGGACATCAATAATCTACCTGGCCTCCAATCTTTTGCTTCCCAGTATCAAATTTTTTTGTAAGAATGAAAATAAATCTTTTTTTTTTAACTGTATGTTATTAACATGTGTTCACTACCAATTTTTCCAAAAGAAATTCGGTATATATAAGCCAATTATGTTTTACTCACTAAGATGGATGGACTCATTGGGCTTAATTTCAGACCACTCACCATGAAATATTTGCAATACAGAGTATAGCATGAGTTTAGCCATTTTATCTTTTGCACATGTTGTTCTTCCAGCTGACAATGCAGAAAAAATATGCAGCATGATACCGCAAGCTAGATTGCATTCATCACTTTAAAAGCTACCAATATTGCTACTTGGGAGGCTAAGACAAGAGGATCGCTTGAGCCCAGGACTTTGAGGATGCACTGAGCTATGATCGTGCCACTGCACTCCAGCTTAGGCGACAGAGCAAGACCCTATCTCTAAAAATAATAAAATAAAAATACATGAGTATTGATATCATCATCATTATCCTTGCTGCCACACTTCACAGTTTCAACTCCGGGTTCCCTGGAAGCCTGTGAACACACCACCCCGATTTATTTTGTTTGTTTGTTTGTTTGTTTGTTTGTTTTTGAGATAGAGTCTCGCTCTGTTGTCCAGGCTGGAGTACAGTGGCATGATCTCGGGTCACTGCAACCTCCATCTCCCAGCTTCAAGCGATTCTTGTGCCTCAGCCTTCTGAGTAGCTGGGACTATAGATGTGTACCACCATGCTGGGCTAATTTTTTTGTACTTTTAGGAGAGACAGGGTTTCACCATTCTGGCCAGGCTGGTCTTGACCTCCTGACCTCAAAGGATCCACCTGCCTCAGCCTCCCAACGTGCTGGGATTACAGGCTTGAGCCACCGCGCCTGGCCACCATCCCAATATTTTCATCTTCATCATCTGAAGATTCCTCTTCAGCTTTCCTCAACCCTTTTCTAAAGGAGTGCTTTGACATGACTCTCCGTAAGCAAAATTTTTGGAGACATATTCTGAGAAGCCTTTTCTGACCAGCAGATAACAACCTCTTCTTTCAAAAGGTCCATGTCATACATCACCTTCAAACTGTGCACAATGCTAGACTTGCGCAGAGTCTGAGGTACTGCAGCCACACGCTGTAGACCCTGACAAGAGTACCGCTGAGCTTTCCTGTTACAGTGACAAAATCACAGCAAGTAGCTCCTGCATTTCTTAATTTGTTCTCCAATTGTCTCTTTAAATTGAATGTCAGTCGGCTGGAGAGAACCATCGCCTTTATGAGTACTCCTCCCACAATAATACACTCTTTCCTTAAGAAAATCAGCAGGTCCTTAGAGATCATCACTCAGCATCCGGACTTCTGCCTGACTGCTGATTTCACCCATTTTGTGCTCTATGCTTCCTCAGCAGTATCTGTCCCCATAGCCTGAGGGAGTGGTGACTCATTGCCGGATACTGGGCCATGTTGCTTGGTCCTTACCCCTTCTAATTTCCTTTTTCTTTTCATGTACCAATTTCCTTTTTTGTAGGTGGTCCTTTGAGAAAGGATGTGCATAGTTTATGATCTGCATCAAGCACTCCATAGCCAGAGTGCTTTACAAAACTTATCTATTTGCTTCTTAGGAATAGTAAGTACATTGGATGCAGTATTCCCATTCTCAGGATAGGTAACGCTTTTTTTTTTGGAGACAGAATCTCACTGTTGCCCAGGCTGCAGTACAGTGGCATGATCTCGGCTCACTGCAACCTCCGCCTCCCAGGTGCAGGCGATTCTCCTGCCTCAGCCCCCCGAGCAGCTGGGATTACAGGCCATGCACCACCATACCTGGCTAATTTTTATCTTTTTAGTGGAAATGGGGTTTTACCATGTTGGTCAGGCTGGTCTCAAACTCCGGACCCCAAGTGATCCACCCGCCTCGGCCTACCAAAGGGTTGGTATTACAGGCATAAGACACCATGCCTGGCCCAGATAACACATTTTAAAAAAATAAACCCATCTAACAAGTCTTGAAACTTTAGTCTTGTGAGAGCCAATGACAATCCAGCGGTCACTGTGAACATCAAAATGGTCTTTGCTTCCAGCTCGACCATAATATTTGGTGGGATTTACTGGAGGCCAATGAACCAGCTTTCCAGTATCAACAATTTCCATTTCCTTTTTGTCCCATTTATTCTGCTTCTTTTACCCACAACCTTAATGGCCTTACAAGGCATCTGGTATGGCTAGAACTGGGCTGATGTGACATGGCTGACATTAGGACATTCTGGTGCATTAGTGAGCACTGTCAATAAGACGCAGAGATATTATTTTCTGTTCTAATTACTACTACTACGTGACAAAACACCTCAAAATCCAATGGCAAACGTTTGAGTTCCTCTGCACAGGACAAGGAATGGAGTTAGGATGAAATCTTCAACCTCAAAATTTTGAAAACTTTCCTTACAAACTCTAGGTGTATAAGGCAACCCCACTACATGATAACTGCCCAAAAGCTCTGAGCCCTACATTTTTTATTTTACTATATAACTTTGTTGCTTTTAAATAATGTATAAAAAGAATATATACTAACAAATGAAATGTGATAAATGGAAATATATAGCTATTGATCGATACCATTAATTTAAACATAAATGCAAGCTTTGGCATGTATATTTCATAATGTAGTTATTCCAATAAACTAGCCTAAAATATGGAAACATTAACCTAATACTTAGTGAAAACATTCACACACTGGGGTCCAGCAATTTATTATTTCACAAAGCACATTTCATTCTACACTGGGGTTCTGGTATGTTTATTGGTGAGGGTCGAGGGGAGTGGTACAGGTGAGAGAGTGCTGACATTTACTGAGCACTTACTAAGTTCAAGGCATAGAGTTTGAATCTCTACACAGGAATCTTTTAAAATGAGGCTCGGAGATAATAAGTAAGTTACCCAAGCTCACACAGTCAGGAAAAGAGAAGGTAGAGATCCAAACTCAGCCAATAAAGCGAATGTTCTTTCTCCATCACCACTTGTACCACCAGGGCCAGTGGGATACAAGGATGGAAGGCATGTTGAGAAGCTTTCCTTACAGGTCTCTGGTGGAAGTTTTTGTTCTGGAAGACAGAAAGGCCACTGTGTCAAGGACAACCTGCATTTCCTGTACTTTCCTGGATAATGAGATGAAAAGGAGGCAGTAGTAGTCCTGCCTTCCCAACTCAAAGTGCCTGGGGGCACTCATTGAGAGGCGTCCCATGTGTTTAAGGTGTCAGGCTCAGTTTGTCAAGAGGCGCCTGTGTCAAACTTCATTTAAGATGAATCACAGACCTAAATGTAAAATCTGAAATGACAAAGTTTTTGGAAGAACACATAAAAAGAGTATCTGCACAACTGCAACCTTAAGGAAGATACAGCCGACAACCATAAAATAATAATATTCTAGATTAGACTTCATCAAAACAAAGAGCTTCTACTCATCAAAAGCCACCATTCTCAGCAAACTGACACAAGAAAAGAAAATCAAGCACAGCATGTTCTCACTCATAGGCGGGTGTTGAACAATGAGAACACATGGACACAGGGAGGGGAGCATCACACACTGAGGTCTGTGGGTGGGGACTAGGGGAGGGACAGTGGGGGGTAGGGAGTTGGGGAGGGATAACATGGGGAGAAATGCCAGATACAGGTGATGGGGATGGAGGCAGCAAACCACACTGCCATGTATGTACCTATGCAACAATCCTGCATGTTCTGCACATGTATCCCAGAACCTAACATGCAATAAAGTGTGTGTGCGTGTATACATATATATATATATATATATTTTTTTTTTTTTTAAAGCCACCATTATGTACATGAAGAAGCTAGCCACAGTCTGGAAGCAAATACTCACAATGCATATTTCTGACAAAGCACTTAAACCCAAAATATATAAAAATCTCTCATAATTCAATAATAAGATGACAGACAAACCAATTAGATAGGTCAATGGCTAGAATGGACACCTCACAAAGGAAGATATCTCCATATCCAAAAAGCACATGGAGAGGTATTCAACATCATTAATCATGAGGGAAAGGCAAATTAAAACCATTAGGAGAAACCACCACAACCCTTATGAGAAGGCCAAAATTGACAAGATTGATAATACAGTGTTGGAGATGATGTGAAGCCACTGAAACTGTCACGCATGGGTGCTAGGAATATAAAATGGTACAACCACTTCAGAAAAAGGGTTGGAAGTTTCTGATATATTTCAACACACACATAACCCATTGATCCAGCCATTCTACTTGTAGGTATTTACTCAAGAGGAATAAAAACATTGGTCCACAAAAAGACTTGCAAATTGCAAATTGCAAAAGCTTCTTCGGTTGTAACAACTCCAAACTAGAAGCAACCTAAACATTCATCAATAGGAGAATGCCTAAACTAACTGGCATATTCTCAGCTGAGATTTGTACATCACAATGTCTACACATTTTACATTCAAAATATTTAAAAAGAATAATCAGCTAGGTACAGTGGCTCACACCTGAGATCCCAGCACTTTGGGAGGTCAGGGTGGGCAGATCACCTGAGGTCAGGACTTCAAGACCAGGCTGGCCAACATGGTGAAATCCCATCTCCAGTAAAAATACAAGGGTATGGTGACATATGCCTGTAATCCCAGCTACTCAGGAGGCTGAGGCAAGAGAATCACTTGAACTCAGGAGATGGATGTTGCGATGAACCGAGATCACGCCATTGCACTACAGCCTGGGCGACAGAGGAAGACTCCATCTCAAAAATAATAAAACAAAATAAAAAGAATAATCAGGGAATGGACAGAGGTAAAGAAGAAATGAGAACAGCAGGATGTTAATAATTGTCAGAGCTGGGTAATGTACATGCTTGAAATTTTCCATGATATAAGAAACCAAGAGAGAAAGTTATCTACATCAAATTCTCCTGCTTCTCTCTACCTTCTCTTTCCCCTCCCTATGTGTGTCCAGTTGTGCCTGGCCCCTGGGATGGCCTGCCACAGACCCCAATTCCTGAATGAGCTCCACTTCCTGCCAAGACTCACCCACCACTCAACTCCCTTCAGCTCCGCAACCACTCTTTCTCCCCACACCAAGCCCCAACAACTGATAGGCATTTTTGCCAGTCCCATCACACCCAATTGCCAAAACCTGTGGAAGTTACTGGGCAACAAGAATTTTTCCAGCCTACTTTATAGAAAGTTCAGTCCTATCCCAACCACATTATTTGGCCAAGATTGAAACAGCACCTATTTCAAAGCCAGATACATAGAAGGCTTTTAAAAAACAGTTTATGGCTCATATTCCAAAACTATGTTTGGAAGTTGACTGCGGGGAACTGAAAATACATTTTGCCCTAGTAACAGATAATACACAGCCAGTAAGGTAGCAGACCAGCCCACAGAAATCTACTCTAAAATGCAGTTAAGGCTGAGACAGCAATGTCTCCATTAAACGCTGCAGGAGCAATACTTGTTTCAAAGTTGGCCCACGTGACTAAGTTGAGGGAAGTTCCAGGCTCGATTGTGAGTCAGTAGCACTGACAGCAGCACCAAAAGGAAGGAGGCTCAGGGAAGGTCCCCTATGGGCAAGCCAACAACCAAGTCCAACAGAAGACAGCTAAGGTCCAGCCAGAGACTTCTGCAGCCAGGTCCCTGGGAGCAGTCATGGCTGTCTAGACTGAGCATACCCAGCTACTCTCTCCAGCAGGAAGGGAGAGAAGGAGAAAGCTTCTGAGTTACAACCCTATCTTTAATCTCCTACTGTACTTATTTAAAGTAAAAATCATACTTATATTCTAGAAAATACAGTATAGAAAATATGGACAAACCAAAAGAAAAGGAACCAGGATTCCCAGCATATAATTGAAACCACTACTTCCATCCTAGCATGTCCACTGTGAGTTCCTCTAGTCTCTCCTGTCAGATATGCACCACTGAAGAGACCTAGAAATGTGCCATTAGGATGGATGTTATTTCTTAATAAAATCGTAAGTGCACTCTATCTATGGCCTGGCTACCATTTTCAACATGCCACTGGAAACTGCATTCTAAATTTCTTTTGAGGGCACCATATAAGTTCTGCTTTATCTCAACAGGAGAAGCCAGCTGCCATCTGTGCCCACTGATGATTATTTTTAACAGGAGCTGGGTAGATATTCCTAGCAATCACTCAAACGGTGGCAAAGAAAACTGTACCTGGCTCCCGGCCATTGAAGAGTTTGCTGTCTGGCAGAAGATCAATCGTTAAATCAATAATTATTTAAGAGCCAGGAGCGGTGGCTCACGCCTGTAATCCTAGCACTTTGGGAGGCCGAGGCAGGCAGCTCACCTGAGGTCAGGAGCTCAAGACCAGCCTGGCCAACCTGGCAAAACTCCATCTCTAATAAAAATACAAAAATTAGCCAGGTGAGGTGGTACATGCCTGTAATCCCAGCTACTTAGGAGGTTGAGGCAGGCGAATTGCTTGAACCTGGGAGGTGAAGGTTGCAGTGAGCGAAGACCATGCCACTGTACTCCAGCCTGGGTGACAGACCGAGACTCAGTCTCAAAAAATAATTATTATTATTTAATCACAATTCTGTTGCCTGCAAGGAAAGAAAACCTCAGCATACGAAAGTCAACAGGGAGAAGGAAGGGAGTCCATGCAGGCTCCCTTTAAGAACTTGGATATGAAAGGTGAACAGGTACTGCTCAGAGGAAGACTACAGGCGGGGGTGGGGACTCATATGGTTTGGCTGTGTCCCCACCCAAACCTCATCTTAAATTGTAAAACCCACGTGTGGGAGGGAAGGACCTGGTGGGAGGTGACTGGATCATGGGGGCGGCTCCCCCAGGCTGTTCTCATGATAGTGAGGAAGTACTCATGAGATCTGATGGCTTAAAACTGGCAGTTTCTCCTGTGCTCTCTCCTGCCACCATGTAAGACATGCCTTGCCTCCCCTTCCCCTTCTGCCATGATCGTAAGTTTCCTGAGGCCTCCCCAGCCATGCCAAATTGTGAGTCAATTAAATCTCTTTTGGGGCCAGGCACAGTGGCTCATGCCTGTAATCCCAACACTTTGGGGGGCCGAGGTGGGTGGATCACCTAAGCTCAGGAGTTCACAATCAGCCTGGCAAACATGGCAAAACCCTCCACAAAAAATACAAAAATTAGCCGGACATTGGTGACTCATGCCTGTAATCCCAGCTACTCTGGAGGCTGAGGCTGCAGAATCACTTGAGGCTGGAGAATCCAGGAAAGTAGAGGTTGCAGTGAACCAAGATTGTGCCACTGTACTCCAGGCTGGATAACAGAGTGAGCCCCTGTCTCAAAACAAAACAAAATTACCTCTTTCGCATATAAATTACCCAGTCTCAGGTACTATCTTTCAGCAGTGTGAAAATGGACTAATATGGGGACAGAAACCAGGATACAGTGGCCTCTAGGCAGATACATAAATTTGAATGCAGCAACACTGGCCCAACTTTGAGATACCAGTTACAAAGCTACTGGCAGTAACCTGGAGAGAAAATGGTGCTTAGACCAAGACAGTAGCAGGACACACAGAGAGAAGCAGGCAGATTTGAGAACCATTTTGGAAGGAACTATTTGGATTTAACAAAGAGGGAGGGAGCAGAATCGTTCCTAGCTTTCTGACATGAACTGCTAGGTAGGGGATTTTCCTCATCCATGTTTACTTACCTTACAGAAGGTACTGTCTAAATTAACAACTGCCCCTATGCTCTGCTAAATAGATGTGGCCAGTCTCCTGACCATGTGTAGATGGCATGCAAAATGTATGTGCTAAATCAGAGGGCTGCCTGTTTCATCACTGCACAGCCATCGAACCCACGTCTCCCACAGGCCCATCTTCGTCTGAACTTTATGCATTCTCCAGAATGATGAGGAAGGAATATTCAGCAAGTTATAAGAAGTCAGGAAGTCATCTTATTTTTTTTTTGAGAGTCTCACTCTGTTGCCTAGGCTGGAGTGCAGTGGCGCCATCTCAGCTTGCTGCAACCTCCACCTCCTGGATTCAAGAGATTCTCCTGTCTCAGCCTCCCAAGGAGCTGGGACTACAGGCATGGGCTACCATGCCCGGCTACTTTTTGTATTTTTGGGGAGAGGCAGGGTTTCATCATGTTGGCCAGGATGGTCTTGAACTCCTTGCCTCAGATGATCTGCCCGCTTCAGCCTCCCAAAGTGCTGGGATTACAGGCATGAGCCACCACGCCTGGCCACAGGATATAAGAAGTCTTAAGGCATTTTTCAGGCTCCTTCTTGCGGCAGCAAATGCACACCTGGGCTGAGCCCACTAAAATGAGCTGAAACAAGCGGTATGTTTGGGCTGGGTATGGTGGCTCACACCTGTAATCCCAGCACTTTGGAAGGCTGAGGCATGAGGATCACTTGTGCCCAGGAGTTCAAGACCAGCCTGGGCAATATAGTGAGATCCCCAACTCTACAAAAAAAGACAAAAATAACTGGGCATAGTGGCATGCGCCTGTAGTCCCAACCATACACACAGGAGGCTGAGGTGGGAAGATTGCTTGAGCCCAGGAAGGTGAGGCTACAGTGAGCCCTGTTTGTGCCACTGCACTCTAGCCTGGGTGACAGAGCAAGACCCTGTGGGAGGGGAAGGGAGAGGAGGGGGAAAGGAAAAGAAAAGAAAAAGAGATGCATTCAGGCATTTTTAGCAGAACGCATGACAAGCTCTATTAGTCAGGATAAGCTAAGCTATGCTACCACAACAGGCAAATCCCAAGGCCTCAATGGCTTAATTGCTATCTTCAATCCCTGATCTTCAAGTCTGCCACAACAGAGGCAAAGAGACAGAGGAGCGCACTATCTAACTGCCTCAAGCCCAAAGTGATGCTTGCTGCTGCTGCTCACATCTCATTGGTCAGCACTAGTCACGAGGCCACTGCGCCAAGCCTAGACTTAATTTTTCTATCAATATTCAGAAAATACGAAAATGTCCGAGTGTCTGTTGCAATACTTCACAACTTTTCTGTGCACATAACCAAAGGAAAAAAATCAGAAGCAGGACTCCTGGGTCAGGAAAGTGACATTTAAATGAGGTCAGAGAAGAGTGAAGTTAGGCAAAGCCAGACACAACAGGTATAGGAAGATCACTTGCGCCTCAGAAGCTGTTCTTGTCATTTAAGCAGTTAATAGCTAACTCTAGAAGGCTGCTAATTAGCATCTAGGTGGAGGTCTCATTTACACTGGTCATTAACTAACCACCTAATTATTCTAAGAGTAAACAAAATGGTGTACTCCTCGAAGATAAAAGCACTGTATTCTTCCAGTCCTGAAGTCATTTTAAGATTTCCTACTACACTAAGTAGTAGTAGTAGTAGATAGCATCCTGGGAGAATAGTTTCCACAGTCACAACATTTGGGAAAGCTTAATATGAAGTCACACAGATCTCTTTGCTTCCTGCAAGTTGCCTCAAGTCTTTAAGACGTTAGCAAACAATAAGAACGTCTAGAAGGGAGACACAGGATGCAGCTGAAAAAAGTCTAGGCATGGTGGCCTATGCCTGTAAGTCCCAGCTACTTGGGAGGCTGAGGTGGGAGGATCACTTGAGCCCAGGGAGGTAGGTCATGGCTGAAATGAGCTGTGATCACGCTACTGCACGCCAGCCTGGGTGACAGAGTGAGACCTTCATTTTTTTTTAAATAAAAAACAAACAAACAAAAAAATAACATAAACTAAACCCTAACGTAAACTAAACATTTCAAGTGATCATGATGTGTCAACATACGTGTAAGTTCATCGATTGTCACAAGTACCGTACTCTGGTGGAAGATATTCATGATAAGGGCAGGGGTGTTGATGGGAACACTCTGAACTTTTCCTCTCAAGTTTGCTGTGAATCTACAACTGCTGTTAAAAA
>NW_016107443.1:2163845-2186289 GCF_001604975.1 Cebus imitator
GCCTCCCGGCTTCCAGCAATTCTCCTGCCTCAGCTTCCCGAATAACTGAGATTACAGGTGTCCACCACCATGCCCAGCTAATTTTTGTATTTTTAGTAGAGACAGGGTTTCACCATATTACCAGGCTGGTCTCGAACTCCTGACCTCAGGTGATCCACCTGCCTCAGCCTCCCAAAGTGCTGGGATTATAGGCATGAGCCACTGTACCCAGCCAGGGTATTGGGGGGTTTTTTGTTTTTTGAAATGGAGTCTCACTCTGTCACCCAGGATGGAGAGCAGTGATGCGATCTTGGCTCACTGCAACCTCTGTCTCCTGGGCTCAGGAGAATCAGGCGATTCTCCTGCCTCAGCCTTCTGAGTAGCTGGGACTACAGGTGCATGCCACCATGTCTGGCTAATTTTTATATTTTTAGTAGAAACAGGGTTTCACCATGTTGGCCAGGCTGGTCTCAAACTCCTCAACTCGGGTGATCGGCCTACCTCAGCCTCCCAAAGTGCTGGGATTACAGGCATGAGCCACTGCACCCAGCTTGGAGATGGACATTGTTGATGGTCATATAACAGTGCGAATATATGTAATGCCACTGAAATGAATACTTAAAATGTTCAAAATAATAAATTTTGTTATACGTATTTTGTCACAATTTAAAAAACCACAAGGACTAGGGGTGGTGGCTCACGCCTGTAATCCTAGTGCTTTGGGAGGCTGAGGTGGGAGGATCACTTGAGCCCAGGAGTTCGAGTCCATAAGATCTCTTAGAGTGAAATTTCATCTCTACAAAAAATAAACAAAATGAGCCATGGGGGTGGCTCACACCTGTAATTCCAGCATTTTGGGAGGCTGAGGCAGAAGAATCGTTTGAGCCTGGGAGGTTGAAGCTACAGTGTGCCAAGATCATGCCACTGCACTCTAGACTGGGCGACAAAGTGAGACCCTGTATAAAAAAAATCTATCTGTATATATATATGCACAAAAATTAAAGATAAATAATTTTAAAATAATTTAGAAAACACAAATGGGACATGCCCTGCCCGTCTTAGCCCATGGGACTTTCCTTTTCCAACCGCATCCACTTGTTCTTGCTTACATCCAAGGCCTGCCTGCTACTTTCCTGCCCCTCAGCCAATCCACCATATGCACTAGTGACACAGAGCCTCAAGATTTAGACCCACACAGGACCCCATGAAACAGTACAAGGAGATGGAAAGCCACAGTCAAACCTGGCTTTGACTTGCTGTGAGAACAGGAGATAGGAAGTGCTTAAATTTCCCATAGATGATGGCCCCTAAGACATACTTGGGCAGAAGCGGACCTGATAGACATCTACAGAACTCTCCACCCCAAATCAACAGCATATACATTCTTTTCAGCACCACATAGCATTTATTCTAAAATCAACTGCATAACTGGAAGTAACACACTACTCAGCAAATGTGAAAGAATGGAAATATAACAAACAGCCTCTCAGACCATATTGCAATCAAATTAGAACTCAGAATTAAGAAACTCATTCAAAACTGCAAAACTACATGGAAACTGATCAACCTGCTCCTAAATGACTAGTGGGTAAATATCAAAATTAAGACAGAAATAGATAAGTTCTTTGAAACCAAGGAGAACAAAGAGAAAACATACCAGAATCTCTGGGACAGAGCTAAAGCAGTTGTTAAAGGGAAATTTATAGCACTAAATCCCCACATCAGAAAGCGGGAAAGATCTAAACTGACACCCTAACATCACAATTAAAAAGAACTAGAGAAGCAAGAGCGAACGAATTCAAAAGCTAGCAGAAGACAAGAAATAACTAAGATCAAAGCAGAACTGAAGGAAATAGAGACATGAAAAACCCTTCAAAAAAAATCAGTGAATCCAGGAGCTGGTTTTTTCAAAAGATTAACAAAACAGACCACTAGCTAGACTAATAAAGAAAAGAATCAAATAGACACAATAAAAAATGATAAAGGGGAGATTACCACTGATCCCACAGAAATACAAACTACCATCAGAGAATACTATGACCACCTCTAGGCAAATAAACTAGAAAATCTAGAAGAAATGGATAAATTTTTGGATATGTACACCCTCCAAAGACTAAACCAGGAAGTAGTCAAATCCCTGAATAGACCAATAACAAAGTCTGAAATTCAGGCAGTAATATCCTACCAACTAAAAAAAGCCCAAGACCAGACAGATTCACATCCTAATTCTACCCGAGGTACAAAGAGGAGCTGGTACCATTCCTTCTGAAATTATTCCAAACAGTAGAAAAAGAGGGACTCCTCCCTAACTCATTTTATGAGGCCAGCATTATCCTGATTCCAAAACCTGGCAGAGACACACACAAAAAAAGGAAAATTTCAGGCCAATATCTCTGATGAATATCAATGTGAAAATCCTCAATAAAATACTGGCAAACCGAATCCAGCAGCACATCAAAAAGCTTATCCATCAAGTCGGCTTCATCCCTGGGATGCAAGGCTGGTTCAACATATGCAAATCTATAAACGTAATCCATCACATAAACAGTTCCAAAGACAAAAACTATGATTACCTCAATAGATACAGAAAAGACCTCAATAAACTTTGACACTCCTTCATCCTAAAAACTCTCCATAAACTAGGTATTGATGGATCATATCTCAAAATAATAGCTATTTATGACAAACTCACAGCCAATACCATACTGAATGGGCAAAAGCTGAAAGCATTCCCTTAGAAAGCCTGCACAAGACAAGGATGCCCTCTCACCACTCCTGTTCAACACAGTATTGGAAGTTCTGGCCAGAACAATCAGGTAAAAGAAAGAAATAAAGGGTATTCAAATAGGAAGAGAGGAAGTCAAATTTTCTCTGTTTGTGGACAATATGATTGTATATTTAGAAAACCCCATGGTCTTAGCCCCAAAACTCCTTAAGCTGATAAACAACTTCAGCAAAATCTCAGAATATAAAATCAATGTACAAAAATCACAAGCATTCCTACACACCAATAATAGACAAATAGTCAAAGCATGAGTGAACTCCCATTCACAATTGCTACAAAGAAAATAAAATAGCTAGGAATACAACTAACAAGGGATGTGAAGGACCTCTTCAAGGAGAACTACAAACCACTGCTCAAGAAAATAAGAGAGGACTCAAACAAATGGAAAAACATTCCATGCTCATGGATAGGAAGAATCAATATCATGAAAATGGACATACTTCGCAAAGTAATTGACAAATAGGATCTAATTAAACTACAGAGTTTCTGCTCAGCAAAAGAAAATATCAGAGTGAACAGGCAACCTACAGAATGGGAGAAAATTTTTGCAATCTATCCGTCTGACAAAGGTCTAATATCCAGAATTTACAAGGAACTTAAATTTACAAGAAAAAAACAACCCCATCAAAAAGCAGGCAAAGGATATGAACAGGCACTTCTCAAAAGAAGACATTTATGTGGCCAACAAATATATGAAAAAAAGCCCACCATCACTGGTCATTAGAGAAAGCAAATCAAAACCACTATGAGATACCATCTCATGCCAGTTAGAATCGCAATCATTAAAAAGTCTGGAGACAACAGATGCTGGCAAGGATATGGAGAAATAGGAACACTTTTACACTGTTAGTGGGAGTGTAAATTAGTCCAACCACTGTGGAAGACAGTGTGGCGATTCCTCAAGAATCTAGAACCAGAAATATCATTTAACCCAGCAATCCCATTACTGGGTCAAATGGTATAAACCCAAAGGATTATAAATCATTCTACTATAAAGACATATGCACACACATGTTTACTGCAGCACTATTTACAGTAGCAAAATGCCCAACAATGATAGACTGGATAAAGAAAATGTGGCACATACACACCATGGAATACTATACAGTCATAAAGAAGGATGAGTTCATGTCCTTTGCAGGAACATAGATGAAACTGGAAACCAGCATCCTCAGTAAACCAACACAGGAACAGAAAACCAAACACTGCATGTTCTCACTCATAATTGAGAGTTGAACAATGAGAACAGATGGACACAGGGAGGGCAACATCACACACTGGGGCCTGTCGGGGATGGAAGCGGGAAAGGAGAGCAGCAGGACAAATACCTAATGTATTCGGGGCTTAAAACCCAGATGATGGGTTGATAGGTGCAGCAAACCACCATGGCACATGTATATCTATGTAACAATCCTGCACGTTCAGCACATGTATCCCAGAACTTAAAGTTAAAAAAAAATACAAAAAACTTGGGCCATTCAACAGTTCCCCTCCCCCACAAGCCTTTTTCCAGAACAGCATTGTTTAACGGGACCTTCCGAGATGAGGAAAGGGTTCTATAACTTCACTGTCCCACCTGGGAGTTACTTATGCCTACAGAGCATGCATTTATTTACTTATTTAGAGACAGAGTCTTGATGTATCACTCAGGCTGGAGTGCAGTGGCATAAACACAGGTCACTGCAGCATCAACCTCCCAGGCTTAAGTGATCCTCCTGTCTCAGCCTCCCGTGTAGCTGGGACCACAGGTATATGTATGCTACCACATCCGGCTAATTTTTGCCTTTTTTTTTTTTTTTTTGCCCGGGTTGGTTTCAAACTCCTGTATTCAAGCAATCCTCCCACCTCAGCCTCCCAAAGTGTTGAGATTACAGGTGTAAGCCACTGCACCTGGCCTATCAAGTACCTTAAAAGCCACTCCCGCAACTAAGGAACTGACCATTATTATCGTATTCTAACCAATTTAACTGTCAAGAGCCACCTGTGTCTAGTGGCTACCAAATTGGACAGCGTGGTTTTAGAATTTTTACAAAGAAGCCAAAGTGAGAGCTCTGTATCTTTTTGGTGCAAAGGCCAAAAAGCTGTAAGTGATAGAGGAGGAATCCAGGAGTCAGTGGAGGAGTCTGTTTAGCTCAGGAACCCATTTACTGTGCAGGTACTTTTTCAAATCTCTGAATGTAATTCTAATACACTGAGAAATGATTTACTGTACTCAAGACCAGGACAAGGTTAACCAAAGGGAGCTCATGGTGCAGCCCAACATCCTAGGCTATCTGGGCTAGAGTGAGCCAAGGTGACGTCTGTTGTGTGGCTCTAGAATTGAAAGCCTGCATCTTCACACTCGACCCATACACACACACACCACCCCAGAAAAAGCAAAAGCCACTGCACATGAATCTTTCGGAATTGGCACCAGCAGGAAGGAGAGTGTTGTGCCTGACGGCAAAAGGAACATGTAACCGTTCAGAGAAGAATCTGTTCAAACTCCAATTTTGGAGCAGAATGAATAGAAATCGAGAAAACGGAGTGGTTCTAGGTGAAGTGGGCTGCTGAACGACTTTTCTAAAAAGATGTTGTGCTGTATAGTCGGTGTGGTCAGAAGCGTCAGGAGACTGCTCTCAATGGTCCAGCTGCCACTTGTTTAAACAAGCCTGACACCCACCCCTTCCCACCCCTCCCGCTGGGGAGAATTGGCTCTGCAAGAAAAACAGATCCGTGCTGCCGCCAGCAGAGGTTGAATCCTAATAATCCTAGTTACTATTACAGCAAAGTAACTTCCCATTTCCTAGCTCATCTGCTTTTAGGTGTAGGGTAGGCACTGTTACTCCCTTTGACCAGTGGAGAAACTGAGGCACAAGAACTTCCAGGTAATTACTGTCTCACATATAATGCTTCTGAACGTCACCCAAGAGCCAGAGGTTTGTCACCAAAGGCGCTGTAAGGGAAAAAACACCAAGCAACAATTTATTCCACACCTAAAGAAACTCTTGCCAACCTGAAGTCTGGTTCTTAAGGCTGGATTCTCACGGCACATTTATTATAGTGAGTTTAGAGACCTAGAGTCCCACTCCAGCAAAGGTACCCCGTACCCGTGAATGCTGTGCATTATGGGATAAAATATACATCACAGGGTGGTGGATCACACTCCACCATCAGTGTTTTGGGGACGATAACTGAAGTGTGCAAAAGAACACTGGAGTATTTCTAAGTAGAAGCAACACACACACGTGAGACACCAATTTCCACTCCTGGCTGCAGAATGGAATCGTCTGGGGAGCATGACACACTTCTGAGGCCTCCGGTGCTGATATCATTTGCCTGGGATCCGATCTAGGCAGCCAGAGTTTTAAAGGCTCCCCAGGTGATTCTAATGTGTAGCCTGCGTTGGGACCCACGTCCCGTAAGAGATCTGCCAGGAGTGAGAAAGCAAAAGTTGGATAACTCGGGAGAAGGGGGGGGGCTTGGTAGGGTCTGGGTTACAGGCTGTTTCTTGGATTATCTGATTAAAACGCCTGAAGAATGAAAGTCTAAATGCCCATGGCCTCTATTTTCTTATCTGTAAAAGGGCACAATGTTAAGGACCAAGGGGGTCAGAGGATAGGAGGGGGCTGGGGGAGAGGGACTAGGGGAGGAGACTGGTGGCAAGAGGAAGAGGGGAGGAGAACTGCTGGAGGAGGAGCGGAGGGGGACTAAGGGGCAGGGACTGGGGGGGAAGGGGTCGGAGACTAAGGGGAGGGGGCAAGGAGAGGGGGCGAGGGGGAGGGGGCCGAGAGAGTGGAGGGCGAGGAGAGGGGGAAGAGGAGAGGGGGACGAAGAGAGGAGAACAAGGGGGCAGGGCGGGTACCCTGGCTCTTGTGAGGGGAGGTAAAGTAGGACTGAGGTGGGGACGAAGCCGCTCTCACCTGCGTCGTAGAAGGCGTCGAGCACCGCCGTCTCCCCGAAGTCCAGCTCCCCGAAGGACACGGAGGTGAGGTGAGCGCCCTCGGCCTCGCAGGCCCGCAGCAGGCACTGCCACGCCCCCGCCTCCGGGCCGCCGGCCGCGCCGCCCTGGGAGCTCTCACTGCGCACGTAAACTGCCCGCAGAGCCCGCCGCGGCCCGCCCGCGCCCTCGCGGTAGTCGCAGCCGCTGCCGCCTGCGGCGCCTTCCACCGCACCGTCGGGCTCCGCCGGTGCGAACGCGCCCTCCAACCCCGGCAGCGGCGAGCACTGAGGAGACTCGCTCGCCGCCCCGATGGCCCCAGCCGTAGCATTCCCGTTGCCGCTCTCCATGTGCCCACCTGCGCGCCCTTCCTCCGTCCCACCCCTGCGCTAGTGGCCCGCAGCTGCGATCCTCTAGGAGGCACAAGTTACTGCGGCCGCCGCGCAGGCGGTCCTGGCACCTGCTCCCGAGGCGCGGGACGCGACGGGAATCAAGGGACCCGGCGTGCACTGGGTGCCCCGCGGCTGGCCGAAGACCGCTGTGCCCCTTGGCTACAGCCTGAAGCTCAGGCCCCGCGGCCCCCAGCGCCCTTTGAAGGCCGGAGAGAAAGAGGCGGGTGCTGGGGACGTCAGGGCGAGCGAGGGGCGGGGAGGGGGCTGGGGAGGGCTGCAGGGCAGGAGCGGGGAGGGTGCCCCCTGCTGCCCCCTCCAGGCAGCGCCCGCCCGCAGCCAGGAGACGCGGTACCGGGAACAGGGATTGGGGGCCTTTTTTTTTTTTTTTTTTTTTTGCCATCCCTCTAACCTGACCACCATTAGGAGCTCCAATTTCTTTTTTCCTCAAAACAACTTGAAGCTTTCCAGCAGGGTAAAAACTCTTTCAAAGCATTGGTTAGATGGAAATGTTCTATTCCCAACTCAATACAGACGTATTAATAGTTTTCACCCACATTGGGATGAACGGATGCTTCATCCCGGGTTGCCAAGCGCAAGTCCCCTGGAGGCCGGCTTGTCCTGGCTTTCGCCGTGACCTTGGCAAGTCACGGGGAGGCACCAGCAACAAACTTTGTTTGTCTGGAAAATAGACTCCAAGTACGCTGCCTGCCTGACCTTTGAAAATACCTTGAACCCAAAGGGGCCCTCACTCCTGATCTTAGGCACTTCACGAATTTGGACCCAAATATTAAAAAAACAGTGTTACCACTGCGGGTAATATAATTATTCTTTTATTTTTTTAATCTTTTTTGATACAAGGTCTGGCGCTACCGCCCAGGCTGGAGTGCAGTGGCGTGATCTCTGCTCTTGGCTCACTGCAACCTCTGCTTCCCGGGGGCTCAAGGGATCCTCCCACCTCAGCCTTCAGAGCAGCTGGGATTACAGGCGCGCACGTCACCACGTCCGGCTAATTCTTTTTTTTTTTTTTTTTGACGTGGTTTCATCATGTTGGCCAGGCTGGTTTTGAATTCTTGAGTTCAAGCGACCCGCGTGCCTGAGCCTCTGGAAGTGCTGGGAGTTACAGGCGTGAGCCACCGCATCTGGGGCACTGTTTTCTAAAAGATACAATGCACCAAACTGTCACAGACTTGGAGGTTTTTCTTTTTTCAATTGCAATATTATTTTTAAACTTTGTTTTTAATTGACAAAGAATAATTGTATATATTTATGGAATAAAATCTGATATTTTGTTTCTAACTTTTAAATTCAGGGATACATGTGTAGTTTCCTTACACAGGTAAACTCATACTGTGGGGGGTTGTTGTACAGATTATCTCATCGCCCAGGTATTAAGCCCAGTACCCATTAGTTATTTTTCCTGACCCTCTTCCTCCTCCCACCCTCCACCCTCTGATAGGCCCCCATGTGTGTTATTCCCCTCTATGTGTCCACATCATTTAGCTCCCTCTTATGAGTAAGAACATGGGGTATTTGGTTTTCTGTTCCTGCATTTGTTTGCTAAGAATAATGGCCTCCAGTACCATCCATGTTCTTGCAAAGGACATGATCGCATTCTTTTTTATGGCTGCATAGTATTCTGTAGTGTATACGTACCACATTTTCTTTATCCAGTCTACCTTTAATGGGCATTTAGGTTGATTCCATGTCTTGGCTATTGTGAATAGTGTTGCAATGAACATACCCATGCATGTGTCAACAGAGTGAACAAACAACCTACAGAATGGGAGAATATGTTTGCAAACTATGCATCTGACAAAGATCTAATATCCAGCATCTATAAAGAACTTAAATTTACAAGAAAAAACCAAACAGCTCAATTAAAAAGTGGGCAAAGGACATGAACAGACATTCTTCAGAAGAAGACATACATGCGGCCAACAATCACATGAAAAAAAAGTTCAATGTCACTGATCATTAGAGAAACTTAAATCAAAAACCACGAGATACCATCTTACACCAGTCAGAATGAATACCATTAAAAAGTCAAAAAATAACAGATGTTGGTGAGGCTGCGGAGAAAAAGGAACACTTATATACTGCCAATGGGAGTGCAAATTAGTTCAACTATTATGGAAGACAGTATGGCAATTCCTCAAAGACCTTATAACAGAAATAACATTTGACCCAGCAATCCCATTACTGGGCTTATACCCAAGGTTTTCTCTTTTCTAATAACAGCTTTATTGAACTATAACTCACATACCACAAAATTCACCCACCATACAATTCACCCATTTAGAGTGTATGATTCAATGAATGGTTTTTAGTATATTCACAGAGTTGTGCTGCTATGGCCATAATCAGTTATAGAAAATTTTCATCACCCCACTCCCCCAGTGCAAAAAAATCAGTACCCATTAGAAACCACTCTCCCTCCTTCCCAACATTCCCAGCTCTAGGCAACCATCAGTCTACCATCTCTGTAGACTTGCCTATTCTGGACATTTCATACAAATGGAATCAGGCAATGTGTGGACATAAGTTTTTATTTATCTTGGGTGTATACCTAGGAGCAGGATTTCTGGGTCACATGTTAACTCTACAGTTTTTTTAAAAAATAAATTTTATAGAGATGGGGTCTCACCATGCTGCTTAGGCTGGTCTCAAACTCCTGGCTTCTACCTTGGCCTCCCAAAGCTCTGGGATTACAGGTGTGAGCCACTGTGCCAGGCTTAACTCTATGTTTAACCTTTGGAGAAATTTCCACTGTTTTCTGAAGTGGCTGTACCATTTTACATTCTTACCAACAGTGTTCCAATTCTTACCAGCAGTCCCCACATCCTCGCCAATACTTGTTATTGCTTTTTTGATTATAACCATCCTAGCAGGTGTGAAATTGTACTTCATGATGGTTTTGATTTGCATTTCCCTGATGGCTAATGACATTGAGCATCTTGTCATTGCTAATTATTGGCTGTTTGTATAACAACTTCGGAATGATGTCTATTCAAATCCTTTGCCCATTTTTTAATTGGGTATTTGTCTTTTTATTATTGAGTTGTAAGAATCCTCTATATATTGTGGATACAAGTTCCTTATCAGATTGGTGATTTGTAACTATCTTTTCCCATTCTGTGAGTTGTCTTTTCACTTTCTTGACACTGTCCTTGGCAGCACATCACAAGCCATTTTGACACATGCAAGCTGGGACTTAACTTATAAAACATTTCAGCTCCTTTTCATACTTCAGTACTAATACAGTCCACCTCCCACCCCCAAAGAAAGCAGAAACTACCTGTGTAAATCCATGAAGAAATCCTGACCTCATTCCAGCCCTGGCAGAAATCACAAGAGGCTTCCATGTGCATCCTCTTCTGTGGTCAACGAATGGAAAATGGGTTCTGAAGAAATCTGTAAGAACACACAGACCAGGCTGGGAAGGAGGAAAGCTTGGAAGAACTCTCCACACCTTTGTTCTAAGACATTTTTTATATGATGCTATAAAAGGTCACGTGTGTTCTTTGTAACCTTGTAATGCATAATAATAGTAATTGTCCTAATATGCCTGTTCATCTGAAATTATTCCAAGGACTGGCACAGCCTTCAGAAGGGCAAAGATGCCCACCTAAAATCCCTTGCCAGCATCTTGCTGTTGTCCCCATCACAATCTTCCTGAATTCCTCTCAGCTCTCACTGGGGGCCTGCTGATGGAGTTAAGACCCACAGGAGCTGTGAATTCTGGCTTAAATAAGATCTTCCTCTAAATACAAACCCTGCTGAGTAAATGCCGAGAGTGCAGCATTTACCCAGCTAACGAGCTCCTTCCCCGAAGTTGGCACACAAAGCCCACCTTCTCATTGTGTAGAGCAATTTGCACACCTGAAGCATGCCCTGGCCCCTTCCCCCAATGTCCTTCCTACCTCCCCGTAGCCCCACTGAGAAGAAAATTTAAAAATGCTGGATTAGTCTCTTATGTTTAATTGAATAACTCTTGTTCTTACCTTTGCCTTGCCCCTTACTAAGTACACATCCTGGAAACAACTTTGTCCTAACGTAGAGGTATCATGGAAAGTTCTTCCATATATTTAAATTTTTTTGAGTCAGAGTCTTGCTTTGTCCCCCAGGTGGGAGTGCAGTGGCGGGATCATAGCTGATTGCAGCCTCAACCTCCTGTGCTCAAGCGATTCTCCCACCTCATTTTTTGATTTTTTTTGTATGGATGATGTCTTACTATGTTGCACCAACTGGTCTCGAACTCCTGGGCTCATGCAATCTTCCTGCCTTGACCTCTCAGTGTTGGGATTACAGACATGAACCACCACACCTAACTTCTTCCTTATATTTAGAGGAAATCCCTTTGTGACTGCTATCCACTAATTTTTTGTGTGCAGAAAAAATTAGTTTGTTCTGTTGCCCAGGCTGGAGTGCAGTGGTGTGATCACAGGGCTTACTGAAGCCTTGACCTTCTGGGCTCAAGCAATCCTTCTGCCTCAGCCTCCCAAGTACCTGGGACTATAGGTGTATGCCACCACACCTGGCTAATTGTTTTTGCTATGTTGGCCAGGCTGGTCTCAAACTCTTGGGCTCAACCAATCCTCCCACCTCCACCTCCCAAAGTGCTGGGATTACAAGTGTGAGCTACTGTGCCTGGCCATACCCACTGATTCCAATTGAATTCGTCTTCAACTGGAATTGTGCCTCACACTCACTGATTCTAATTGAATTCCTCTTCCACAAGGCCTCTGTCCAAAAATTGCCCTCAAGTCTCTTTTGCAGGTGATGCCCCACCTCCCAGGCCCTTCAATCATTTCTCCATGGCATCATTTCCAGACTACTCTCCACCCTGATGGCCCTTTTTCTAGAGGATTCCATATTTGTCTCTATTGGTATTTTGTGTGTGTAAAAGACTTTTTAAATTAAAATGTTTTCTTTTGAAATAATTGTAGATTCACATGCAACTATAAGAAATCAAACGGAGATCTAGTGTACCCTTGACCCAGTATGCCCCAATGGTAACATCTTGTACACTATCACAACCGAGACACTGACCTTGATACAATAAAAATATAAAACAGAGCCAGGCACAGTGGCTCAGCCTGTAATCCCAGCACTTTGGAAGGCCTAAGTGGACAGATCACGTGAGGTCAGGAGTTCGAGACCAGCCTGGCCAACATGGCAAAACCCCGCCTCTACTAAAAATACAAAAATTAACTGGGTGTGGTGGCACACACCTGTAATCCCAGTTACTTGGGAGGCTGAGGCATGAGAATTACCTGAACCCTGAAGACAGAGGTTGCAGTGAGCTAAGATCACGACACTGAACTCCAGCCTGGGTGATGAAGTGAGACTCTGTCTCAAAAAAAACCCAACCAAACAAACAACAAAATCCAAAACAGCTCCCCTCACCACAAGGATTGTTTCTGTCACCCTTGGACAGCCACACCCATCACCCTTCCCAACCCCCATCCCTACCTGCTGACAAACACTCATCTCTTATTCCCCGCCCCCCAACAAGATGGAGTCTTGCTCTGTCCCCAGGCTAAAGGGTAAAGGTGTGATCTCAGCTCACTGCAACCTCCACCTCCCAGGGTCAAGCAATTCTCCTGCCTCAGCCTCCTGAGTAGCTAGGATTACAAGTGTCCACCACCATGCCAGGCTGATTTTTGTATTTTTAGTAGTGACGGGTTTTCACTATGTTGGCCAGGCTGGTCTTGAACTTCTGACCTCAAGTGATCCGCCCGCCTCGGCCTCCCAAAGTGCTGGGATTATAGGTGTGAGCCACCACAATCTGCCCTCTTTTTCATTTCTATAATTTTGTCACTTCAAAAATGTTATGTAAATGGAATCATACAATATGTAACATTTTGAAATTATTTTTTCATTCAACATCATTCCTTGGGATTCATCCAAGTTTTGCATGTATCTATAGTCCTTTCCATTTATTGCTGAGTACTATTCCATGGCGTGGATATACCACAGTTTCTTCAACTATTCACCATTTGAAGGACATCTGGGTCATTTCCAGTTTTTGGCTATTATAAATAAAGTTGCTATAAACTTTAATGTACCAGTTTTGGGTTTTTGGGTTTTTTTTTGTTTGTTTGTTTGTTTTTTGAGACAGGGTCTCTGTCACCCAGGCTGGAGTGCAGCGGCACCATCTCAGCTCAGTGCAACCTCCACCTCTCAGGTCCAAGCACTTCTCCTGCCTCAGCCTCCTGAGTAGCTGGGACTGCAGGTGCATGCCACCACACCTGGCTAATTTGTATATTTTTAGTAGAGACGTGGTTTCACCATGTTGGCCAGGCTGGTCTCAAACTCCTGGCCCCAAGTGACCTGCCTGCTTCAGCCTCCCAAAGTGCTGGGATTACAGGCATGAGCCACCATGCCCAGTGCCCACCCCCCAACCTCTGCTTTTTTTTTTTTTTTTTTTTTTTTTTTTTTTTTTTTTTTTTTTTTTTTTTTTGTTTTTTTTTTTTTGAGACAAAGTCTTGCTGTGTTGCCCAGGTTGGAGGGCATTGTTGCAATCTCAGTACACTGCAACCTCCACCTCCCAGGTTCAAGTGATTCTCGTGCCTCAGCCACCAGGTAGCTGGGACTACAGGTGCCCACTACCATACCCTGCTAATTTTTGTATTTTTAGTAGACACAGGGTTTTGCCATGTTGCCCAGGCTGGTCTCAAACTCCTGGCCTCAAGTGATCTGCCTGCCTTGGACTCCTGAAGTGCTGGGATTGCAGGCGTGAGCCACCATGCCCAACTATCTTGTGCCCATTTTCTAGTTGGATTTATTTTATTTTTTATTTTTTACTCTTTAGTTTTGTGTGTTCTTTATATATTCTATATACTAGTCCTTTGGTGGATATGTGGTCTGCAAATATTTTCTCCCAGTCTGTGGCTGGTCTTTTCATCTTCTTAACAAAGACTGTCACAGACAGAACAAAAGTTTTTAATCTTGATGAGGTCCAATTTATCAAGTTTTTTCCATTTATGGATTGTGCTTTTGGTTCCAAATTTAAAACCTTTTTGCCTAGCACCAGAGCCTGAAGATTTTCACCTATGTTTTTTTTCCCAAAAAATGTTATAGTTTCACTTTTCTAAACATACGAAAAAAATGGATCAATGATCCATTTTCAGGTAATTTTTGTATAAGATGTGAGATTTAGGTTGAGGTGTACTTTTTTGTCTGTGAATGTTCAAGTGCTTCAGCGCCATTTGATGAAAAGCTTGTCCTTCCTTCACTGAATTGCTCCTTTGTCAAAAATCAGTTGTGCATGTGTATGAATCTGTTTCTGGGTTCTCTATTGCATTGACCTATCTGTGTATCCCACCACCATTACCACACTATCTTCATTAGTGAAGCTATATAGTAGCTTTTAATACTGGGTAGAAGGATTCCTCCTTTTCTTTTCTAGGATTATTTTAGCTGTATTTGCATCTAGGTTCATGAGAAATATCAATCTGTAGTTTTCATTTTTTTTGGTACTGCCTTTGCCTTGTTTCGATATCTGGGTAATACTAGCCTCATAAAATAGCTTGGGAACTACTCTGCCATCTTCTATCTTCTGGAAGAGATTGTGTAGACTGTTACTTCTTCAAGTGTTTGGAATAATTCTCCAGTGAGGCCAGAGACTTGGAAATTTCTTTTCAGGGTGTTTTAATTACAAGTGCATTTTTTTTTCTAGTGGTTATATAACTATTCAGATTTTCTATTCTATCTTGGTTGAGTTTTGGCCTATCATTTTCCATATGCATTTCGGAATAGGCTTGCCTATGTTTAGAAAAAACGTTTCTAGGATTTTGATAGGAATTATAGTAAACCTAATAATAGATGAATTCAGAGAGAATGAACATCTTCATTATGTTGAATCTTCCAAATTATGAGCATTGTATGACTCTCCATTTATTTAGATCTTATTTGATTTCTTTCATTAGAATTTTTTAATTTTCAGCATACAGATCCTGTACATGTTTTGTCAAATTTATACTGAAGAATTAAATTTTCTTTAGTGTGATTGTAAATGGTATGGTGTTTAATTTCAGGCTTCACATGTTCATTGTTAGTGTGTGGAAAAGCAACTTTTTGTGTGAATTTGTATTACACAACCTTGCTAAGCTCACTTAGTAGTTCAAGAGATTTTAGTTTTCTTGAAATTTTCTATGCACACAATCACATTATCTGCAAATAGGGAGAGCTTTCTTTCTTTTCTTTTCTTTCTTGCCTTATTACTGTGGCTAGAACTTGCAGTACGATGTTGAAAAAGAGCAATGAGAGTGGGCATCCTCGCCTGGTTACTGATCTTAGGGGAAAAATATTCAGGTCTTTTACCCTAAGGATGATGTTAGCTGTAAGTTTTTTGTAGGTGTTCTTCCCTCCGTTCCTGATTTGCTGAGAGTTTTTATTGTGCATGGGTATTGGAATATTTTTGCAAATGCTTTTTATATATCAATTGATACGACCATATGATTTTTCTTTAGCCTGTTGATATGATGGATTACACTGACTTTCAAATGTTGAGCCAACTTTGCATTCTTGGAATAAATCCCACTTAGTTGTCATGTGTCATTTTTTTACACATTGCTGAATGTGATATGCTAGTATTTTATTGAAGATATTTGCATCTAGCTTCATGAGAAATACTGATCTGTAGTTTTGTTTCATTTTTTTGGTACTGCCTTTGCCTTGTTTGGATATCTGGGTAATACTAGCCTCATAAGATAGCTTGGGAGCTATTCTGTTGTCTTCTGGAAGAGATTGGGTAAAATTGGTGTCATTTCTTCAAATGTTTGGAAGAATTCTCCAGTGAAGCCATTGAGACTTGGAGATTTTTTCAGGGTGTTTTAATTACAAGTGCAGTTTTGTCTAATGGTTATATAACTATTCACATTGTCTAGTCTATCTTGGTTAAGTTTTGGCAATTTGTGATTTTTTTTTTTTTTTTTTTTTTTGAGACAGAGTCTCACTCTGTCACCAGGCTGGAGTGCAGTGGTGTGATCTCGGCTCACTGCAACCTCTGCCTCCCAGATTCAAGCGATTCTCCTGCTTCAGCATCCCAGATAGCTGGGATTATAGATAGGCACGTGCCACCACACCCAGCTAATTTTTGTATTTTTAGTAGAGATGGGATTTCACCATGTTGGCCAGGATGGTCTTGAACTCTTGACCTGACTCACCCACCTCGGCCTCCCAAAGTGCTGGGATTACAGGTGTGAGCCACTGCACCTGGCCAATTTGTGGTTTTCAAGGAATTGGTCCATTTGTTCCAAGATGTTGATGTCATAAAGATGTCCAAGATGTCATAAAGTTGTTCTTATTTACTATACTTTTAATGGCTGCAGGGTCTGTAGTGATATCTGTTTCATTCTTGATTTGGTGATTTGTGCCTTCTCTCTTTTTATCTTTTTCAGTTTTACTATCTATCCAAGTAAATGTAAAATTCAAGTCTACTGATGAGCCCATCAATGATAGTCTTCATTTCAGTTACTGTGTTTTTTTATTTCTAGTCATTTCTTTTTTTTTCTTTCTTTTTTTAGATGGAGTCTTGCTCTGTTGCCCAGGCTAGAGCGCAGTGGTTCAATCTTGGCTCACTGCAACCTCCGCCTCCCGGGTTCAAGCAATTCTCCTGCCTCAGCCTCCCAAGTAGCTGGGATTACAGGCACCCGCTACCACACCCAGCTAATTCTTATATTTTTAGTAGAGAGGGGGTTTCACCATATTGGCCAGGCTAGTCTCGAACTCCTTACCTCGTGATCCACCCACCTTGGCCTCCCAAACTATTGGGATTACAGGCATGAGCCAATGCACCTGGCTGCCATTTGATTCTTATAGTTCCCATCTCTGCTGAAATTACCTATCTGATTTTACATGATGTCTATTTTAGTTGTGAGAGACTTTAACATAGTAATCAGGCTGGTCATGGTGACTCACACCTGTAATCCCAGCACTTTGGGAGGCTGAGGCAGGCGGATTGCTTGAGCTCAGGAGTTCGAGACTAGCCTGGGCAACATGGCGAAACGCCATCTCTACAAAAAAAATACAAAAAATTAGCTGGCTGTGGTGGCGCATGCCTGTAGTACCAGCTACTTGGGGGGCTAAGGCAGGAGGATCCCTTGAGTCTGGGAGGTCGAGGCTTCAGTGAGCTGTGATCACACCACTGCACTCCAGCATGAGCTACAGAGTGAGACCATATCTTGGGGAAAAAAAAAAAACCCATAGTAATCATAATTATTTACAGTTCTTGCCTGTAATCCCAGCACTTTGTGAGGCTAAGGTGGTAGCATCACCTGAGGTCAGGAGTTTGAGACTAGCCTGGCCAACATGGTGAAACCCTGTCTCTACTAAAAATACAAAAAAAAAAAAAAAAAAAATTAGCCAGGCATGATGGCATGTGCCTGTAGTCCCAGCTACTCGGGAGGCTGAGGCAGGAGAATTGCTTGAACCTGGGAGGCAGAGATTGCAGTGAGCCAAGATTGCATCATTGCATTCCAGCCTGGGTGACAGAGCAAGACTTCATCTAAAAATAAATAAAATAAAATCCCCTCTCTGATAATTTAATAGTGGTGCCATATCTAAGTTTGAATCTAATCATTGCTTTGTTTCTTCAGAATGCTTTTTCTTTCCTTTTCGCATGCCTTGTAATTTTTTGTTGAACGGTGGACATTGTGTATAGGGCAGAAGGTACTAAGATAATAAACCTTTAGTGTGAGACTTTATGTTGATCTGACCAGGAGTTGGGCTGTGTTGAGATTTGTTTTCCTATGAACATTACAAACTTCAAATTCCTCTAGTGATTTTTTTTGTTCCCACCCCTCTTGGCTTTGGGGCTTCCCTTTGTGCTGCTCCCCAAAGTCTCTCTCTTGCAGTTCTCCCTGCTGTTGTTATTCCTGGGGGCTTATTAGCATGCTGGTGGGGGAATGGATTCTCTAATAGTCTAACCTTCAGTCTTTGGAGTGTACAGTGGGCTTGTGTCTCAGGTGTAAGCTTCACAAGTGTTTCTGTTTCTCCTCCAGGGATAGAGCTCCCTCCCATTCCCTTCTCTCAGCTGAAGTGGGTATCTATGAGTGTTTTCAGTCTGCAGACTTGAAGCCCTTTTCTCTGAAGATTGAATTGCTTTTAGTTGAGATGAGGAGCTAGAGTTGAGAGCACTTCCCTCACCTAGTTGCAATGGTAATTCACCAGGGCTGTCAGACCATGTCTTTCCCCATGCAGAATAGCCTTTTGTTCCTTAAGGGAGAAGGGTCTGAGTAGATTTCTCAGTGGTTCCTGAGCCAGCACCATGACTTTTCTCTGGATTTCCCCTGATCTTCTCTGTGAGAACCAGGTGGGGTTCCTGGAGGAAAAGCCTGCAGAAGGATGTGAGTCTCTCTCTCAGGAGCTTCACTCTCGAGCTAGCCCACAGTTGGCTTCCAGCAATTGGTCAAATTTTCTAGCCTTATCTTTTTTTTTTTAAATTTTTTGACACCTCTCCCCCAGACCTTCTAGCTTGATCTTTCTACCTAGTTCTATGGCACCTGGTGGCTTCTGTCCTTGGAAAGCAAATGCTCAGATCCTGTATCTTGAAGGAAGTGCCTTTTTTTTTTGGAGACAGGGTATTGCTCTGTCACCCACCTAAAATGCAGTGGTATGATCACGGCTCACTGCAGCCTCAAGGCTCAAGCGATCCTCCTGTGTCAGTCTCCCAAGTAGCTGGGACCACAGGCATGCAACACCACACCTGGCTATTTTTTGTCCTTTTTGTAGAGACGGGGCCTTGACATGTTTCCCAGGCTGGTCTTGAACTCATGGGATCAAGCAGTCCTCCCGAACTTAGTTCTCTATTAATTAATAGATAACTTAGTTCTCTATTAATTTCCAGTCTGTCCAGATTTTTTCTTGCTGTTAGCACAGGAAGAGATTTCTTGCAGCTCTTCCGTATCTCTGAGCTGAAACTGGAAGCCCTATCTATTCAACCATATTTGACTAAAAAATGTTAATTTCATATGTTTCAACTAAATAGACTTTGGCATTATTTCTGAATAGTGCACCTTGTTTTGCTTCAGCCAAGGACAACTAGAGATTTCTGGAAAAGATTGCTGTCAGCTACTGTACACACAACTCACTGGGAACGAGTTGATAACCCCATCACAGTGGTCTTCAAACTTCTGCATGCATCGGAATTACTGAGAGGACTTGTTAAAACACATATTTTTGGGTTGCTTTCGAGAGTTTCTGGTTCAGTAAGTTTGGGACAGGGCCCCAAAATTTTCATTTCTACCAAGTTCCCCAGTGGTGATACTAATGCTGCTCTTCTGGGGATCACATTCCAAGAACCAGTGCCCTATGGCACTTCCTAGAAGCCCAGTGCTTATCTACATATCCCACTTATTCATCACTTTGGGGACAGATAGTTTGCCCTGAGAGGGAACAATTAGGTTCTCAGCTGACCTCAGAGAAGCATCAAGAGTCAGCAAAGAATTCCCCTTTCTTTTGGAGACAGAGCTCTGTCACCCAGGCTGGAGTGCAGTGGCTCGATCTCAGCTCACTGCAACCTCCACCTCCTGGGTTCAAGTGAGTCTCATGCCTCAGCCTCCCAAGTAGCTGGAATTACAGGTGTGTGCCAACCACGCCTGGCTAATTTTTGTATTTTTTTTTTTTTTTTAGCAGAGATGGGGTTTTTCCATGTTGGTCAGACTGGTCTCAAACTCCTAGCCTCAAATGACCCACCTGCCTCAGCCTCCCAAAGTGCTGTGATTACAGGTGTGAGCCACCACTTTCAGCCCAGAATTCATTTTTTTCTCCAGAATGAGTATACAAAAAAATAAAACTTTACTTTCTAAAACAGAGGTAACCACGATTTTCTAAGTAGTTACTGGAAGTCTTAGAAAAAATGGTGTTCAGTGACATGAACTTGGTTTTGAGAACCATGGTGATGCAAGAAGCACCCTCCTTAGGATCTGAGTGTTTGCTGAGACTCGTATACAAGTAAAGTGCTCTGAAGGCTTTCTTTGTACCTGTTTCTTTTGCCATGGAGCTTCCCTAATGCCCCAGTTTTGTGCTAAAGTTTTAATAAAGGTCCAACCGGGCTGCTGAAATGTATAGAATAAACTGCATTTGACATCAGTCACAATTACCAATCCATCTATTCAGTCAACTATGTATCAAGTGATTACTATTAGTATGTATCTGTCAATGTTTTAGGTGCTGGGGATAGATCAGTGACGGAAAAGTCACTATCCTCAGAGTGGTTTCATTCTAAGGGAGGGGAGACAGAAAACAGAAAAAAAGTAAGCGAGGGAAAATAAATGAAGGAAGGTATTGATATGGGGAATCTGGAGGTGGGTCGAGGCTAAAGTTGCTTTTTTATTTTAGGGGGGTAGGGAGGGCCTCTCTGATGAGGTGACATTGGAGCAGTGACCAGTCAGAAAAAAAGAGATCCAGACCTGACCCCCATCAAGATTTAGGCAAATGCAACTTTAAGGAAAGATGGGTGGTTAGTCACTTGTATATGCTAATGTTAATAATTAACGATGTGTATAATTGGGCAAGGATGATTTTTGCTAAAAATATCAGGTAAGTTATACTCATGTTCCACTTTTTGGAATTATTATCTTAAGGATAGGTCAGACATGTGGACATAGGCCAGGCATGGTGGCCCACGCCTACAATCCCAGCACTTTGGGTGGTCAAAGTGGGTGGATTGCTTGAGCTCAGGAGTTCGAGAGCAGCCTGGACAACACGGCGAAACCCCGTCTCTACCAAACGTACAAAAACAGACAAACAGAAACATAGCTGGGCATGATTGCATGCATCTGTGGTCTCAGCTACTTAGGATGCTGAGGAGGGAGGATCTCTTGAATTCAGGGAATGTAGGTTGCAGTGAGTTGAGATGGCACCACTGCATGCACTACAGCCTGGGTGACAGAGTGAGACCCCATCTCAAAACAAAAGAAAAATAAAAAAGAAATGTGGACATAGATTGATGCCTAAAGATGTCCACAACAACTTTATTTTAAAAAGAAAAAAATTTCATGACAGATGCGCTTCCTTCCCTGACCTTCCCTCCTTCAAGGCTCCATTGGGTGTGTGTCTCTGTAATTCCCAAGCCTGTGGGCTTCTCTCTGTGGTTGTGTTTTTGTTCTGAGGAAGACTTGCTTGTTTACCTGCCTACTTCTGCCCATTTGACACTGAGCTCCTTCAGGGAAGGGACTCTCTGGCATTCAGCACTTCTCACAGCATCTGGCACATCACCATAAGCACCTTATATACGTTAGATAAAAGACTGGTCAAATGCCTTCTGGAATATCTACAGATGGAATATTATGCAGCCATTACAAATTGTTTTTGCAGAAAAAAATGATATTAAGTATAAAAAGCAGACTATAAAACTATAAATACAGAATGACCTTCTTATCAGAGAGCAAAATAATTAAAGGCTATTTCTGAGAATGTCTGCCTTCTCTTTATATTTTGTATTTTCTACTTTAGGCATAAATATTCGCTTCATATTCAGAAAAAAAAAGTTATCTAAAAATTCTCAAGGTGACTTTGTTCTACATTTGAGCCTACAGTCACCACTCTGGTGCTCTAAACATTTTTTTTTGGGGGGGTGGACAGGGTCTCACTCTGTCACCTAGGCTGGAGTGCAGTGGTGCAAACACAGCTCACTGCAGCCTCAACCTCCTGGGCTTAAGTGATCCTTCCACTTCAGCCTCCTGAGTAGCTGGGACTATAGGCATGCACCACCAAGCCTGGCAAATTTTTTTTTTTTTTGTAGAGATGGGGTCTCCCTATTTTGCCTAGGCTGGTACTGAACTCCTGAGCTCAAGCAATCCACCTGCCTCGGCCTCCTATAATGCTAGGATTATAGGCATGAGCCACCACGCCCAGCCTAAACATTTTTAAGACATGGAAGATTCATTGGTGGGCTCTCATCGACAGGTCCATCCTCAGCACATGAAGTGTCCTCAATTACCCCAAAAGTTGTCACCCTCAGCTGTACCATTTTGTCTTCCTCATCATCCCTCCCAGATTCTCAGCACCACACATGTCCCTGTCAAAGCAGGTCAGTTCTACCTTCAGGTTTGAAGCTTCCTCTGAGACTTCCTCTCTCAATTCATGTCCTTCTCCTTCGAGATTCACTTCCTCCAAGAAGACTGCCCTGATTGAGAACAAAGAACATTTTCTGAGAGCTGCCTTGGGACGACAGCAGGGAGATGAGCAGGCATTTCAGACAGGTGTTCATTCACTCCCTATTCATCTATTTCCCTTCAGCATTCAAGGGCAGAACTTCAGCCCCAGCCAAATTCTTGGTTTTCTCAGATTGAGTCTGAGAGATATTCATGAAGCTTGAAAAGTCTGCTGTATTTCTCCTAAGACATCGCTGGTGGGTTGTTT
>NW_016107443.1:2187944-2205679 GCF_001604975.1 Cebus imitator
TGGGAACCAAGCCTTGGTGACCCTAAGAACAAGGACTAGGAATGGCAGGAAAAGTTCATCCCCTTAAGAGACCTGATCCCTGCCTGTCCTTACACCACTGATATTTATTTCTGGCTTGGCCATTTGTGCTCCTTCACTCATGCTAATTTTGGGCACAGCATCTTCTCCCCTGGGCTTAGGTCCTAAGTGCCAAGGCTTCCCTCTGTCGGATGCCACAATCAGTCACGCTGAATGCCTGTCACCCACGCATGAGTGCTTTGTTATGGTTCTCATTTGTACAAAACCAAAGAGGAAAGCTTTCATCAAGCCCTCTTGGTGCCAAAACATCTTTACATTAATTTGTGCTAAAATAACTAGAGGACTAAAACCTAATCTCACACCACAAAAGGGGGACCATGATGACCTTGAGTTACAATACAAAGGCCTTTGTGGGACCTGGGGATTACTTTTATACAGACCATGGCAACTTTGAGCAATAAATTATACATCCTGCAGTTTTCCCATCAAGGAGCAGGTTAGGAAAGAAAACCCTGCCATTAATAAGCAAAGACACGTGTGAGGATAGATACAGGATGTCCTTATGGAAGAAAACAAATCATGTACTTGAGTGTGCCACCTACAGGGCTGTACGTGAATAAAAGTGGCTGGTGCGGTGGCTCACGCCTGTAATCCCAGCATGTTGGGAGGCCAAGGTGGGCAGATCACCTGAGGTCAGGAGTTTGAGACTAGCCTGGTCAACATGGCGAAACCCCCTCTCCTAAAAATACAAAAATTAGCTAGGTGTGGGTGGTGGGCGCCTATAATCCCAGCTACTGGGATTATAGGCTGAGGCAGGAGAGTCACTTGAGCCTGGGAGACAGGTTGTAGTGAGCAGAGATCACACCATCACACTCCAGCTTGGGTGACAGAGTGAGACTCTGTCTAAAAAAAAAAAAAAAAAGTGGCTTTACATGGTTATTTGAATAATGATGACTTAAAATTTTTTACACTGAAAAAGAATTTATACCTAATGGGCATTTTCTGATTAGATATGAGTATAAAACTGAACAATTTAAAAGAGAATTCACAGGCACAGATTTCACAGATTATTTCTGTTCCCTTGGGAAAGATGGGGGGGAAGCACTATATTCCATGTCTTCTAAAGATATTTCTATAAGATAAATCAGATTGTATAAAGTGGAGAAAAATGGTTTGCATTCCAAAAAAAAAAAAAAAAATCATTCCTCTTGGACCATGACAACTTTGAACAAAACTATTCTCACAAAATTTCATTTTAATCGTCTTCTTTACAAAGCACAATACTTAAGACTTTTCTAAATACAACTTTAGAAAATGAAGCAAAAAAATAATCTCCATAGGTGCTTGGTCGAGTCCATGCTGAATGCAAAAGAATTTTTTTTTCAAAAGTGATACTTCCAAGCTTTTCAACATTCTCGATGGGTCCATTATGTAAAGAGTAAAAATTGTGGCTGTTTAGGTAGCGGCTCATCCAGTTCCTTGATGCAGAATCCTCTTGCTGGGTAGCCTGAGGAGCAGCAATGAAGCTGGACATATCAACTTCTCCTTCCAGAACTGCTTCTCCCTCTCCTTATACAAAGGAAGCCAATGGCCTGTATGAGGGGAAGACATCAGCCCTCTACATTCCATGTTGCCAGTGCCCCATGGGGGTGCTCCAACTGCTCAATTTAATCAACAATTCTACTCTCTATACACATTATATAAAACTGTATCATTAGGGATTTTCATAAGTAGATGAGAAATTTGGACGTCGAAGAATCCAATCTGCATTCTTAGATCACTAGGTGGTGAGGAATCTCTGAAATATTCAAGTTTAACACAGAAATGCTTAGAACTGTCAAGGGGTCCAGCAATGTTTTACGCTGCTCTTGGGAACTTGGCACTCCTGACCCCAAGGCTGCTGAAAAGACAATATATCTCGGGATGGGAATGGAGGGTGTGAGGTTTCCTCCCTTATACACTCCCCTTCCCTTAACTGTGCCCCCACCCAGGAAGACCAAGGTGTTAGGACTCTGTAAATACTTGGAGGGAAATAATGGCCTCAAGTAGCAAGGATGAGCACATAGGCAAGAGGAAGGCAGAGGGAGGGAGGGAGGAAGATAAAGGAAGAGATATTTATTTGTAATACTATCAATGATCAATAATGTGATTTTTTTGCATCACTTCTTCAGTATTATCAACTCTCATTCTTTGTGGCTGTGCAAATCTATTAATGTTTAGTAGTTTCACTATTAAATTCAGAAAATAGACAAAGCAGCTTTTGAGAAACACATCCAACATCTTCAGGGGCCATTAAGGGACCACCCCCTCCACCCCTACCCCTGAACAGTCTTGCAATACAGTAGGCTCCTCATTTTCAGCTAAGGATTGAGAAAACAGTTACATAGTCTAAGGCTGAACTGTTCATGTCCTACAAAGATAAAGCAGACAGGCAAACATCAGTTTCCTTGGGAAAGAAAAAACAACTCCATAAATGCAAGAAAGATCCAAAGGCTACACTTCAACAAGACCCTCCTCCCATTCTCTTGGACCTGAGGAAGGGGTTACAAGTGAGCAAGGCAAATGACATTATGTGAATACAGTTTAAACAATAACACACACGGATAACCCAGTGCAGGAAATAATACAACTTTCCCCCCCTTGTTTTCATTTGCATTTTACTTTTATTTATTTTTGCTTTAATAATGCATATTCTGTTCACGCAAAAGGTGCAAAGGACAGAAAGCAGGGGTTTAACTTGGCTGATGAAAAATCAAGCAGGGATGACATTTCTAGTTTCATGAACAACCTAAAACTAGGAGAAACTTAGAAGTCACAGCTGGTACCACAGAGCATGCCAAACTTCACAGCTGTCTCCTCTTAGGACCTTTGGCTAGGGTGAGAGAAGCTTTGAAGACAGTGGCCTCTAGTGGACTTGGATAAGTGGCAGATTTTTTTTTTTTTTTTAATTTTTATTTTTAAATTTTTTTGAATCATGGTAGCTGCATCACAAAAGCTCCAATCAAGAGGGTGGTAAAAAGAAGGCACAGATCATTGCAAATACCAGATTTTCTCTTTCTCTTTTTGTAAATATACCATCATATATAAGCTAAAATTTCTCTTAGGGTGGTGGGGCTTGCTGGCAGGGGAAGGGACAGCTTGAACCTAAAATTGAATATGTAATAGAATCCTAATGGGGGGGACAAAGAGCAAGGCAGCTCTCAGCCTGAAGCAAAAGAAAAGGACACTTGCTTCTGACTACATGTAGTACAAACACTAGGGGAGTCTGTGACAAAACACGATTAAAAAATCATAAAATTATAAAGCTTGTAAACGAATAATCTGAAATTACATTTTATTAATGGAAAATATCATCAAAATAGTACCACTATGGACTAAACTGCCTGAGTTTTCGTTTCGCATTGAGATCTCAAAGTAGAAAAGCCTTTAGCACAATTTTGCTCTGTGTAAGTCACAACAAGTGCCAGCCCCGGGACTAAACCCTGGGGAAGATTCTCCTCTTGGATGGAATTTGTGTTGTGCTATCAAGACTTTTGTGCTAATCTTTCAAACAGGGACATGTTGAGGCAAACCTTTAATCTTTTGGCACAAGATTATTTTGGCTGGGGCAGAAAATTTGAGTCTCAGACTCAGGATGAATAATGTGACATTTCATTGATCAAGTATTCATTTTGATTGTAGAGCTTTCTTTATGTCATTCACTTCCATCTAGAAAGAGAAAAATAATGGAACAAAGTCATAATGAATCGGCTGGTTTTATAGAAGCTGAAAGATTTTCAACCTGGTTGACTGAAAGAAAATAATCAAACTTACAATTTTAAAGGTGACATGACATCTACATGGACAATTAGTAGCAATGCCAGAAGTGACATCAACACAGAACAGGCACACAGACACAAGGCACTAAGAAATGGTGAACATTTTGATTCTCAGGCTGCCAGGCTGCAAAGTTTGTCAAAAGCGGCAACAATTCCAGTTTCCTAGCCAGAGGGTAGAGCAGGCGGTCCTGACAGGCTGAGCCATCTGGCAGTGTTGGAAGGCAGGCTGTGGTTGGCCCAGGGGGGTATCTGTCAGCACCCTCAAAGTGATGGGAAGCAGCTACCTATCCTTTGTTAAGCAACATGGGTCCCCATCACCACAAAGACGCCAACTGGATGAAAGCCGAAAGTCCACCTTTGGTCAGTCAGAACTCCCACAGATTCCCTGCCATTTGCTAATGATAGCGCTGAATCAGAGGCTACAAGGGACAGCGCTCTAATGCCTTGGCAGGACAGACATGCCATCAGGGAGCAAGCAAGAGCAAATGCCCCCAAACGTGGACAGCTGTGGCCCCTGGAGCCCTAGTGACCACATGACAGAAGCTAGCTGGCAACAGGGCCTCCCCGGGGTCATACCCTCTGGCAGTTACTATAATGAGGCCTCTTGGAAATGGAGGTGGGGGAGGGGCTTTTTGCAGAGGAGATATTTAAGATAAATTCCAGGCTGGGCACAGTGGCTCACGCCTATAATCCCAGCACTTTGGGAAGCTGAGGTGGGCAGATCACCTGAGGTCAGGAGATCGAGACCATCCTGGCTAACACCGTGAAACCCCATCTCTACTAAAAATAACAAAAAATTTGCTGGGCTTGGTGATGTGTGCCTGTAGTCCCAGCTACTCAGGAGGCTGAGGCAGGAGAATCGCTTGAACCCAGGAGGCAGAGGTTGCAGTGAGCCGAGATTGTGCCACTGCACTCCAAGCCATGGTGACAGAGTGAGACAGACTCTGTATCCAAAAAATATAAAATAAAAATAAAAAACAGAAAACAAAAAAAAAGAAGATAAATTCCAAATGAGAAACCCAATTTGGGGCACATTTACTAATGTTTCCCTTCCCTAAGATTTCCTGGAGGAAACGATGTGTCATAAGCCTATATGAGTCTAAGAAAATGGTCACAGGAAGTGTATCCAGATCTGTAGAGAGGTAACAGTCATTTATTTTTTAAATAAAAGCCCTGACTCTGTCCTGCCCCACTGAGCCTAGGACTCACAGGCGGCAGAACCCCAAGGGACTCACCTGCAACCGAAGCCGGATTTTCTTTTCTTCATCCAACTCAGACAATAACTGTTTAATCTCTCGTCTGTAAAGCAAAAGGCAATGAAATTAACCAAAAGCCCAGACTTCCCTCATCAAAGATCAGAAACCTCTTATTATCACTACAAAATCCATGTGACCCTTTTTCACAAAGAAAATGTTGACAAAACATCATATTTTCTTTGCATTGTTACTGCTAAAAATTTGTTTCAGACAGAGAGGCTCGCCATTATTTTGGGGCCCCTAAAATACGTAGCCAGCAACTGGTGGGTCTGGAAGTGACCTTTGAAACCTCTTAGTCCAAACTTCTCCCAAAAGGAGATGGGGAAACAGAAGCCCAGCATGGTGGCCTGACTTGCCCAATGACTAGACTTCACGAATCCAGGTTCGTATTCTGTCATCTTCCCTATAACCATTCCTTTATTACAAAATTACTGGGCTTTAAATGTACTTATTATATATATATATTTAGACAAGGTCTTGCTCTGTTGCTCAGGCTGAAGTGCAGTGACACAATCACGCCTCACTATAGCCTCAACCTCCAAAACTCAAGTGATCCTCCAGCTCAGCCTCCTGAGTAGCTAGGACTACAAGCGCACACCACCATGCCAGGCCAATTTAAAAAATTATTTTTGTAGAGATAGGGTCTCACTATGTTGCCCAGGCTGGTCTTGAACTCCTGGGCTCCAGCAATCCTCCTGCCTTGGCCTCCCAAAGTGCTAGGATTACAGGCATGAGCCACCAAGCCTGGCTCTTCTTACGATTTTTATTGCAGATGTTTTTACCACTCCATATATATTTCCTTTATTTTATTTACTTTTTTTTTTTTTTTTTGAGACAGAGTCTCACTCTGTCACCCTGGCTGGAGTGCAGTGGTGTGATCTCAGCTCACTGCAACCTTCGCCTCCTGGGTTCAAGCGATTCTCCTGCCTCAGCCTCCTGAGTAGCTAGAATTATAGGCATGTGCCACCAAGCCCAGCTAATTTTTGTATTTTTAGTAGAGATGGGGTTTTACCATGTTGGCCAGGCTGGTCCTGAACCCCCTGACCTTAGGTGATCCACCCACCTCAGCCTCTCAAAGTGCTGGGATTACAGGTGTGAACCACCACACCTGGCCTATTTCCTTTAATTTCAACAGAGTTTTGAATTGCCAAAAGGTTACTGGTGTGTTTTCATAGATTCTCACAAAATCCTACATATTAAATCCCAAAAACTTGGGGGTAAAATAATTGGAGTAATGGTATGGCAATCATGTCTCAGAGAAACTGGCATGACTTAGGATCCACAGCCTAATGCCCTTTCCAGCACAAAATAATGAAGTGCACAACACTAACCATCCCACAAAGTCAGGGCTCTATACTTAGGACACTGCAACCACTCAAACACTGGGCAGAGAGCTGTCTTCCATTTTAAGATATCGAACACTCCATTTTACACGTACATTTTTACAGACTGGATTGGAAAATCAAGAAACAAAGATGGCTGAGACACCACAGTAAAATAAGGTGGAAGTTATATTGCATTTGCTTACTTCAGATGAACACCATGATGATCCCTATATCTGGGGCAGTGTCCCAGCCCTACTGTCAACATACTGGATTTATATCACAACTGATATGAACCAGTTGTGATTCATTACAGTATTTATTTAAGCACACATTATGCACCCATATCTCAGTGGGTACTACTTAGGACTTAGGAAGAAGGTGAGATCCTAAGCAAATGGTCCAACCCCAGGAGACTGGCAGGCAAAGCCTCAAGCAGTCCAGTTGTGGGGAGTTAACTGAGGAAAGCAGTCCACAGAAAGTCACTAAGTCTTGAACTAGTGAAATGAAAATGACTGTAAGTCTATGAGGAGGAAGAAAGATGGGGGAATTGACAGAGAAAAGCCAGGGAAAAGCAGGGAGGTGAGAACCAGCATATTTGGAGATGAGGAGAGCTGGCGTGGACTTAAGTTAAAGGCTAATAGGAAAGTGAAATGAAGAGCTAACACAAGAGACTAGTGGGGACCCACTGACCCTGGGCATGAAGGTCAGACTGATGTAGGCAGTGAAAGGCAGGCCTTGGAAGAGAGGCCACCGTGGGGTGTTGATTCAAGAGATATTGGCTGGGAAAAGACAATTCCCACCAACTATTTGCAGCTTCACAGTGGGGGAGAAACAGTGTGGCAGCCCCGAAGCAGAGGCCATTTCAGACGTTCCAGGCACTTCTTACAGGGTCCAAAGGGCTAAAGTCCTGAATTCAAGCCAGTCTGATGCCATGTGGTCCTATTCAGAAGGCCAAGAACCAGTGCTCTGTGGTGTCCTGGGGCCTCTGGGATGTCCTGTCTAGGCAAGGGAAACAGGTCACTTGGACATGGATGGGGCCTTTGGGTATCCAAATGAGTAACCTCCAGAGCCAGGTAGGAGCTGAGGACTTTAAGGAGTTAGGGGTAGCCTGGCTGCCCCAGGATACCTTCTTATGTACCATCCTGCCAGTCCTGTATAATAATCTGATGGATCTCTTCCAGACTGGGGTAAGTCTAAGAGGCTACAATTCTATATGGTACCTCCCAGCCTGAGTAGAACACAACCTACTTAGAGCCACATTGCTCAAAGCGAGTTCCATGGAATCCTAGGATGCTCTAGCAAAAAAAAAAAAAAAAAAAAAAAAAAAGTTCTGTGATTAAGCAGGTGTGGGAAACCTTGCATATGCTATTCTCTCCATCCTCCCAATGCAAAGCGAAGGCTCTCAGGAGCCCTTCAGAAAAGAAATTAACTTTGTTTAACCCAGTTATCCCCCAAAAGTGACCACAAAACACATTAGGGCCCTCTAGCCCCATAGCAGGAGGCAGGTGAAAGGCCTTTGCGGGCCCCAGACTGTCAGAGGGCTTCATCACTCTAAGTCTCTGGCTGCGTCTCCTGTCATCACCCCAGACACCTCCTGATCCAAGGAGGCCAGTCACCTGGGGATGCGCTGACCTCACCAGGCTGCCCTGTGTACCCAGGAATCTACATTCTGTTCCTGCTGCAGGAGTAGTGTGCTCTTAGCAATCCTAAATCATCATTCAAAATCCTACCCGGGAAATACCTCTTTGAGATGCCTTCCCTGATTCTTTCAAGAAACAGCCAAGATCACTAAACTCTTCAAGCCTCAGTTTACTCAGAGCAGTGCCTCCCTACTTTTTTTTTTTTTTTTTTTTTTTTTTGAGATTTAAAGCAGCCTGCTGAAAGCATCAGTCCCTGCAATGGACTCATCTCTCTATACCCCATGGCCAGCCTGTGCCCTTTCTGCACACAGTAAATCCAGCAAAAACATGCAACATAATTTAAGTATAAATTAAGACTCTCGGGATCTACACACACTCCCACCATTGCTGCCACCATCACCCAGGAGGCCAGGCCCACCCTCCAAGGCAGGCTGGGATCCACGCTTTCAGAACTAGGTGCTGGCCTGACAGAGAGCAACCTGGGTGGCAGCTGCAAGAGTCCTTGGGCACTCACTTCTGCTGGTCCTTCATGTTCTCAATGATGCTCCTCAGCTCGCGGACCTGTGTCCTTAGCTCCTCCACAGCCGCCTGGCTGCCGGCCGCAGGCTCCATCTTTGGTTTTCCTTCCGTGCTGAACAGAGACGGGGAGTTGGCTCTGTGTCCAGCTGTTCCCAAAGAGGATGACAGGGGGGAGGGTGCCGCCGAGGACAAAGGGGCTGGCCCACCACCACCTGCTGCCATGGTCCCCGGCTTGGGTGGCAGGGATGCTTTGTTGTCGGACACCTGTGATGAGGGAAGGCAGGGAGGATTCAGGGCCGGGGATTTGTGTGCTGCGCGTTTGTCCTGGTTAGTCAAACTCTCCATTAACACCACTGTCCCTGCCTCTCTCCACACATTCCATTCACTTATTCCTTCATCCACAAGCCACTAAGGGCCTGCCTGGTACAGGCATTTCCCCCTCACTCACGTGCCACCTTCTATGTATTTTAAATTTGACCTTCTTTCTGGACAGCGAGTTCTTAACTGGTGTAATATACCCATCGAGATGCCCAACCACATGTGGGCAGGCACCTGATGCCAGGCACCACGAACTCTGAAGTGAACAAGACATTAAGGCATTCTCCTGGTCTCCAGGGAGCTCAGAACCCAGTGGGGCACAGACAGACAGACAGACAGACCAATGCACTGTGATGTGGGGGAAGACTGCACAGAGGGAGGCGAGCATACAGAGCCCCAGAAACACAGAAAAGGAGCCAGCCATCCGGATGGGCAGGCATCACAAGCAGGCGCTGACAGTCTCATCTTAGAGAAGGACCAAGAAGTAGCCAGAGGAAAGGAGGGACACTTAGAGAAAGAAGCTGCAGGGGGAGAGAGCATGCTAGGCAAAGGTCTAGAGACCACAGAGCAAAATGCATTGGTGGGAAGCACTGCTAGAATATCAGAGGGTGCAAGAGAGGGCCTTGGGGGTAGAGCTAAGGCTGGGAGGTACAAGCGGCTAGGTGAAAGGGCGTGAGGAGGGTACCCTGTGCTGAGGACCATGCTGGCTGCAGAAGGGCCTAAGGGTTGGCAGATCTGGAGCTGGAGAGAACTGCTGGGAGAGTCTTACACAACATAAGCTAGAAGCGGTCAGGGTTTGACCCAGGCAGTGGCTAGGAAAGACACAAGACAACTTTGAGTGACATGATGAAGGCAGGCTCAGTGGACATAGAGCATCAGGCATTGTTCCCAGTGCTGGAGGCAGGAGTGGGCCAGGAGGATGGAGTCCCTGCCCTCATATAGCAGATGGCTTGTGAGCAGGGAGATGTGATCCTGGACGGTATGCAGAGGGTGGAGGAGGAAAGACAGATCAGGGACCATGGGTGCAGATGGATGCACCAGGCATCAAAGTTGTACCTTTCATGGAAGAAAGAGCAGGTTGAAGAGCCAGATAATGATTTCCGTTTTTGAGACATTGGATTTTAGGAGCCCTTGGTGACTGGGAAAGAGGAGAGGAAGAGGGGACGAAGCAGAAGAGAGGCCTGGAGGAGATTCCAGAAGGAAGCCCCTGGAGGAGAGTCCAGAAGGAACGAAGTGGTGGCATACGTGGGTAAAGGGTGCTAAGAGGAAAACTGGGTGGGGTCCATTTGGTGGAGCCAGGGAGGCAGAAACCTGCTCATGGCAGATGAGCACCTGGATAGGAGGTGAAGGATGTGGCCTGCAAGTTTAGGACTCTCTTTCCAGAAACTTGGCAGAGGCAGGAAGACAGGAGAGAGGGAGCATGCTCATGCAGAAGCCTCAGGGGGAGGTAGAATCAGGGAAGGTTTCTGTTCACTTTCCAGGACAGGGGAGGCCCTAAGCTACAAGATATGTTGAAAGAAAGAGTCAGTGACGGCCAGGCCGAAGATGGAAGACACCAGCCGGGGAGGCCTGATGGAGAAGTGTCCTGAGGAGGCCAGGAGGGCCCAGGAAGACAGTCATGGGTGAGAGGGAAGAGGGGTGCCCAGTAGGCTCCTGGGGGAGGAGGCACCAACAAGGGAGCTGGGAGGCAGGTGGGGAGGAGGGAAAAGAGTGGGACAGGATGTTGGGAGGTGAGGGTGTGAGCGACAGAGCAGAAGTGGAGGCTGGTGGTGAAGCTTGGCAACGTGGCTGCGAGACTCCCTCCAGCAGCAGGTGCCCAGCAGGCTACCCCAGCACAGGAGCCAAAAAGGGGCTTGGCTGGCATGGCGAGGAGGCAGAGTCTGGATTCAGGCTGTGCTAGAGGGAGAGACTGGGCAGAGAAAGCCAAAAGCAGATGGGCCATCATTCCCAGCCTCTCTGCTCGCCTTTTTTCTGCCAAGTTACCATTGAGGAAAAGTGCTCTCTGCTGCCAGGGACAGCACTCTGCCAGCCCGTGCTTTATCGTTAGGAGTTAGAGTAAGAGGAAAGAGGAACTGACATTTATGGAGCGCTGATCACATGTTGGATGCCAGCTAGACAATTTGAACGACGATTGGTTCACACAAGCATTTTACCAAGCATGAAACTGGGGCTTAGAGAGGTGGCTGAGTAGTTCTCCAAGACTCAGAGGTAATAACTGGCGGAACGGGGAGTCAATTCCCTCACTGTCAACTGGATCCCTCAAGTCCAGCACTACCACTGTGGCTGCCTGAGTCTGAAGATTTATGCTCTCCTGTCCTCTCCTTTGCTTGTCTGGGCTCATGCCTTTTCCTTTTTCCCATCCTGCAGCCTTGCAGACCTCCCATACTTCTGTGACCCACCAATGCCTTTGCACTGACTGACTTCCAGACACTTCTCGAATCAATGCTTCTCTTGGCATTTCCTACATGACTTGCTCTCCCGGCCCATTTCGGCTACTGAGCAATTTTAAAGCCCTCACAGAGTATAGGCCACCACACTCCCTGATCAAATTAGTTCAAGCAGAATTTGTAAAAGCAGTGAAGGGCAGGACATGACAACTTAGGGGAAGTGAAATAGGCTAATGGGATAGAACTGTGCAAATCAGAACCGTGAAAACCCACTATTCACCAGTAGATGTCATTGTAGAGACACCCCAGGGATGTCACAATGAAACTATAGGTATACCTATGGTCACCAGAAAAAGGGTCAAATCCAATTTCTGCAGATGGAATCCTTTTATAAAGAAAGAATGTTTTGATTTTGTGAATAATTACAATTGATTTGTTGTATAGGATCACGTTTTGCTTACTGTATCACATTTTTTTTTTCTGTATCACATTTTTAAGAAAATCTACACATGTAAATTCTTACATCTATGGAGAAGGAAAATTCCATGGTAACCTTTGATTTCTTTGTGCTAATTCCTGCTTCAAGTGACTACAGTTTTCTGCTTTTAGACAGAAATAAGTTGTTAATATTCAGACAAAATAATTCCAGTCAACTGGGTTTTCTTAGTAGGAGAAAATGGAATTTTAAAATCTTGGTTCGTATTCATAGGAAGAAGAGAATTTGTACAAGATACTCCTCAAAAGTTACATGAAGTAGCTAAAAGTTAAATGTCTTCCTTGTTTCTCATAAACTAATAAAGTATCTATACTATTCCCTGGGAATGGAATGAAATTGAAATGTTTTTAGACTATAAATTTATCACAGAATATGAATCCAAATCAATTTTCTTTAAAAGACCACATTATTTATATTTACGATCTTCCAACTATAATTTGTGACCAGCTTTGAACATAAAAGACAAGATCTATGGGCAGAGGGCACGTCATTGAATAATGTCTTCTCTCTAGATACCTCAAGGCTTTTTACATTGTTCTGGTTGTGGTGATGGTGGTAGTGTGTGAAGGCATTTGTGAATGTATGTGTGATGGTATGAAGAGGAGATCAAACCATAACATGAAAACATGGGAAATAAACAACTGAACTTGTATCTCAGGGATTCTGCTTAGTTTCAGAGATGGCAGCATGCCTTGGGATTTTGATTAGTAATGGAATTGCTGTCATTGAAGAATGACAAACACCTGCACTGTCTGCATATCTTTGTTTGGTTTATAACCCATCACTAGTACATGCATGAAATGATAGGGACACCCTCTCATGGCTGGTCACTCACTTGGGATATGGTAACAGTCTTGGAAGTTTTCTTTGACGCGTCCACTCCTCTGTGCGCAAGTGAAATGTGTTCCTCCTTATCCTCTTCGGGACTTGGGGAGTCGAAGATATCAGGGCTTGAAAGGGATGACTGATAAAGCCAAAAGAAAATGCTTTTGTCAGAATTATACCTTAGCTGACACCGCTTTTGTTAATATAATGCTGTATGCTTTCCAAAGCACTTGACACTGCTATTTTGTCTTCTCACGATAACCCTGAGGCAAAAAAGTGTGCTGTTATCCATGTGTTCAAGTCACATAGCTGGTTAGTGGCAGAACTGCAACTAAGAAGCAAGGTTTCCTAAACCAGGGATCTTGCCACTGATGTCCATCACTCACTTCATCCTTGCAAGCATCCATCGTCCATCCTTTCCTGCTGCTTCCTCTAAACATTTGCTACCATGTGTCAAGCACTGAGTTTTGTGCTGCAGACTTAGTGACACGCCACACAGGATGCCTGCCCTCACAGGGCTGACAGTCCACCAAGGAAGAACACACAGGTCAATGAGAGGCTACCTCTAATCTGCCTCTCCTTCATTCCCTCCTCTTCCTTTTCCTTGATCTTTTCCAGGATTGCTAAATCTGCATGTGGAAGTGTCCTAAAGGATGTATCTGAGAGAAAACCATTTCCAGGGACAAGGGCTCACCAGGCCTGTGGTCCAGCGACCAGTGTTTCCTCAGCCTGAGGGCACAGCATTGCTTGCTAGTACAACAAGCTCATACCTCCTTTGGTACCTGCTGTTAAATCTCTGCCCTCATTACTGCTGACAGTCAACATCCATTTTGGAGTCTGTATTGCCGTAGTATATTTACAGAATGGCAGCATCTTTTAGTAAAATATAGGACAACATCCCTGTTCTTTCTGCCTCACTGTGAAGACCACTGTAAAGATAAAAAAGCCAGATAAGGCTGGATGCGGTGGCTCACGCCTGTAATCCCAACACTTTGGGAGGCTGAGGCGGGAGGATCTCTTGAGCCCAGGAATTTGAGACCAGCTGGGCAACATGGCGAAACCCCATCTCTATGAAAAATACAAAAATTAGCCAGGTACGGTGGTTTGCACCTGTAGTCCCAGCTGCTCAGGAGGCTGAGGTGGGAGATCACTTGAGCCCCAGAGGTCGAAGCTGTGGTGAGCCACGAACATCGTACCACTGCACTCCAGCCTGGGCAAAAGAGTGGAACCCTGTCTGAAAAAAAAAATTCTGGACCAATTCACTGGAAGTCACTTAGTCATAGATGATCACTGGGCTAGAATTTCCCAATTTTAGAACAAAGCAAATCAGAGTTCCTATAGCAAGGAATCCTTTATAATGAAGAATCTTCCAGAGATCTCTTTGGACAAGCTCATCTTCAGCTTCATCTTTATGCTTTCTACACTGGTGGCAGAAAAACAGTCCCATCTAAAATCACCACTTGGTATCATTATACAAAAATTATATCCCAAAATATTGTATGTTTTCTTCTGTTTACTTAAGGCAGAAACCTAATGCATTTTAGGGAATTTTTAAGCAAAGTTTTCAATTTAACAGGTTTTATTTGTTAATCTTAATCTGAAAATCCAATTACCTAGAATAAAGTTTCCCCTACCACCAAGCTTTCTAATTAATCTAGGCTTAACTGCTTAGCCACCATGCCATGCCTGGATCCCTTCTTTTTGAAACTTTATTCAAAAAGCCAGTTCCCTCCAATATGACCTAGGGTTCATGAGCTGGCAATCAAAGCTTGCTCTTTGAATCCTATAAACGTAAAGAGCTTCAACAAGGGTCAGAGGCCCCAGGCTGGGGAATCATGACTAGTGTATTTCCTCTGTCATATTCCCCAGTGGCCTTTGAGGAATACACTCAAATCCACTAAGCCTCCATTTGTCTGTGAAAAATCCACAGGTGCTAACTGGAAGAAGAGTAAATAGGAATTCAATGTACAGATCCAAGTGGGGATGAATGGGAATGAAGGGAAGAGAATATAGTACTTATACTTTAAAGCATAACTATATTCTTTTGTTTTAAGTCTGCAAATGAAGTGACTTCATATAAAATGCCAAACTTTGAATCACTGTGCGGTAAGCTTCCTGCAGGCAGTGACCATGTGCTTTTCATTTCAGTCGTATCTCTGGTACCTGGCACAGCAGTGCCGAGCACACAGGGGACAGATGTCTATAAAGATTTGTTGAATGAATGTACAACTGTGTAGTCTGACGGCAGTGAAGATGGTATGTCCTTACCACATCCTCCAAATACATACGAACTCTCAGGCATGGGATGTATGGACCAAAGGTGGGATAAGAGATGGTAATTTAAACCTGTCTGTAATTCTGGAAGTCATGAGGCTCTCTAGACCTTGAAAAGTTGGGAAGAATTTGGAAGGAAGGCAAAAATGATGAAGGATTTATAGAGAAGATGGAGGAGGTAGGATTGAAACACAAAATATAGAGATACTAAGAAGCAACTAAACAGGTCGTGGGTATAAAAGGCGTGTTGAGGTGGGGGTGTGAAGAGGTGAGAGGGAGAGGGGAAAGAAGGTGGTGTTGACAGAGAAATTTGTGTAACAATAAAAAAGTCAGCTACTTTTTAAAGTCTTTCTCCCAAAAAGGTGTCAATGCAAAGTTAGGTTTCTTTCACACTAAGAGGAAAAATAGGATGACTCAAACCATACTTCCAGACTCTAGATATGAGAGAAGAGGCTCCAAGGAAGTGACATTCTTTTTCTTCTAAATGATGACATAAAAATAGGAAGTGTCGTGGGAAACCTGCAAAAGGTTAATTAATTCCTTGGTGTATCTGGGTGGGGGTCATAAGGACTTAGACTCACCGGAACAAGGCAATGTGCTATATAGAAACAGAGAGAGAGAGAGAAAGATATTGATTATACACAAACACAACTTGTGGAAGGTGAGCTTGGAGGGGGCAGTACAGCCTGTGGCAAAAGCAAAGCATACATTTCTCTTTGACCCACTTCCAGAAAATTTTTACCCAAGTCAGTAATTTTATAGCAGCATTAAGATTTTTCTGCAGTGACATTCATTTCAGTGTTGTTTATAACGAGGAACTGGAAACAACATAAATGCCCAATAATGGTACACTGGCTAAACACTCACATACCAATAGGTTAGAAAAATGGGCAGCCATGAAATGTGATGTCAGGGAAGAATGCTGTCATGACTGGGGAGAAAGGCACACAACAGAACAGGAGAAAAGCAAGTTTCAAAACGATGCATACTATGTAATCCCATTTGTGAAGAAATAATTTTATATATACAAATAATTTTTTAAAAAAGCTAAGGGCGTATAGCAAAAAGTTAACAGTTCTTTGCACTGGGGAGCAGAATTACAGGTAACTCTTCTTTATACATTTTGTAGTTCAAATTTGGTACAATAAACATGTAACAGGCTCGCAATAAAAAGTCATTCAAAACAACCCAAACAAAAATCTTCTATGGGTTATCCTGAGTGTTCCAATCAGTCTTTCCTTCATTACCAGGGGCCTCATATGTTTGAAAACAATATCCTGAAAGTGTGCGTGGTATTCTGTGGAGGGGTACAGGCAATGGGGATTTGAGAAAGAAAGGTCTGGCCACTGCCTGGCACTATATAGGTGCAGATCTTTATTTAGTAAAGTTTTGTTTTTAGACCAAACCAGCCTCATTCTCCTTTCCCCACCATGAAACATGATCTTTGTTTCTTACCCATTTCATTTTAGTCTCAAATAAGAATCATTCTGGAAGAAAAGAACAGGAAGGTGGGAATAGGGAGTGCCTACCTTGCTGGCAGAAACACAAAGAACAAATAGAAAGAAATGGCGCTTGACTCAAGAAGACTCTGAAATCACTTTTGGTTGGCAGTGTATCTCATGGCTTCCCTCTCCTGTGGTGTCGTCAAATCGGCTGCTTCCAGAAGAGTCCTTAGCTAGAGTCTCTAATTTGTTCTGCTTTTCAGCTGTAGAGAAGTAAGGGGACATACAGTATGAGGAGACACTTACAGATGTGAGGGACTGGGATGGAGGCCGCCTCCCCGTAGCTTTTGGTCTGCTTGTGGTCGGATGACTGAGTTTCTCAGTAGATGACACCACGGAGTCAAAACCTTCTAGGTCTAAAACAAAAGTAAAACAGAGTTTTAAGAGCCAAAATAGGAGCAAAGGCTCTTATGATATGTCAGAGCACCTCTTTTCCTCAATAATAATCCTTTCTGTCTGGATTACACTTCATCTCTTACAAAGGCCATTTACATCCTTTAGTCATTCAATAAACAGGATTCAAACTGAATGGACTAATCATTTCCTTCTTAGTTTAACAAGCTATTGCATGGAAGAGAGAGAAACAGGATTTTTCTTTTCCCCTTCTACAGCTATATCCATAAATCTCTAAAAAGCTACAGAAAGAGGATTAAAGGAAGAATTCTCTTTCTTCCACAAATCCAAGTCCATTTTAGTAGACAGAACACTCTGACAGCCTTGACACAAAAGGCAGTTTATTACAAGGTACAAGAGCCAAGGGCAAGTGGATGCCGGTCACTGATTACAAAAGACAAGAAGGGCAGCCCTGTTCCTCTTTGCTTGTGACGGTCTAGAGGCGGCTATGTAGTCCCATTTGAGTTACTGAGCAATATAGGACAGTATACTGATAGTCTATGGGAAACAGATTTTTCTCTTTGGATAGAGAGAGGCAAGTGAGAAGGCCTTTTGTGTTGCTGTTCCTCTTCTTTCCTGCTTGGGATGCTACTGTGTAAGGACAGGATGTCTGGAGCTGTGGCCATTTTGTGACCATGTGGCCATCTGGTCACAGGATGGCAAGATAGAAAAATGGAAAATGCTCACCGGCTGCAGTGGCTTACGTCTGTAATCCCAACACTTTGGGAGGCCGGGGCAGGAGGATCACGAGGTCAAGAGATCGAGACCATCCTGGCCAACATGGTGAGACCCTGTCTCTGCTAAAAAATACAAAAATTAGCTGGGCATGGTGGTACACACCTGAAGTCTCAGCTACTTGGGAGGCTGAGGTGGGAGAATCGCTTGAACCTGGGAGGCAGAGGTTACAGTGAGCCAAGACTGTGCCACTGCACTCCAGCCTGGCAACAGAGCAAGACTCTAAAAA